>NC_057419.1:132981515-133302896 GCF_019320065.1 Cervus canadensis | reverse complement strand
AGTCCAACTCTCACATCCATACATGACCACTGGAAAAACCATAGCCTTGACCAGAAGGACCTTTGTTGGCAAAGTAATGTCTCTGCTTTTTAATATGCTATCTAGGTTGGTCATAACTTTCCTTCCAAGGAGTAAGCGTCTTTTAATTTCATGGCTGCAATCACCATCTGCAGTGATTTTGGAGCCCAAAAATTAAAGTCTGACACTGTTTTCACTGTCTCCCATCTTATTTCCCCATGAGGTGATAGGACAGATGCCTGATCTTCAGGTTTTCTGAATGTTAACTTTAGCCAACTTTTCACTCTTCTCTTTCACGTTTCATCAAGAGGCTTTTTCGTTCCTCTTCACTTTCTGCCATAAGGGTGGTGTCATCTGCATATCTGAGGTTATTGATATTTCTCCTGGCAATCTTGATTCCAGTTTGTGCTTCATCCAGCCCAGCATTTCTCATGATGTACTCTCATGATGCAGAATTCAACAGTCATGAAACATAGACCTGATACAGTGAAGCTGCCCTCGGACATGTCTGTCTGGCACAGTATAGCTCTAAGTTGTTTTTGTGAATGCTCTTAGATATATGGGTGCTCTCTGGTTTGCACAGTTGCCACAACTCCCTGTTGAAGCGTCAGCCACATCCAACATTGCATTATCTATTAGTCCAGTATCTTATTTAACCAGGGCCTGATGCTGGTCACTTTGTTGTTGGGGTCCTCTGCTTACAGGCTTTGTAATAGTTTCATTCCTTCTATACATCTCAGGGCAATCATAGAACCTTCTAACTAAATCCCAATAATTTCATTCCAAAGGGCTCCATTCTCCTATGGCTATTGATTTCCATTGCTAACTGCCTCTTTATAACTTAACACATAGTAAGCAGGAAAAAGGAACGAATGAAGCATATTTTCTAAGCAAACTAAAGAGTATATTAAGTGTCCATACAGGCCAGAGTGAGTTGTATCCCAGATGTTATGCAATACCAGAAAGACTGGTATCTAAAAGCCAGGTTTTAGAGGGGAAGGTCAAGGTAGGAACCATAGAGGTTTGGGGCACTTGTTTCTCACAGCTACAGAAAGTGAGGTAAAGGGACTAAATCAAAAGTTTCACTCACATTTGGCCCTCAGGGAAGATTCAGAGAAGGAATCTGTGCATGAGGAGAACTTTAAACTAATAAAAGGGGTACTGAGGTTGTGGTCTTGAATTATCTTCGTGTATGTGTATTATTTTTGGGCTTCCCTGGTGGTTCAGTGGTAAAGAACATGCCTGCCAGTACAGGAGATCTGGGTTCGATCTCTGGGTCAGGAAGATCCCCTGGAGAAGGAAATAGCAACCCACTCCAGTATTCTTGCTTGGAGAATCCCATGGACAGAGGAAACAGGTGGGCTACAGTCCATGGGATTGCAAAATATTGGACACAACTGAACAACTAAACAAAAATAACAAATTATTTTCAGTTAATGAAAACCCTACACGGGAGTTCCCTGGTGGTCCAGTGGTTAAGACTTCATGCTTCCACTGCAGGGGGCCCGGGTTCAATCCCTGGTCGGGGAACTAAGATTCCACAATCTGCTCAGTGCAGCTAAAAACAAAACAACAAAAAAAGACCTCTGTACAAAACAATATTAGTGTATCTCCTTTCCTATTACATAATTGATTTAGCATTTCAGTGAAGACTCAATGCCTCCTAGAAGCCTCTCAGCACTTAGCTCAAACTTATCCAGCAGAGCAAGTTGCATTAGATATCTTATTCTTACCCCTCCAGAGCCACTTTGCTTCTCCAACTTTCTCTGCCATAGGAAGGCCTCCTTGCCCTCTGACTTTCATTTGAGGCTCAGCTAAAGAAGAACTCCAGTAGGAAATTGGAAGAGTAATAGGAGTAAGGGGGTAGCCTTAATTCCCCTGGCTCCCTCCCTCCAGGGCCATCTTGTCCTGGTTATGTCCCTCAACAGAAGGTTACTGTTTCTCTAAGCATGACTTCATCTACTCCACACTCTCCTTGGGTTTCCAATATACACTTCTGCCCCCTCATCTTGCAGCAGCTCTACAGCTATTAAACCTTCATTGCTGACTAGCCCTATGGTTCTATACACCTCATCCTTGTCTTTTTAGTGAGTCCCTTTGTAAATAAACCCTCCTCAAAACCCTAATATAGATATGTTCTCTCTTTTCTATGGGACCTGGACAAATACACACATGCTCCAAAACTATTTATGAATTCATGAATGAATCCTTTGGGGACTAACATGCCTTCAGTCTTCTCAAATAAATCGAGAAGTTCCTCAACATTTAACCACATCTCTCAGTGCTGATTTATATCTGTCTTGAATGCCCCAATAGAACATAAACAGCTTGAAGACAAGGGATGGGTAAATTCAAGATCTGGTAATACATCTACATGTTAAGGTTGGGCAGATACTTCTGGTGCTGGTAATACATCTACATGTTATCGCTGGGCAGATACTTCTGGTGCTGGTTATAGGAGGAAATCCAATATGGTAGGCCAGAGCAGGATATCTAAAGGATGGGCAATAGATAATGGGCAATAGTCTGGATAATCAGTTGTTATCAGAGAGCCCAGTACCAAATTGATAGCTGTCTTCTGATTTGGTTTTTCATTTCCTAATTCACTTATTCATTCATTATTTATTCAATTTTCTTTACCTATTGAATAAACTTTATTTAGAAAGTTGAGATGAAGGACTTTCCTGGTGGTCCAGTGGTTAAGAATCTACCTTGCAATGCAGGGGACAAGGGTTCAATTCCTGGTTGGGGAAATAAGATTCCATAGGCCATGGAGCAACTAAACCCATGTGCTACAACTGGAGAGTCCATTCACTGCAATGAAAGAGCCCACATGCTCCAACTAAGACACAATGCAGCCTGATAAATAAATACGTATTTTAAAAAGAGAAAAGTTGTGATGAGTGAGACATAGTTCTTGTCCTCTGATTTCCAACAGAAAAACCCAAGACAGGCTGATAATTAGATATTCCTTGAAGTTGGCTTTCTATTGACATGTTAGCAGCTAGCAGGACCAGAAACCCAACATGGAATTCAGGGAGTTTTCATAAGGTGGTGGGAGGGGCAGTAGAGCTGACAAAATCAAGATCAGGGTCAGTCCTGGGGGAATGAAGATGTTGGGCAGGCTACCAGATAAGGTCTCCAGCACAGGAAACAAGACGCTAATCAGAGCCAAGACACAAAGTAAGGACTGGCTCTCACAATAAGACAGTTGGCCAATTATCGGGATGGAAGGGAAAGGTCAGGGCTAGTTTGGCAATGAAGACAATCGAGGATGAATACGAGAATATTGCTCGGAAAATGCCGAAAGCTTCTGTCAGAGATGCATCCAACTGTCAAAATGAACTGTTCCCCTGCTGCTGATGAAAGGGATGGGAAAAAAACACAGAGAAGGAAAAAAAGGATGCAAAGGCTTACCAATTAGCATCAGGGCTATGTGGATGGCTGACTAGTTGCCAAACTACCTCTCAGAGGGATGTAAGAATAAATGAGATCGCTACAAAATGCTGTATTTCCTTAGAACACAGTGCTTTTTAAGAACAGAAATGCACCATCACTCAATAAGGAGAAATCAAATATCATACATTCAGTCATAGCATGTGCAGAGTTAATGCTAGCTTCTAGCATTTATCACCATAAATGTCCTTGAAAACTAAATTTTTCTTTTCAAAATCAAATTGTTTTAAATCCACCATGGGGACTTACTATTTAAGTAAACCCTAAAGTTAAACCTTATGTAAAGTTGAGAATCTCTTGTGTTATGCAAATAATTTTCCCCCTTGATTATATTTGGATATTTGTGTATTAGGTCCCCTTAAAGTGTAAACCTTTCAAGATGAGGGGTAATGTTGAACTGAGAACCACTCATAGGGTTCAACATGACCCATACGGCTAGGTTCAGGATGTGACATTTGAAGGGCAATGATTCAAGATTACTTCCACTGCTTCAAAGTCAAGCACTATATATGGAATCTTAAAAAAAAAGAGTAAAAATTAATCTATCTTCAAGACAGAAATAGAGTCATACATGTAGAAAACAAACTTACAGTTACCAGAGGGTAAGGCGGGGAGGATAAATTGGGAGATTGGGATATTGACATATTCACATTACTATATACAAAATAGATAATTAATAAGGACCTACTATATAGTGCAGGGAATTTTACTCAATACTCTGTAATTGCCTATATGGGAAAGAATCTTAAAATGAGTGGCTATATGTATATGCATAACCGATTCACTTTGCTGTCCACCTGAAGCTAACACAACATTGTACATCAACAATATTCCAATAAAATTTTTTAAAACATTTTTAAAAAGTCCTAGCAAAAGTGACACAACTTTGCAGATAAATGCATAGACGTTCCAAAGCAAAACAAGGACTTTCAAACCCAAAGCAAGACTGAGACCAGGGAGCATGGGGATTGGAGGAGATCCCATCAGAGAAGCAGCTGTAACATCATGCAGAACATAAAGCAAAAATAAGTGACTCCAGGCGAGGCCAGGACTAGTGTTGAGAAGTCACCTACATCAAGCTGGGTTAGTTATTGAATTGGAGCTAAGAAGTAGGTAACAAATTAGGAACGTACACAACAAAAGAGGTCCTAGAGACAGAGCACCCTAATCAAGATTAATAAAAGACTGGAAAACTGGGGAAATGTAGGGTGACCAGCTGTCTGTTTTTGTGTGGCACTGAGGAGTTTTGTGGAAGGTAAGACTTTTAGTGCCAAGATAGGTAAAGCTGGATAGTTGTTCACTTCAGGTGCATCTGGTCCTGGGTGGTAGTTATCAAGCCAGGTGGAGTTAAAGATGTGGACAGCACTTAACATAGTCAATCCTAGAATCTCTTAATACTACTTGATCACTACTCCTAATGCATTAGTTTCCAATTACTGTAACAAAATACCACAACTCAGTGCCTTAAAACAGCACAAATTAACTTAAAGCTCTGGAAGACAAAAGTCAGAAATGGGTATCACTTGACTGAAACCAACGTGGCTGCAGGGATATCCTCCCTTCCAAGATTCTAGGAAGACTCTGTTTCCTTGCCTCTTCAGCTTCTAGAGCTGCATTCCTTTCATGCCTTGGCTTGTGGTCCCATCTTCCAACTTCAAAGCCAGCAGTGCAGCATCTTCAAGTCTCTATTTCTATCTTCATATTGCCTTCTGTCTACCTCTGGCCCCTCCCACATCTCTCTCTTATAAAATCTTGGTGTTTACATTGGGCCTACCCAGATAATCTAGGATAATCTTCCCATCTTGAGATCCTTAATTTAATCAACTATGCCAAGCACCTACAAGATAACATTCACAGGTTCCAGGGATTATGAACACACTTGAGGGCGGTGGGGCAAAGGATCGGTTTGGGGGGTGAGATGGCAAGTTTGCCAGAGATATAGGATGGTAGTGAGAGCTGAGTGAGCATGGTTCAGTTCTTCTTCACCGCTATCCAACCATGCCCATATTCCCCAACACTGACAACTCTTAGGTATGAGAAAAGAGAGAGAGAGAAAGAAAAGGCAAGTGGGAAGATGCCCAGAACAGGAACACAACAAACAACAGACCAAAAGAACAGATGGCAGGAACGCTTCCCTCTTACTCTAAAGGGCCTAATCACAAGGGGCTTGGACTCTAGCAGTGGAAGTAAGAAATAGATTTAAGGGACTAGATCTGATAGACAGAGTGCCTGAGGAGCTATGGACGGAGGTTCATGACACTGTACAGGAGACAGGGAGCAAGACCATCCCCAAGAAAAAGAAATGCAAAATGGCTGTCTGAGGAGGCCTTACAAATAACTGTGAAAAGAAGAGAAGCCAAAAGCAAAGGAGAAAAGGAAAGATATTCCCATTTGAATGCAGAGTTCCAAAGAATAAGAGGATAAGCAAGGAGAGATAAGAAAGCCTTCCTCAGCAATCAATGCAAAGAAATAGAGGAAAACAACAGAATGGGAAAGACTAGAGATCTCTTCAAGAAAATTAGAGATACCAAGGGAACATTTCATGCAAAAATGAGCTCAATGGAGGACAGAAATGGTATGGACCTAACAGAAGCAGAAGATATTAAGATGCGGTGGCAAGAATACACAGAAGAACTGTACAAAAACTATCTTTAGCCAGATAATCACAATGGTGTGATCACTAACCTAGAGCCAGACATCCTGGAATGTGAAGTCAAGTGGGCCTTAGAAAGCATCACTACGAACAAAGCTAGTAGATGTGATGGAATTCCAATTGAGCTATTTCAAATCCTGAAAGATGATGCTGTGCAAGTGTTGCACTCAATATGCCCACACATTTGGAAAACTCAGCAGTGGCAACAGGACTGGAAAAGGTCAGTTTTCATTCCAATCCCTAAGAAAGGCAATGCCAAAGAATACTCAAACTACCACACAGTTGCACTCATCTCACATGCTAGAAAAGTAATGCTCAAAATTTTCCAAGCCAGGCTTCAACATACTTGAACCGTGAACTACCAGATGTTCAAGCTGGTTTTAGAAAAGGCAGAGGAACCAGAGATCAAATGGCCAACATCCACTGGATCATCGAAAAAGCAAGAGAGTTCCACAAAAACATCTATTTCTGCTTTATTTACTATGCCAAAGCCTTTGACTGTGTAGATAACAATAAACTGTGGGAAATTCTTAAAGAGATGGGAATACCAGACAACCTGACCTGCCTCTTGAGAAATCTGTATGCAAGTCAGGAAGAAACAGTTAGAACTGGACATGGAATAACAGACTGGTTCAAAAGAGGAAAAGGAGTATGTAAAGGCTGTATATTGTCACCCTGCTTATTTATCTTATATGCAGAGTACATCATGAGAAATGCAGGGCTGGATGAAGCACAAGCTGGAATCAAGATTGCCAGGAGAAATATCAATAACCTCAGATATGCAGATGACACCACCCTTATGGCAGAAAGTGAAGAGGAACTAAAAAGCCTCTTAATGAAAGTGAAAGAGGAGAGTGAAAAAGTTGGCTTAAAGCTTAACATTCAGAAAACTAAGATCATGGCACATGGTCCTATCACTTCATGGCAAATAGATGGGGAAACGGTGGAAACAGTGTCAGACTTTATTTTTTGGAGCTCCAAAATCACTGCAGATGGTGACTGCAGCCATGAAATTAAAAGACACTTGCTCCTTGGAAGGAAAGTTATGACCAACCTAGATAGCATTTTAAAAAGCAGAGACATTACTTTGCCAACAAAGGTCCATCTAGTCAAAGCTATGGTTTTTCCGGTAGTCATGTATGGATGAGTGCCAAAGAATTGATGCTTTTGAACTGTGGTGTTGGAGAAGACTCTTGAGAGTCCCTTGAACTGCAAGGAGATGCAACCAGTCCATCCTAAAGGAGATCAGTCCTGAATATTCATTGGAAGGACTGATGCTGAAGCTGAAACTCCAATTCTTTGGCCACCTGATGTGAAGAACTGACTCATTGGAAAAGACCCTGATGCTGGCAAAGATTGAAGGCGGGAGGAGAAGGGGATGGCAGAGGATGAGTAGGTTGGATGGCATCACTGACTCAATAGACATGAGTTTGAGTAAACTCTGGGAGTTGGTGATGGACAGGGAGGCCTGGGGTGCTGCCTGGCATGCTGCCTTTCTGACCATGGGGTCAGAAAGAGTCAGACACGACAGAGTGACTGAACTGAACTGAACTGGACTCCAGCACTTAATTTGTTTATTCCTCACATCTGGAAGGCTAATGACATATTATTTAGCCTAAGGCATAGGCAAGTATTAAAAAGCAGAGATATTTGTCTGCCAACAAATGTCCATATAGTCAAAGATATGGTTTTTCCAGTAGTCATGTATGATTATGAGAGTTGGACCATAAAGAAAGCTGAGCACTAAAGAACTTATGCTTTTGAACTGTGGAGTTGAAGACTCTTGAGAATCCCTTGGACTGCAGGGAGATCAAACAGTCAATTCTAAAGGAAATCAACGCTGAATACTCACTGGAGGGACTTATATTGAAGCCCTAATACTTTGGCCACCTGATGCAAAGAGACAACTCATTAGAAAAGACCTTGATACTGGGAAAGATTGAAGGCAGAAGAATGGGGTGACAGAGAATGAGATGGGTGGATGGCATCACCTACCCAATGTTTGAGCAAACTCTGGGGGAAGGAAGGGAAGCCTGGTGTGCTGCAGTTCATGGTGTCACAAAGAGTTGGACAGGACTGAGCAACTGAACAACAACAAATAGGCAAGTATAGAAAACTGTCTTACAAAATGTCAACATAATACCAAATTCTCAATGGCAAATTAGTCACCTTGCTTTTTGAGGGGCCAACAAACTGTATATATGCTCACGGCTCTTCCACAAAGCCAAAGAGCCTCTATTGTGGAAAAAAAAGGTAAGGGAGGATAAGTGATGGCTCAAAGGAGATCCACAGAGATACGAGGTACAGCTCCATGAAGTGAATAACAATCCAGTTGTGTTGAGGATGAATCTGCACAAATTAGGGACATATCCCAAGGGACTGGTGTCTGTTAGCATCAGAAAGTTTGGTTTTCACTGTTGTGTTCCAGTGAGGAACTAATTAACCTGGCAAACTTTTGTTGAGATCCTACTGCTTTCCAGGCATGATAAGAAGCATTTTTTTGGCCACACAACATGTAGGATCTTAGTTCCCTGAGCAGGGATCAAACCCGCACCCTACAGTGTAAACATGGAGTCTTAACCACTGGACTACCAGAGAAGTCCTATAATAAGCTTTTAATGTTAGCTCATTTAATCTTGCCAAAAGTTGAACAAGGCAAGTGTTATTCCTATTTGAAAAATGAGAAGTAGATGGAGAAAGGTGAAATAGTTCACCTAAACTCACATGGTTAACTGAGTTAAACCAAAGTCATCTACTGAAAAGCCCTATGTGTTTGCTAGTACAGAAAGGAAATTAATCACAGTGCCTACTTTTGGCACTACTAAGCTCCCTCAGTTCCCACCAATGTTACTGAAAAGGATGGAGTCTGTGTAAACATAAATTGCAATAAGGGCAAAATTTATTAGGCTGCTTAAAGTGTAGGAGTTAAACTTCCTCATTCCCCCTTCAGTTCAGTCGCTCAGTTGTGTCCAATTCTTCACAACCCCATGGACTACAGCACACCAGGCTTCCCTGTCCATCACCAACTCCCAGAGCTTGCTCAAATTCATGTCCATCTAGTCGGTGATGTCGTCTAACCATCTCATCCTCTGGGTCCCATTCTCTTCCTGCCTTGAAGCCTTCCCAGCATCAGGGTCTTTTCCAATGAGTCAGTTCTTCACATCAGGTGGCCAAAGTATTGGAGTTTCAGCTTCAGCATCAGTCCTTCCAATGAATATTCAGGACTGATTTCCTTTAGGGTTGACTGGCTGGATCTCCTCGCAGTTCAAGGGACTCTCAAGAGTCTTCTCCAACACCACAGTTCAAAAGCATCAATTCTTCAGTGCTCAGTTTTCTTTATAGTCCAACTCTCATATCCATACATGACTACTGGGAAATCCATAGCTTTGGCTAGATGGACCTTTGCAGCAATGTCTCTGCTTTTTATTATGCTGTCTAGGTTGGTCATAGCTTTTCTTCTAAGGAGCAAGTGTCTTTTAGTTTCATGGCTGCAGTCACCATCTGCAGTGATTTTGGAGCCCAAGAAAATAAGTCTGTCACTGTTTCCATTGTTTCCCCATCTATTTGCCATGAAGTGATGGGACCCAACTAGAGTCTTCACTCTAGACCCAACCTGGAAAAGAAACCCTTCTGACAGGTAGACAGCTGTATTACAGGCATATTGCAGATATCAAGACTAGGAAAGGATATCTCTGGAAAAGTGTTACTCATTGTCTTATACCTACTTTTAAAATTAATGCTTATAAATATACTTATCAGAGTATGGACTGAAACAAGACCAAATTACTTTGAGACATTAAGCTATCCTATCAATATCTATAGCTCTTTGCTTCTTATTTCCTGAATGATTTCTTTATCCCCTTCTTTCCAAATGAGAAATTTAACTGTCTTTATTCTAGAGGTGGGTACAGTACTGAGGATTAAGAAGAAAGACTAGGATTCCCTATGGATTAGCAGGCCAGTCTGAATTTGACCCACATTGAATAATAGCAAAGGTAATATATCCAGAATATTCCTTTCCACCTGTTATCATTCCATCTATAGAAATCAACCAGGCTATGTTAGCTTACAGGAAAAGAACCCCCAAAGCCTCAGGAAAAATGCATGATTTTCCTGGAGAAGAAAAATTTGGAATGACACATTTTGTGGAGAAATATTAATAGGTAATGTCAAATAAGAGAAGGCAATGGCACCCCACTCCAGTACTCTTGCCTGGAAAATCCCATGGATGGAGGAGCTTGGTAGGTTGCAGTCCATGAGGTCGCGAAGAGTCGGACACGACTGAGCAACTTCACTTTCACTTTTCACTTTCATGCATTGGAGAAGGAAATGGCAACTCATTCCAGTGTTCTTGCCTGGATAATCCCAGGGATGGGGGAGCCTGGTGGGCTGCTGTCTATGGGGTCGCACAGAGTCAGACACGACTGAAGCGACTTAGCAGCAGGAGCAGCAGCAATGTCAAATAATTTGAAGGAGAAAGAAAGTCAAATTCAAGAAACAGAAATGGTCAAAGCAGTTGTCTCTCTGAACTCTTCACCCTACAGAAGGAAAAAAAAAAAAAAAAAACCTTAGCCTGAATAAGTGAGAACAAGTTAAAAATTGTTCAGTGGTTAGGAAATCAAATGGACTCCTGTGATGGAATACAGAATGACTCAAATGAACAGCCAAGAACAGAATATTGTACAGACTCCCTCTGTGGCTTCTCCCCAGACAAGGTGAGCCCTTGCCACTCCCTTTCATCTTGAATCAACTTTCTCATTCCAGCAGTCCTTCTCTTGGGTTTCCAATGTCCAGCAGCCCCACTGTGCCCTAGGCTGGAGCATTCAGTGGGGTTGAAACTGCCTCATGGATCCAATCTCTTTGCTCCCAACACACTTGCCAATGGCAATGTTTTAGTGATCGGTACACAGGGAATATATTACCTACTAAGTTTTTCTGCTTCAGCCCAAAGGAATGCCACTAGTGGGGATACGGCAGACAATGAGATTGACTCAGAGTTGAGCTTCTAAGATGCAGTTTAAATAGTGATAATCACTAACTAACTCATGGAGAATCCCCCCCACACACATTTTAATATTAGATTACTGACTAAAGGGATTTCCAAAGCTTCACCAAAGAAAAGAACAAAGCAGACACTTTTGCTGATAAAAGATGTGAGAGTTTTCTCACACTGGCATCAGTTTGGTTATTAAGAGTATAAGACTTCAGACTTCAAGTCTTCTGGCAATGTCAGGCATTTGACTAGAGGGAAAGAGACTTGTACCATCCCCAAAGCCCTAAGGCAGATTCGATTTAAGAAGACTTTGAAAAGGAAAAAAAAAAGTGACCAAAAAACTCCCTGCAGGACATTCAAATCACCAGTCTGCCTTTATGAACTGAAGATCCCTATCACATGGGGAGTAGAGGGTGGGATGGACTGGAAGACTGGGGCTGACATATGTACACTACTATGTGGAAAATCCCTAGGTTGGGAAGATCCCCTGGAGAAGGAAATGGCAATCCACTCCAATATTCTTGCCTGCAGAATCCCATGGACAGAGGAGACTGACAGGTTACAGTCCATAGGGTCGCAAAGGGTCAGATACGACTGAAGCGACTTAACATGCACTTATGTAGAAAACACATAACTAATGAGAACCTATAGCTCAGGGAACTCTAGTCAGTGTTCTGTGGTGACCTAAATGGGAAAGAAATTGAAAAAACAGGGGATATATATTTATATATGTAAACGTAGAGCTGATTCACTTTGCTGTAGAGCAGAAACTAACACGACATTGTAAAGCAACTATACTCCAACTTTTTTAAAATGCCAAATACTTAAGAAAGGAATGGCATTGAGACACTCATCAACATTGCTAAAATACGGTTTGAGACCTCAAATTAGACATCCCTAAGGGAAAAGGCCCAGCACCTAAACATCGTGATGAGGAAAGAGAAAGAGCCTCATTTACCTCCTGGGAGGAGTGCCCTGAGGTCCCTGGAGTTCTGGACAAGGAGAGAGAGTTAGTTCTGGGAAGGGTAGATAAAGAAGGTAGAGAGGAAAAAAGAGAGAGTCACTGAAAGTGGAGGGGGCCTTCCAGAAAAAAGTCTTTGACTTCCCAGTCTTCCTGGGTCTAGTCCAAGTGCCAGTGGAAGCAAGTAGTCTTGACAAACTTCCCAAAGCCCTCTCCTTAGGCTTGAAGGCTCCCTCTACTAAACTATCAAGAAAAATGCTATTTCAGTCAAGACACCTGCTGCCTGTTTATAGGAAAAATCAGTAATAAATCTCCACACCAAGATTCCTTAAAAAACTGGAAATAGAACTGCCATATGACCCAGCAATACCACTTCTGGGCATACACACTGAGGAAACCAGATCTGAAAGAGACACATGCACCCCAATGTTCATCGCAGCACTGTTTATAATAGCCAGGACATGGAAGCAACCTAGATGCCCATCAGCAGATGAATGGATAAGGAAGCTGTGGTACATATACACATGGAATTTACCTCAGCCGTCAAAAAAGAATTCATTTGAACCAGTCCCTAATGAGATGGATGAAACTGGAGCCCCTTATACAGATGAAGTAAAGCCAGAAAGATAAAAACATTACAGCACTACTAACACCATATATATGGAATTTAGAAAGAGTGGTACGATAACCCTATATGCAAAACAGAAAAGAGACACAAGAAATACAGAACAGACTTTTGAACTCTGTGGGAGAAGGTGAGGGTGGGATGTTCAAAAGAACAGCATGTAATACTATCTATGGTGAAACAGATCACCAGCCCAGGTGGGATGCATGAGACAAGTGCTCCCGGCCTGGTGCATGGAAGACCCAGAGGAATCGGGTGGAGAGGGAGGTGGGAGGGGGGATCGGGATGGGGGAATAAGTGTAAATCTATGGCTGATTCATATCAATGTATGACAAAACCCACTGAAATGTTGTGAAGTAATTAGCCTCCAACTAATAAAAAAATTAAAAAAAAAAAAAAATCTCCACACCAACCGAAAAAGGGATTGTGCTGTATATTAAACCAAGCTTCTGCCACGTCAAGTGTCAGTCGGAGAGAATGACAGCTTCTGACCGAAGACTAGCAGTATGTAGCCGAGCAGGTATCTTATAAAGCTTCCATAAATCACCATCCCCACCCCAAATATCAGCTCCCAAATAAAAGATGTCCTGACTCTGCATAGAGAATGAAGAAAGTGGTACTTAATTTTCATAAACTTGGACAAAAAGGATCTGAACAAATCAACCAAATCTCAACGATATTCCCAGAATGAAGACCTAGCTGGCTTTCTGCTGACTTGTTCTTTAAGGATAGTAAGTTCTTTTAAAGCAAGATCTATCATTTACACAAGGTGGTATCTTGGTTTAGAAAACTGTCTCAGTTAAATGAGGAAAAAAACATTTGGTAATGAAGGAAACATGACAATTGCTACCTTCATGTTCCATTATTGCAAGTCCCCATATTCTTAAATGTGACTTGAAAAACAATACATTTGCCTTAATCCATTAACTCTATTTTTCTCTCCCTCCTTCCTCATAACTTGCCCCCTTTTGCTCTTCACTGCCTTTTCTCAAATCTTCCTCCTCCTCCTCTCTCTCTCTCCCTCTCTCCCACCCTCTCCTCTCCCTCTCTCCCTCTGCATCCACCCTGCTCACCCCTATTCCCATCTGTCTCACTTACTTGAAGGAAGCTCAGATCTAGACTGACAGTATGACCTTGGGCTGTTTTTGCTTCACAGAGGTCCAGGCCTCAAAAATGTGTGCTGCACTAGATTTGACATAAGTAGAAGAAATGAAATTGGAAAAAAAATAGAAAGGGAACACTGTTCTGACTAAGAGTAGAGTGGGATGACATCGAGGAATTGCAAAACCTAAAGAAAATTTTCCATTGTGCTAACAAAGGACGAACTCTACAAAGAAGGCTTTTTGAAAACCTCAATGTGTAAAATCAACAGCTAGCTAGAAGACAGTAGAACAAATTCTCATTAATTTGGATTCTAACAAAGTAGGGATGGAGAGTAGTGAGGAAGTGGAAATATGATTTTTGCAGAGTAAATATTTTAAAGCTGCTTCTTCCTTTAAAGACTTTCAAAGTCTTAGAGAGAGTCAGAGGGAGAGAGATAGAGTCCGGGAAAGAGAGAGAGAGATCATAAATCTGTGATATTTTCAAACCGAGAGGAAAGAGTATACACTTTTGAGTCTTAGTCACCTCCTAGCCACATGATTGCGGGTAAAGCCTCAGTATATCAATCAGGGCCCAACCAGGAAATCAAAACTCATTTTCAATATAGTCTTTGGAATAGAGGGTATTTAAGATAAGAAATGCATTATGCAGTGATTGAGGAGCTGAGAAGCCAAAAAGAGGAAAGGGAGGCAACCCAGATATTAGAAACAGCAGGAGGCCATGAGCACTCTTAGGACTGGAGAGGCAAGGAGAACAAATGGTACCCCCAGGGTCCAAGGACCAAAGTCCCCCAAAAGATGCTGGAACCACAGTAGGGTCTTCCTGATGGGAGCTGGAGCCACAGAGGAAAGGCAGCCACTTCTGAAGGCACTGCCCCCGGCTGGAGAGTGGAGAAGGGTGATAAATACCCTGGCCTCTTCCTTCTTCCTGCCCTTCAACCTTTTTCTAGCATCTCCCTTGCATTGAACGCATCCAGAAGCTAGTTATCACAGGAGCCTGAGAAATAGAGTCTGCAGGTGTTGGCAGGGTAAGGGAAAAACAAGGAATGAATCTGAGGGCATACAGGTCCAGAACTGGTACACTCATTTTCCTTCCTCTGAAGTGTGTGCGCTCAGTCGCTAAGCTGTATCTGACACTTTGCTGTCCCAAGGACTGCAGCATGCCAGGCTTCCCTGTCCTTCTATAAAGTGGCGGCAATAATACCAACCTCCCTGCGTTGTTGAAATAATTAGAGAGTTCATATAATTAATTTCATTAGAGAGTATACATAAACTGCTGGACACAGCACCCAATACAAAACAGCACTCTTGTACATGTTCATTTCTTTTTTAGTTCCAAAGACTCAAGATATTCAATTTAAAGTAAATGCCTGATTCTACCCAGAACTAGATACTGTTTGTATATTAAGAGCTTTTTGTTTCTAAGATAAAACGAAGTGAAGTAGACAATACTTTGTAACGGCCCATATGGGGAAGGAATCTTAAAAAATGAATCTATGTGTACATATAACTGATTCACTTTACTGTACATTTGAAACTAACACAACATTGTAAATCAACTCTACTCCAATAAAAATGAAAAGAAAATAAACTTAAAAATTTGAAAACTAGGTGAAGCAGGAAAATGTTGCTTATATTTTCTTCTGTGCAAATTTTTAACATTCCTGCTGAAAAGAATAAGAACTATTTCTCCCCATATGGTCATTTCAGGTTTTTCACTTTCAGACCAGACCTGTGTCCTACCTATTTTACTGAATAAGCTATATTATTGCCCAATTTTTATATAGCCTAATAAATTGATTTCTCTTAAAATATCAGTTTGTGATAGCAATGCCCCAGATACAAAGGAGTTAATGAATTCTACTAGTGAATACTACAAGGGGGCTTTTGTGATGGAAGAAAGTCCCTCAACAAAAGGCTAACTGAAGATAAATATCCCCACTGTCAAACACCAGCTGGGTCCAAAGCCTCCTGTTTATGTTAGAGAAGCCTCTGTCTTATAAATGTGTCCTTCAGCCTAATAGACCAGGCATGAATATTTCAGCAAAGGAATTTTGGAAAACCTTTGCTAGCCTTTCCAGAAAATAAAAATGCAAAGATTGAGACAGAGGGAATATTTAAGCCTCATGCATTATTTGTCATGTGAGATGTTGATCATGAAAGGGAATTTGAGTCTCAATCGCCGATGCCACCACTTAGGAAATTCTGTCTTAAGGGACTCGAAAATGGTGAGACTTTGAGCTGCCATTAACATTTTAAGCTAGACATAGAGGAATGGGGACCGCAGAAAGTATCGGTGAGGGAAATGCAATTTGCAGCAACAGAGAACCTTTTAAAACTATGTGTTCTTCCTCTCTGTGCCTCTCCTTCCAGCCTCCAGCTCTCCAGCTGAGGGACAAATTCCCTAAGTCAGAAAAGTTACACTAAGGAAACAAAAGATCAACACTAATTGAAGGCATTTGTTTTTAAAAGCTGAAGATATTTTGTAAATAATAATCTCATGAATAATAATAAAGGTGGGGGGAATAGAGTTTCTACAAGGACTCCCAGATTTTTATAGAAAGAAGAAAAAGAAAACACTCATAGAATATCAACATTGAATTGGAGATCATGGGGTTTTTAATTTAGCATTAACTAGCTAACTCATTGAATAACTTTGTGCAGGTCTCATCATTCCCCTTGGTTTCAGTTTTCAATCTGTGCATAAGTAATGGTGTTAGCCATGATTTCTCAAGTTTCTAATAATGCTAAGATTCTAGGATCTGTTGATAAAAGCTTTATTTTATAAATCTAATGTGTAATAAGGAAGTCAGCCTGCTGGCAAAAAGAAGGGTAAGGGGAGAGGAGAAATCTCTTTGTACTCCTGCTGAGCTAGAATAAATAATGATCTTCTTTCTGTCAACAAAAGGCTTAAATCAGCAGCCTAGGTAGACAATGTCAGTAAGGACTTACAAAGATTTGTCCTTGGAGTTAGCCAAAAGTTGACTCTAGTAAATATAGTCATTGTCCACATGGACTATTCAATTCCCAACCAGTTAGCCCAGTCATGCACCAGAATTGTCTTTGTGAAAACAGTAAAATAAGATAATAAATACAATGCATACAATGAATCCAAGTGTTACAGTTACTTAGAATCCTTGGCATATTTGAACCCTGTCAGCACAAAACAGTAAGGTGTAACTAACTGATCTTGCCAGAGCAAATTCTGATGGAAGGGTAGGGATTGACAACAACAGCAGAGAGTAGTGGCTACATCCACAGATGGACAGCCAGGTGGTCGGGGCTTGATCACCTCTGCCACCTACTAGCAGTGTAAGTGAGGGTGCATGTGTGTGTGCTAAGATGATTCAGTCGTATCTGACTCTCTGTGACGGTATAGACTAGAGCCCACCAGGCTCCTCTGTCCATGGGATTCTCCAGGCCAGAATACTGGAGTGTGTTGCCATGCCCTCCTCCAGGGGATCTTCCAGACCCAGGGATAGAACCTAACTCTTACTTCTCCGGCATTGGCAGGGGGATTCTTTACCACTAGCGCCACCTGGAAAGCCCAGCGAGTGACAATGACAGGTAGCTTGGAGACATAAAGTTTCAAAATCTACTAGTAGATGGTGATTTCTTTGTTGAGGTTGTACCTGCTACCGCTGCAGAAGTCTCTTATTGAAACATTCCTGACTTCCCAGTATACCAGTTAGATAGATGATGTTCGATCCTTGCTTTGGAGTATGCTTTGCTTCTTTTAATCACCCATTAAAACTCCTCTGCCGTATATACCATTAAGTCAGGTCCATACAAGATGAATGCTGGCTAATCTGATGAATCAATCAAGTGTGTTAGTGAGCATTTAAGGCCCAGTAGTAACATGAAAATGTACTAAGACATAACACCTTGGTAGTTTAAAATATCAGCTCTGGAGTAAAACAAATATGGTTTCTTATCACACCTTTGCCACTTTTATAAGCTGTGCAAACTTGAACAAACCCTTTTACCCCTCTGTGCCTCAGTTTCCCCATCCTAAGAAACTGGGTAGTACTTACCCACAGGGTTTTGTGTTACAGGAGATATAGCATCAAGAGAAGGCACTCAGTTTCTTGTCTCCATCCCTGTCTTCGTCATCTCCACTTTTTTGCCAAAACAACTTACTTGTTCTAGCTCTCAGTGGTCTGCTGTTTTGTTTCCACCCATGAAATTAACCAGTGATCATAATAAAGGAACCAAAAGCCCAAACTGTTGGCACCAAATATGTCCTGGGAGGCTATTAACCAGACTGCAACACGGCTCCATCTCCTACTCCAGAGATACTGCTGGCTTTTGATGCCTTCAATTTATCCAGAGTAGGTGGTAATTCAACATTTCTTGGTTTGTGGAACTCTTTCCCAAAGCCATGTAATATAGCTAATCAACCTCTAAGGAACTGCAACAACAAGGGACAGTAGAAGAAGAGTTCTGAACTTAAAGTCATTCCAGGACAAATTTTAGCGCTTGGGAAATATGTAGGCTGTCATCCTCAAAGTGCTAACAAGCACATCTCCTGCTTGTTTCAAATACTGCAGGAAGGTCTTTACCCTCTCAGAAGAGTTACTCCAGACACTTTCAAGCAAATTCCTCCAAATCTTTGGACACTAATACATCTAAAGAGGAGGGAATGGAAAGGCTCAGACATTAAATTAGAAACACCTTTGTTCATTAGGTCATTACTAGGAGAGTTAGTTGAATCCTCCAGCAATTAATTCACATAAGAGCAAATTGCAATTTTTCAACAGTAGCTGAGACTGTGGCCATCACCTTTATTACTCTAGACAGTCAGGCCCTAACAACTGCCCTAAACAAGGGCATGTGCCCTCATGCCACCCCAGGGGGAGCCAATTCCAATGGGCAGCATGGGGGAAATGGACAAGGTTTTTGATGACTGCTTATTAAAGACATAACAGAACCAACCTAGGGTATAATGTTGACCTTTTGGTCTTTAGAGAATGACTTTGAAGATATATCTGATGCCTTGATACAATTCATGTGACATCATGCCTCTTCTGGGTGCCACAGCTGTTAAGAGACTAGAAGCTTAGGTGCCAAACACAGCCCTGTCAGGACCTCTCTCGATAACAAGGAAGACCAGATGTACGGTAGGGCTGGCCCAATCTTACCCCACTAATACGAATAATATGGAGAAGACCATTCTTCATTAGTATAAGTCTAAATTTCACATTTATGAATCTATAAAGCTTTAGGATATTCAAACATATCCAATGACTCGGAAGTTTGTAAGCAAGGGATTCTTCCATGGGTTTTTTAATACAGAAATAAATATTGTAAATGAACTACTAAAGACCAAATGTTGGAGAAGGAAACGGCAATCCACTCCAGTATTCTTGCCTGGAAAATCCCACAGACAGAGAAGCCTGGCGGCTATAGCCCATGGGGACTAAACCACCATCAAGGCCCAAATACACAGTGAAGCCAGTAAGTGATATATGGTTGTCCAATCCTGAAGCAGTTGAAATGGGCTTTATTGGAACAGTACGACTTGAGTTAGGTCACAAGGGAAGGGCAGGCCTTAGAAAAGTGAAGAGGAAAGGTGATGACTTTCCAAGTTTATCAAATAGTTCCTTTGAGTTGATGGAATAAAGGCTCAGGCAAGTTACATCAGTGAGAAATAACCATACAGTATAAGACTACTTGGGGAAGTAGGAAATATAGAAAATGGTCTCAACAGCCCCACAGCCTGGTGTGAACCTAAAAGATCTTTCAGGATATGCAGTTTTAGTAACTGAACAGCAAGTCAAAAAAAAAAAAAGATTTAGTAACCAGAAAGTCATCTATTACTTTCAACTCTAATCATGACTTTACATCTTCAGCTATTTTCACTTTGTCTCTGTTTTCCTCTCTACTTGCATCTTACTCTCCTAAAAATGACTTGATAGTCTCTCTGTCAACTATGTCCCTACATATTTATAGCTTCTGATTATTATCAATCCTGTTGATTAATCCTGACTATTAATCCTGTGTGTCTCTAGTTCCTTGCACACTCTACCATCTACTGATACTCTGTGCTTTTCATACATGTGCCTCAACAGAGAATCTAAATGGGCTGGACTGTCACTACTGAGTTTCAAGTACCACTTCTAGGAGAGCTCTTATGCTAGCCACCAGTAGGTCCCTGACTTCTCTGGACAAGTGAGTTTAGGTAAGGCCCAATCAGTTACGGCTGGGATGATAGGATGTTTTGGCATAAAATGTGGTGGTGACCCATGGGGAAGGTCTCAGATGGAGCCATGTAAATGGCTTCTTACAGGGGGAAGTATATCTGATCCCACCTTTCATTGTCTGCTTACCAAGCTGGAGATTGAAAGGTGGCAGTTTACACATGACTGAGAAATAACAAGCAGATGAGTCTATTGTTTTGTTTGAGCGACTGGAGGGCTTAAAACACAGAGAGTTATTTTCTCACAGTTCTGGAGTCTGTAAGTCCAAGATCAAGGTGTCAGCCAGTTTGGTTTCTTCTGAACTCCTCTCCTTGACTTACAGATAACTGCCTTCTCTCTGTGTCTTCACATGATCTTTCCTGTGTGTGTACACATCCCTGGTTTTTCTCCCTGTGTCGAAATTTCCTTCTCTTATAAGAACAGTCAGATTGGATAAGTACCCACCCTAATAGCCTCGTTTTAACTTAATTCCCTCTTTAAAGACACTAAATGCAAAATATCTCTATTCTGAGCTACTGGAGATGAGGGCTTCCCCATATCAGTAGAGGGGAGGGGTACAGTTCGGCCCATTAACAGCATGACTAAAGACGAGGTGAGGGGTGGGGAAGAAAACACTGTTTGTTAAGTAAGCACTTGCTATAGGAGGTACTATGCTAGGTGCTTCTGTAAACATTTTCTCGCTTAATTCTCAGAAGAACTCCCATGAGTGTAGCACTTATTATTTGAATTTTATAGAAACAGAAACTGAAGACCAAATAGCTTAAGATTATACGGCAATTGAGCTGAAATTCAACCTCAGGTGTGAATTACTCCCAAGCCAGTATTCTTGCCACTCCACACTGCCACCTCTTAGATGCATTTGGAAATATAATAATTAACTATATATTGTCATTTATTGCATTATATATTACTAGATATTGGGATTCAGAGAAGGCTCTAAATGTCAGTGCAAGGAGTCTGATAGAGAATCATTGAAGTATTTGAACTGCAAAGAGAAAATACTGGAAAGTGGTCTGCTGGAGAAACTAGGAAAAACTAACTTGTATTCAGTGCTTATTATGTGTCAGATATTGTACTAGTGCTTTACATGAATTAACTTATTCATTCCAAAAACCTTAGGAGATAGATATTATTACTGTCTCTGTTTTACACAGGAAGAAATTGAGACAGAAAGGTTAAGTAACTTGCCCAAAGGTCACACAATTTGTCAGTGGCAGACCTGGGATTTGAACACAAGCAGTCTGGCTCAGAAATTAATCTGATACATAGTGAAGGATGAAATATAGGAAAGAGAGTCTGGACATAGGGAGACCAGTTTTGAGGTGATTGTAAAGTCTCAGTTCAAGACAATGAGAGGCTGGATCAAAGTGATGGAGGAGGAGAAGAAAGGAAGGGATCAATTTGAGAGACTTTTGGCAAAGGATCTCTGCCTCTCAGAATTAGCGAGGGGACATCTGCTGGACAGTGGAAAGACCGTGTTACTTGTCCACAGGTTCTCTCTAAAAGCTACCCCTAGTTCCCCAGACTATCCATCCATGGCTAAAATAGAAAGAAAAAAAAATGAGAGAGAGAGTCCGGCAGGTGTGTTTTTCTAAAGAAATAACTTAAACCCATATGACTTTTTCTTTCCAATCAAAAGGTAGTAATTTTCTAATCTCAAAGGAGAGAGGCAGTTGCCCCCACCAAACAAGAGTCTAACTACCATCCACTATATTTACTGGTGATTTATACCAATGGTTTCCATAGCAACAAGGAACTAACAACTTGGTAGCTGGGAATTAAAATGAAATTTCTAAAATTTCAGAAACTATATTCCAGAAAAATGCAGTATCTCATACAAAATCATGTATTTTGTCTAGTATTTAAAAATAAAATGTACTTGAAAAAAGATATTGAATATGTTTCCTATGAATGTTGACAACCCCTAGCCCAATCAAAGGACACACATTTCACAAAATTATGAGATTTCGTTGAAAAAAGTTTAAAGACTAAACTGTTCACTGACAATCTTCAAAATAGCTCAGTTTTTCATAGAAAAATGTACCCTTTTTCCCCCATATCATATTCATTATTTGAAAATGAACATGAAAGGGCAAGGCAACAAAGATTTGGTAAGTGCACCCTATCTAGGCCCTTCCACATACATGATCTCTTTTTAGTCTAAAGATTGCTTTCAGAGCATACATTCAACCCAATCATTTTGTTTCCTGCCTCCAGGAAAGATATTTCCTAATGAATATATTTTACTTCAGTAGAAAGAAACTGGAAGTCAGGTGTAGCCAGTCCGTTGGGTGACTGCATTTTGATTTGCATTCAAGGATGGATTCAGATTTGGCAGCAGTTGGGGCACTTAGGGTTCCAGTGACCTAATGGCCAAATGGTCATTACTGCAAGGCAAAGTCAGAGATGGCAAGAACATCAGAATAGCACCAAGGCAAACAGCTCAGCCAGGTCCCGGTGCCATGCTGACTCCCTAAGATAGAATGGATAGAAAGCAATGAGCTTTCTATCATTTAAGGCCTCTGCTAGAAACTGGGAGTGGTGATTCAGAGATGGAATGACTAAGATACACAGCAACTGATTTCAAATGAGAATCCTCTTTGCCTGCAAATGTTGCATTTTTAAAATTAGTGATCCTATGTAGAAAGTCACATAGGACACATTTTATCAAAATCGCCAAATCCAAATACTGGGAATCAGTACTTACCTGGATATTGAGGGAGGCCTGAAGACCAATTATGCCTTCTCTGATTATATGTTTTCTTTATTTTTCTTAAGAAAGCTATTATCAGGCTAATTCACTGCAAATCACTACTACTTCAAGAGAAAAACTTGGCTTTTCCTTCCCCAACCCAAGTTCAACAGGAATCACTGCTGTCATCTTTAGTCCCTGTGAAGCCCCCTGAGCAAGATCATCCATCCAAAAGCAACAAAGTGTCTCCTGTCACAACATCCCAAGTCCCCCAATGAAATTGTAACTGGTCCCTCAGCACTTCATTTAACTCTCCAGTCCTTCACAATCCTTTTCTCTTGCAAGGAAAATCATTGGTAGCAATAAATTTCAAAATGCTGCCATGCATTTAAGAAGCAATGTTTTGCCAAAATGAAATCAAATTATTTGGAGTCAGGCAGTTTTGGATTTTATCCATTTTATTCACTGCATGATCTTAAGTAATTTAATCTGACTCTCAGTTTCTTCACCTATGAAATGGGAAAAAATCTATTACCATATAGGTTGTTGGACTACATAAAACAATGCACAATGTTAAGCATTCACCTAATGTTAGGTATTAAAATATTAATATTCATAAATTCTGACTATAGAAAATGTTATATCTTCCTTTCTATTTTGCCCTTCATTATAACAAAACTAAAAAAATAATGAGAACCAATTACAGGTGTCCATATTTTCTCATGTTTCTCCAGCTCACAGCAAGGCAGTCCCTTTATAGCACCTTGGAAAGTAAGTCAAAACTGATTTTCATTTAAATTTATATTTGTACATGAATATAATGCATGGCTCTAGGCTTAACCATTCAGATATATCAGGTTCAATCTAGGGCATTAATACAGAAATACCAGGTATAACAAACATGGATTTTCCTGGTCAAAGGCTCAGACATGCTTTAAAAGAAAGTATTCTCCTCTGAGCCACCATTCTGCCTGATGCAGAAAATTTAAGCCTGTTACATCCAGGTAAGTTCAGTAATTTCTCAGCCAGTTCAAATTGTATCTTCAGTTATAATCATGATTTGCCTCTCTGTTTCACTCCTTCCTCAGGATCAGTGATCAGCTCTGGGAGGGAGTGGGGAGGCAGCTAAAGGGAAGGCCACTACATTGGCCTTACTGCCTTACTGCTCCAGTCTCATTGCATCTGTTCCTAGGTATATGTGTTGTATAATGTTCCCCTAAACTCTATATCTGTTAACGTTTGCTGTTTAACAAGCTACCTCAAATCTTAGTAGCTTTAAATGACAGCCCTTTATTTAACTCACAACTCTGTGGGTAAGCAATCTGGGCTAGCTTCAGCTGGACTCACCCATGCATCTACAGTCAACTGGCAGCCAAGGACCTCATCCTCATGTCTGGAGATTGGCTGGCTGGCAGATGGGATGAGAGAGTAACTGCACCACCTGCACAGGTTGTTTCATAATCCAACAACCTGATCACAGAGTGATCAGAAGTTCCAATAGAAGCAAGAGAAGGCAAGCTGCAATATGTGAGCATTCCTTCAAGTGTCTACTTGCTGTTGCATTTTATGTTGTCCCACTGGTCAAGTCAAGTGACAAGGCCAAGTCTGGAGTCGATGTCAAGGGTGTTGTCAAAGAGTATAGAAATAGGAAGTTATGAATAACTTAGAAGTCATTATTGCATTAGCACACCAGAAAAGGAAATTGCCTTTTTAATGGATATTTAGTTCCCACTTAGCTCTCCTGTGCTGATAAGCCAGTGAGAGTTATTACATATCCCAACCCATGGCAGAGACTGTTCAAATCATACACAGAATCCTTTCATCCTGGAGTAAAGCATCTTAGAAACACACTGGTTCTCTTTCTCTCAGATAACTTCCCCCATTCAATTCAGGGAACCACAGGACCTTTTCATATCATCTCCTGTGTCCCTGGACGATTCAGAAAACAGGGGTTGCAGGTTGGCAGTTGGTCAGTGTAGTGGAAACTTATCTTTGACTTTTTCTTGCCAAGCCTGCCAAACAGTAGAGCTCTCATAGAAGATTGCTGTGTTGGGTTGAAAGGATGTGGGATTGCTCAACCAGGCTTCCCAGCTTACTGGTACCTACCCAGGAGGTAAAGCTTAAATTCATCCTCCTTTGATTTCCTCAAGCTTTAAATGGGATTTCCATCATGTTTTACCATTCTTCAGATCTGACCCAACAGAAAGGTGGGCAGAATACAAGGACCTCCAAATACATGTCTCATTCTCTTCCCACCTCTCCAAAATCCTCTGTTCATATCATTCCTTGCTTGAAAGATCTTTTTTTTGGATGTGCACATGTCTTATGCATGCAATGGGCATGAGGAGAGTATGAAAAGGCAGGAGAAACCCTGTTCAGGTTGATCTTGTGTTCTTCCTGAATTTTCTTTATACTTGTGTTCTTCCTGACTTTTCTTAATTATACTTACACCAGTAGCTTCTTTGTAGTTCAGGGGCTAAAAACTTACCACCATCCTCTTTGGAGCTTATCCTAATAACTATCCCTATGAATTCTAAATCTTTACATATGGGAGCTATTTATTCTGGATGCACAGAATCTGGTCAGAGACTTAACTCCCCTCTGAATCCTGCCACAACCAAAGGCAGAGCCTCCACAAAACTTGGATGAGTCTTATGATGGCCTTGTATAACTTGGTGTGTGTGGCGAGGGGTGGGGGGCAGGTGGGGGCTGATGGAAGTAAGCAGTGAGGAAAACACCTATGTAGAGGAGTCCAAATGCAATGATTTACTAGGGAGAAACATCTAAAGGCATAATATCTGGAAGCATTAACGGATGGGTTTTCATTCTCTTTTTACCCCTCATTACCCCTCAACATTTCCCATTAAAATTAGACCTTGAGGCTGAGATGTATTACCTCAAGCAAGGGCCCAATGCATAAAACAAACAGTCATATTTTTGGCATTTACTTTGGAATTAGACCTCTGAAACCCTTGGCAGAGCCACTGTCTCAATAGATAAAGCTTTGAATTACAAAACCCAAGCTTTGTGAGAGAGAAAGAAAGGTTTTGAGTTTCAAAACTTTGAAGACTTCATGCAAAGACTTAGAGCACAAAGGTTATCTTACAAACAAGAGCATTGGAAATAATTTATGATGAAAGAAATGCCTGTTTTCCACATCCAAGATGAAATTAAGTTGGATTAGCTGAGGGAGGGAAGAGGATTGAGACCAATTTCTGGGATTAGCTGAGGGAGGGAAGAGGATTGAGACCAATACTCCCCCAGAAATATTGGGGGAGTATTAAGATCAGAGACCTGTGTTTTACTTCCCAGATGAAGCTCAAGAAGGCAATAAGTCCTGCAAAAATGGTTGCCAGACACATCTAGACAGGAGTAGAAACTCTTCAAACTCTCCTAAGAGCCTAGAGGGTGATGGGAAGATATGCCAAAGTTATCTGCACCTTCAATAAGGCTACAAATGACTGAGAGATGTGTAGGGGCCTTATAATTTTAACAAGGAAACAAGGAATTGACAGTGAATTCCATGTCAGTTGCACAGTATGTAGGACTGGTAGAACTGTGAACATTAGGAAACACTACAGTATGGATAAAGACCAACAGTCCAAATATAACAGAAGCTAAATTCTCCTCAGATACCAAAAGAAAGCAGAAAAGGATCACGGACAAAATACCCTGCCTTCCACTTTGGTAGTACTTAGATGCTAACCCATAGAATAAGAAGAAAGAAGAGGAAAATCTTGATTTGTACTAATTTTTTACTTCAGAAAAATTACTTAATGACAAATTTGACTAAGAGTACCTTGAATCGCCAATGTTAAAATTTCTGAGACTGGGAGTTCCCTGGTGATACAGTGGTTAGGGGGCCAAGCAGGAAGCCTGAGTTCGATCCGCGGTCAGGAAACTAAGATCCACCCCTCAAGCCATGTGGTACAGCCAAAAAAATTTTTTTTCTGACACTGAACAGAATTGGGGAGAAGAATCACATCTTTACAAACTTGAATTGAACTGTGAAAAACATACCTATAGGGTGTATAGTTTTCTATTGTTGCCATATTAAATCACTACAAATTTCTGGACTTAACACAAATTTATCATCTTTTTTTTTTCTATGGAAGATGTTTTTATTTAGAGACATAAAGCCCTATCAGCATTCTCCATTACAGCATATGGGAAAGAGCAAACTTGCTGTCATCTCTGACACTGGAAATGATCAAGAACAGTGATTTAGAAGAGACTTTATAGACAAAGACATTTAGAACTACAAGAAAATTAAGGGACCATTTCTCAGCTAATACTTATTTGTTATCTAAGGCTGTCCAACTGTGGCTGCATGGACTGTAGCCTGCCAGGCTCCTCAGTCCATGAGATTTCCCAGGTAAGAATACTGGCGTGGATTGCCATTTCCTTCTCCAGGGGATCTTTCCAACCCAGGGATCGAACCCATGCCTACTGCTTGGCAGGCAGATTCTTTACTGCTGAGCCATCTGGGAAGCCACTCTCAGCTAATAATACTTAGATCATTACCCTTCTAAGTAATATAGTCCCTGTCCTTTTAAGTAATAAAGAAAGTACAATTAAATACTTTTTGAGGTTAAAATTTACCCTAACTATGTGCATTCTAATAGATTCTAAAGAAGTGTAACATGTTGGCTATTTTAAGGTTATCAATTTTATCTCTAAGGGAGGAATATCCTTCTTCCTTTTAAAGGTCTGCCCTTCTACCTGTATTGTCCTTTTCATCTGTTTCTTGATAGTGCCTCCATTAATTTGTCTCCTTTTATCAGACCTCCTCTCATGTTCACCTTCCTTTCATCAACTTTGAATTATTGTTCTTGTCTTTTTGTCTTCTTTAATTGTTGAATGATCTAGTGTTTTATTTCCACTCATTGGGAAACTCCTGCCTTCTTGATCCTTTCTTCCAGTATCAGCAGAAAGTCTCCTAAAAGTTCCCACATTCTATGTACCAAACCCAGTGATGACTTTCTGCGCTTATCATATTCTGATGCTCTGTGGTCCACTGTGTTTCTCAGTGACAGTCACATCTCACACATGGCAATTCCCAGCATGGCATTAACCTCTCACAACCTGCCTTCAGACTCTTTTCTTCAACTCCCCCTGCACCATATCCAAGTTCTCCATTCTCCAGTGGTCCAGCCACTTCCATAAACGCACAGTTATAACTTCTTTATTATGCTCTCTTCTACCGAGACTGCAGTTTTCCTATCCCTATTTCTCTTTTTTTTAATTTAACTTTATTTTTTTAATTGATAGGTTTTTTTTCATTTATTTTTATTAGTTGGAGGCTAATTACTTTACAATATTGTAGTGGTTTTTGTCATACATTGACATGAATCAGCCATGGATTTACATGTATTCTCCATCCAGATCCCCCCTCCCACCTCCCTCTCCACCCGATCCCTCTGGGTCTTCCCAGTGCACCAGGCCCGAGCACTTGTCTCATGCACCCAACCTGGGCTGGTGATCTGTTTCACCATAGATTATATGCATGTTTCGATGCTGTTCTCTTGAAACATCCCACCCTCGCCTTCTCCCAAATTTATCATCTTATAATTTTGGACATTAGAAGTTCTGAAATCAAGGTGTCAACAGGGCTGTTCCAGGAAAGAATGCTTGCTTGGCTTTTCCAGTCTCAGTTCAGTTCAGTCGCTCAGCTGTGTCCAACTCTTTGCGACCCCATGGACTGCAGCACACCAGGCCTCCCTGTCCATCACCAACTCCTGGAGCCTACTCAAACTCATGTCCATCACGTCAGTGATGCCATCCAACCATCTCATCCTCTGTAGTCCCCTTTTCCTCCTGCCTTCAATCTTTGCCAGCATCAGGGTCTTTTCAAATGAGCCAGTTCTTTGTATCACACAGTCAAAGTATTGGCATTTCAGCTTCAGCATCAGTCCTTCCAATCAATATACAGGACTGATTTCCTTTAGGATGGACTGGTTGGATATCCTTGCAGTCCAAGGGACTCTCAAGAGTCTTCTCCAGCATCACAGTTCAAAAGCATCAATTCTTCAGCACTCAGCCTTCTTTATGGTCCCACTCTCACATCCATACATGACTACTGGAAAAACCATAGCTTTGACTAGATGGACCTTTGTTGGCAAAGTAATGTCTCTGCTTTTTAATATGCTATCTAGGTTGGTCATAACTTTCCTTCCAAGGAGCAAGTGTCTTTTAATTTCATGGCTGCAGTCACCATATGCAGTGATTTTGGAGCCCCCCAAAATAAAGTCTCTCACAGTTTCCATCGTTTCCCCATTTATTTGCCATTAAGTGATGGAACCAGGTGCCATGATCTTAGTGTTCTGAATGTTGAGTTTTAAGCCAACTTTTTCACTCTCCTCTTTCACTTTCAACAAGAAGCTCTTTAGTTCTTCTTCACTTTTCTGCCATAAGGGTGGTGTTATTTGCATATCTGATGCTCCTGCTGCTAAGTCACTTCAGTCATGTCCAACTCTGTGCGACCCCATAGACGGCAGCCCACCAGGCTCCTCCATCCCTGGGATCAGAGGTTATTGATATTTCTCCCAGCAATCTTGTTGCCAGCTTGTGCTCCATCCAGCCCGGCATTTCACATGATGTACTCTGCATATAAGTTAAATAAGCAGGGTGACAATATACAGCCTTGATGTACTCCTTTCCAGTTTCAAAAGAACCAATTTTGGTCCTTAGTTCATAGGCCCTTCCTCCATCTTCCAGCATCAGAGCACTTTGAATTCTCTTCCTTCTCTCCTGCTCTTCCATCATCACATCTTTTTTTGACTCAGACAATATGCCTCTCTCTTTGCCTTATTGGAATCCTTTTGTTTATATTGGGCCACTCACATAATCCAGGATGATCCCAATTCAAGATCCTTAATTTGATCACATCTGTAAAGTCCCTTTTGCCACCTAGGATAACACTTACAGTTTTCAGGGAATAGGATGTGGATAATCTTTAAAAGGGGCTTCCCAGGTGCCACTAGTGGTAAAGAACCCGCCTGCCAATGTGGGAGACCCAGATTCAATCCTTGGGTCAGGAAGATTCCCTGGAGAAGGGAATGGCAACCCACTCCAGTACTCTTGCCTGGAGAATCCCCATAGACAGAGAAGCCTGGAGTGCTACAATCCATATGGTTGCAAAGAGTCTGGCATGACTGAAGCAACTTAGCACACTCACATCTTTAAAAGGCCATTATTCTGGCCTCACAGGATAATCTGAGCTATGACCCAACCCAGGAATTCTCACCCTTATATAGACCACCTATAGAGCCAAACACCTAGTCTCCTCAACAAGGCTAATGGTCAAGTTTGGTCTTCAGCCATTATGTTCTGGTTTGGCCCTACCAGTTCTTCACAGCCAGAATCTATAGTGATCAGTTGGTGCCTGTGCTTTATTAGCATTGTTTAATATTTTGACTATCACCCCTGGTGACAATGACAAGTTGAGAAGTGCCACTTTTATGATGTGAACAATTAGAGCAAATCCCTTGAGCAAGGTAGCCTACAGAGCTAAATGGGCTGAGATTTAGAGGATTAGCTGAGTGAAGGAAGTAAATAAAAATGATTATGTTTTCTATACATATGTCCTGGATACCATCCAAAATAGGCTAGTGTTTCCAGTAGTCAAAAAGCATATAGTACATATCTCTGTGTCCCCTTCTATATAATTTCTAAAGAAGATGTAAGGTGACAAAATCCTCAGATGCCAAGGGGTACACTCATTCATTCAGTCTTTCAACCATCTTTAATAAATGTTTGCTCAGTGTCAAGATTTATTCTAGGTGTTGGAGATATAGTGGAGAACAGCACCAGACAATTTTACACAGTGTTCTCAAACTTTGGTGTGCATCTGAATTATTTAATAAAACATAGCCAGGGAAGGAAGTGGGAGGGGGATTCCAGAGAGAGGGGACATAAATATACCTATGGCTGATTCACGTTGATGTTGGGCAGAAACCAACACAATACTGTAAATAAATTATCCTTCAATTAAAAATAAATTAAAAAAACAAAACATAGCTTCCAGGGCTGTGCTAAAAAGAGAGGTTCCTGAGCTGTCCCCCACCCACCTCACAGGAATCTTTTTCAGAGGGTTTGGGGCAACTCAGGAATTTGCATATTATAAATTATTGACAGTTGGAAGTGGGAATATGCTGGTGAAAAGAGCTCACTTAGAGACAAGAGCTCATCATAGTGGTAACAGCATAAAAGCATCCTCAAGGTTAATCACTTACCATCTGTTTTCATTTCTGCTGACCTATCCCATGAGTTGGTTCATACAAAGATAATAAGACTCAGTTTATATAGATACTAACATGCCTACCATCCCCACTTGGAATTGCCATGTGTTCATCTGCTTAATTTTGATCAATACTGTAAATCTTGTATTGTTTTTTTTTTTTCCCAGTGGGTTTGTCATACATTGATATGAATCAGCCATGGATTTACATGTATTCCCAATCCCGATCCCCTGTAAATCTTGTATTGTTTTCTGCTTATTTATTTCAATAACTCTTGAAGTAGTATAGATCGGAAAGTAATAAGTGACTAGCCTCTAGATTAGAAACTTTTCCTCATGGTTTTTTACTCAGAAGGCAGGCTGATCATTTTGGCCTTCAACTATTATATAAAAGACAGACTGTGCATTATTGTGCTAGAGGTTTGATTTGTGTTGATGGCTAGGACACTCAAGAAGTTTGACATTTCTAGGTAAAACATGTTCTACTGACAGATTCTTCAAAGGGAAATTGGCCCCCACACAGCCCTTGTTAAGTTGACAGTGAAATACATGATTTCACATTCCTAGCTACAGTTGCTGAGAGATGGACACCTAAACCAGGGAAGTTCAATCATGAGCTTATAACTGACCTATGCATTGACTGGCATAAAGAGATCTGCCATAAAGGAGATGTATATGTATGGCTGAGTCCCTTTGCTGTCCAACTGAAGCCATCACAACATTGTTCATCAGCTATACTCTAATATGGGCATCCCATTGCAGGGGGGTGAGGAGAATGAGGGAAGAGATAGTTTGGGATGGGCATGTACACACTGCTATCTTTAAAATGGATAACCAACAAGGTCCTACTGTATAGCACAGGGAACTCTGCTCAATGTTTTGTGGCAGCCTGGAGGGGAGGGGCATTTGGGGGAGAATGGATACATGTATATGCATGGCTGAGTCTCCTCGCTGTTTGCCTGAAACTATCACAACATTGTTTGTTAATCAGCTATACCCCAATAAAAAATTTAAAGGTATTTTTTAAGTCAAGGATTTTTTATGAAATTATCTCTTCAGTCACATATTAGAGCTCTTTACCAGACCAAGAATCTTCCAAACATATTTCATTGGGTGGGAAATTATGGATGGCTCATAGCAAATCCACCCCTTTCTTGATAAATATTTTGAATATGTGAAGTTTGACATACCTATTAGATTTCAAGATGGAGCTTTCAAAGTTAACAGTTAAAAATTTTGAATTTAGAGAAGTCAGGGTTGGAAATGCAAATTCGGGAATCATTGGAGATACAGACTTGGAGGTCATTGGCATAAAGACAGTACTGAAAACCATGGGACTAGATAAAATCACTTAGAGAAAGAGAATATAGAGAAAAAAAGATGAGCCAGGGCTGAGTCCTAGGGCATTTCTACATTTAGAAATAGGGCGGAGGAAAGGAGCCAGCAAAGCAGATTAAGAATGAACAGCCACTAGTTATGAAGGAAATATGATGTCCTAGAAACCAAAAAAAGAAGTGGTTTCAAGAATAAGGTAGTGGTCAATTGTGTCAGATGTTTATGAGAGGTCTATTAAGATGAGGATTTTAAAAATGGCTACTGGATTTAGAAACAGAAAAGTTATTACAACATTAAAGTCAGAAGCTCAATTGTGGTGGGCTGAAGACAGAACAGGTCATGAGGAAGGAGAGACAACAACGATGAACAAACCTTTTAAAGAAAGTTTTCTAATGAAGGGGGATCCAAAAAATGGGGTGGTATCAAGAGGGAGACATGTGAAATCACAGGAAATACAGGAACATGTTTACATAGAAACAGGGACTATTCTATGATGAAAGGAGAATTAAGGACACAAAAGAGAGAAAAGATAGTGTCAGGTGAAAAGTCCTTGAGAAGTCAAGAGCAGATCCAACACAGAGCATACGTGAATGGATTGCCTTTTATAGAAACAAAGAACATACAACTTAGATAGATTTAATAGTAGAAAAGCAACAGAATTCTCATGTAACAATGTGTTTTTGATGGAGGTGGAGTGTTTCGGAAGTTTCAGCTGAAGAAAATGAATGAAATGACTGTTTCAAAGAGCAGAACGGCAGGAACTTCCCTGGTGGTCCAGTGGATAAGACTCTGTGCTTCCACTGCAGGGGGCATGGGTTCAATCCCTAGTCAGGGAACTGATTCCACATGCCACACAGCACAGCCAAAAAAATTTAAAAATAATAAATAAAAAAACTGCTGGGATGAATAAAGCCAGAGCCATAAAACAACAAACAAAAGCAAAGAGCAGAAAGGCAAATGTGTGAAGACAGGATTAGTACAATAGAATGCCCAGGCAGTTGTTAAGTTTCAAATTTGAGAACATGAATTTAAAATGAAACTCGTTAGCATGTGGATTAGTTTTCTATTGATGCTGGAACAAATTACCACAAACTTAATGGTTGAAAACAATGCAAGTTCACCTCACAGCTCTGTAAGTCAGAAGTCTAGCATGGCTCTTTCTAGGGTAAAGTCATGATATCAGCAGGCTGCCTTCTTTTCTGGACACTGTAGGAGAGAATCCATTTCCTTAGCTTTTCCAGCATTCCTTGGGCCACCCACATTCCTTGGTTCATGGTCTCTTGTTGCTGCTGCTGCTGCTAAGTTGCTTCAGTCATGTCTGACTCTGTGCGACCCCATAGACAGAAGCCTACCAGGCTCCCCCATCCCTTGGATTCTCCAGGCAAGAACACTGGAGTGGGTTGCCATTTCCTTCTCCAATGTATGAAAGTGAAAAGTGAAAGGGAAGTCACTCAGTCACGTCCGACTCTTAGCGACCCCATGGACTGCAGCCTACCAGGCTCCTCCATCCATGGGATTTTCCAGGTAAGAGTATTGGAGTGGGGTGCCATTAGGGACCATTAGGTTATTGGGATTTATGGCCATGCACAGAATGTGTACTTTTCCCAGTAGTGTCTGGCTGCTTGTGTGCAGTCTTGGAATAGGTAGACAGCAGGATATCAACTATTGAAAGTCCCTTGGACAACAAGGAGATCAAACCAGTCAATTCTTAGGGAAATCAATCCTGAATATTCATTGGAAGGACTGATGCTGAAGCTGAAGCTCCAATACTTTGGCCACCTGGTGGGAAGAGCTGATTCGCTGGAAAAGACCCTGATGCTGGGAAAGATTGAAGGCAGGAGGAGAAGGGGATGACAGAGGACGAGATGGTTGGGTGGAATCACCGATTCAATGGACAATACTTTGAGCAAACTCCAGGAGATAGTGAAGGACAGGGAAACCTGATCTGCTGCAGTCCATGGGATAACAAAGAGTCGGACAGGACTTAGTGACCAAACAACAATGGGATATTAACAGTGTTTTGTGTTTTGCAAGCAAGGGACAGCTGAGTGATAAATGGTCAAGAGTTGAAGAGGTGTGCAAGGAAATGACTCTAATGATAATTAAAATCAAGATTTTGGAGATGGTTCAGTTTTTGTTAAGGGCAGTTCAAGGACATGACCCTGAGGTTGGGCTGATCAAGCAGGATAAGAAAAAGATCATTGGTGATGAGAAGGTCAAGTAACTGAAGAGCCAGAGGATTGGATGAATCTTCCACGTGAATACTGAAGTCACCAAAAATGTTATTAGCATTAGAGAGGGAGAGGAAGAAAGTGGGCCAAGTACTATAATGTTTATTGGATGAAAAGAAGTGACTAGTTTGGAGAATAACAAGGAGGGTAGTAGTAGATTAGGATGGCATTACATATAAAGAATCTGGGATGTTTAAAGGAAAAAGAAGAAATGATCCTAGAAACAAATGAGGACTTCCTACCATGGAAAGTTCAAAGTATGAGGTATTAGTCTACCACCTAAAATCTAGCATTTAGAATAGCTTGGATGAGACTCAAGAACCTAGATATTAGAATTGCAACACAGTCCAGCCTCAGTGTCAATATTCAGGCAAATTATATTTGTTTAAGATGCAACCCCAGCCTTCACAGGGCAAATAGTCAACTATTTACTTCAACATTATATTTAGCATCCTTAAACTAGTGTGAGGTCATTAACCATGAGTCCATGAAGTTACCATCACCTCTAACTGGCACACCAATATCAGCAATAGAAACAAGGCACATCATTTGAATTTACTGTCAGTATCTGGATATTTGGGCCTCCCTGGTGGCTCAGACAGTAAAGAATCTGCCTGCAATACAGGAGACCCAAGTTTGATCCCTGATTGGGAAGATCCCATGGAGAAGGGAATGAATGGCAACCCATTCCACTATTCTTGCCTGGAGAATTCCATGGACAGAGAAGCCTGGCAGGATATAGTCCATGGTGTCACAAAGAGTCAGATGCAACTTAGCAACCAAACAACAACAAATAGAACAGATAAACTTCTACTAGGTGACATTTCACACTGACTCACCCATGAGGAGGTAGTATACTTTAGAGCGTCACATTCCTGGATACTAGAACTTCTTCTGCCACAAATCAGCCATGGGGGGGTTGATTTTTAAAAAACTTGCCAAATAAGTGAGCATTCTTGAAGAAACCTGAAGTAAAAACCTTTGCTTTGTCTATATTGCTTTATTCATTGAAATTTTCATTAACCAGTCAAAGTGTAAATATATGTGTACTACTGTAATAACAAAATGTTACAATAGTGAAGATTGTGGAAACTACTCTTCTTATATATGAAAGCAATTATGAAAGACTTCCAAATGGTTAAATCAATTGGTAAACAAATTGACAGTTAATACAAATATTAAAAGAATGCCTTAGCCAGATAAATTTAGGAAGAGTACTATATATTTTGGGGCCATCAAATTTTTATAAATATTTATAAAGACAAATAATGATATAATAATTATAAATCATTATAAAACACTGAATAATGGATATTATATTTATTATAATTTTAATCTTTATAAAATTATTTGATACACTAGCTAAATGAAATACTTAAAACCTCTATTTGATTTACAGTTATTTACTTCCATTTAGTTTAAGAAAAAAGTCATAATTTAGGCATTATGCATATCTATGAGAAGGAATTAAAAATAGAATGTCAGTTTTGCCATATTAAAATTTCATGAAGAAAAAATATCCAAAATTACATGCAAAGCTTCCATGATAAATCATTTTAATCCAGACAAAATAAAAAATACAGAGTAAGAATAAAGAAAGTATTGGAGAAAAATGTGTCACCCTACAACAATCTTGCTTTTCCATAAACCTCAGTTTTAAATGATCATCTATTTAGGATCACCAGTGTGCAGTAGAATGACTCCAGGAGTAACACAGCATCAGACAGTACCAACACATTATTCCTACACTACAATGTTCAACAATTTACTTGACTACCAAGTATATCAAAAAAATGATAAAAAATTAATTTGGGGGGAGAAATTTTACATTTATCCTTGTATATCACAAGTTCATTTTGATTCTACTTGCTAAGGCAAGAAAGTTGACCTGAACTAAAAAATTTCTGAGAACATGAGGCAAAACAAAATAAAATTTCATTTCACCAAGGCAATCAAGACAATTTAAATGTAAGTGAAATGGTATGGATGAACCTATTTCAGGATAGGAATAGAGAGAGATGCAGACATAGAGAACTTACATGTGGACATGTAGGGAGGGAGGGAAGGAAGGTGAAACTGGGAGAGTAGCATTGACACCCAAGTATAAAAAAGATAGCTAGTGGGAAGCTGCTCTATAACACAGGGAGCTCAGCTCAGTGCTCTGTGATGATGTAGAGGAGTGGGGTGGAGGGCGGGGAGGAGATCCAAGAGGGAGGGGTGTATGTATACATATAGCAGGTTCACTTTGTTGTACAGCAGAAACCAACACAACATTGTTAAGCAATTATACTCCAATTTAAAAAATAGTACCATCTCCAGAATAGATTGCATCCTGGGCCATAAATCTAGCCTTGGTAAATTCAATAAAATTGAAATCATTCCAGTCATCTTTTCTGACCACAGTGCAGTAAGATTAGATCTCAATTACACGAAAAAGAATATTAAAAATTCAAACATATGGAGGGTAAATAACATGCTTCTGAATAACCAACAAATCATAGAAGAAATGAAAATACGCATAGAAACAAATGAAAATGAAAACACAACAACCCAAAACCTATGGGACACTGTAAAAGCAGTGCTAAGGGGAAGGTTCATAGCATTACAGGCTTACCTCAAGAAACAAGAAAGAAGTCAAATAAATGACCTAACTCTACATGTAAAACAACTAGAGGAGGAAGAAATGAAGAACCCCAGGGTTAGCAGAAGGAAAGAAATCTTAAAAAATTAGGGCAGAAATAAATGCAAAAGAAACTAAAGAGACCATAGCAAAAATCAACAAAGCTAAAAGCTGGTTTTTTGAAAAAATAAACAAAATTGACAAACCATTAGCAAGACTCATTAAGAAACAAAGAGAGAAGAACCAAATTAACAAAATTAGAAATGAAAATGGAGAGATCACAATAGACAACACTGAAATACAAAGGATCATAAGAGACTACTACCAGCAGCTCTATGCCAATAAAATGGACAACTTGGATGAAATGGACAAATTCTTAGAAAAGTATAACTTTCCAAAACTGAACCAGGAAGAAATAGAAGATCTTAACAGACCCATCGCAAGCAAGGAAATCGAAACTGTAATCAAAAATCTTCCAGCAAACAAAAGCCCAGGACCAGATGGCTTCACAGCTGAATTCTACCAAAAATTTAGAGAAGAGCTAACACCTATCTTACTCAAACTCTTCCAGAAAATTGCAGAAGAAGGTAAACTTCCAAACTCATTCTATGAGGCCACCATCACCCTAATTCCAAAACCAGACAAAGATGCCACAAAAAAAAGAAAACTACAGGCCAATATCACTGATGAACATAGATGCAAAAATCCTTAACAAAATTCTGGCAAACAGAATCCAACAACATATTAAAAAAATCATACATCATGACCAAGTGGGCTTTATCCCAGGAATGCAAGGATTCTTTAATATCCACAAATCAATCAATGTAATAAACCACATTAACAAATTGAAAGATAAAAACCATATGATTATCTCAATAGATGCAGAGAAAGCCTTTGACAAAATTCAACATCCATTTATGATTAAAACTCTCCAGAAAGCAGGAATAGAAGGAACATACCTTAACATAATAAAAGCTATATATGACAAACTCACAGCAAGCATTACCCTCAATGGTGAAAAATTGAAAGCATTTCCCCTAAAATCAAGAACTAGACAAGGGTGCCCACTCTCACCACTACTATTCAACATAGTTTTGGAAGTGTTGGCCACAGCAATCAGAGCAGAAAAAGAAGTAAAAGGAAACCAGATAGGAAAAGAAGATTGAAACTCTCGCTGTTTGCAGATGACATGATCCTCGACATAGAAAACCCTAAAGACTCTACCAGAAAATTATTAGAGCTAATCGACAAATATAGTAAAGTTGCAGGATATAAAATTAACACACAGAAATCCCTAGCATTCCTATACACTAACAATGAGAAAACAGAAAGAGAAATTAAGGAAACAATACCATTCACCATTGCAACAAAAAGAATAAGATACTTAGGAGTATATCTACCTAAAGAAACAAAAGACCTATACATAGAAAACTATAAAACACTGATGAAAGAAATCAAAGAGGACACAAACAGATGGAGAAACATACCGTGTTCATGGATTGGAAGAATCAATATTGTCAAAATGACTATACTACACAAAGCAATCTATAGATTCAATGCAATCCCTATCAAGCTACCAACGGTATTTTTCACAGAACTAGACCAAAGAATTTCACAGTTTGTATGGAAATACAAAAAACCTCGAATAGCCAAAGTAATCTTGAAAAAGAAGAATGGAACTGGAGGAATCAACCTGCCTGACTTCAGACTCTACTACAAAGCCACAGTCATCAAGACAGTATGGTACTGGCACAAAGACAGAAATATAGATCAATGGAACAGAATAGAAAGCCCAGAGATAAATCCATGCACGTTTGGACACCTTATCTTCGACAAAGGAGACAAGGATATACAATGGAAAAAAGACAACCTCTTTAACAAGTGGTGCTGGGAAAACTGGTCAACCACTTGTACAATAATGAAACTAGAACACTTTCTAACACGATACACAAAAATAAACTCAAAATGGATTAAAGATCTAAATGTAAGACCAGAAACTATAAAACTCCTAGAGGAGAACTTAGGCAAAACACTCTCCGACATAAATCACAGCAGGATCCTCTATGACCCACCTCCCAGAATATTGGAAATAAAAGCAAAAATAAACAAATGGGACCTAATGAAACTTAAAAGCTTTTGCACAACAAAGGAAACTATAAGCAAGGTGAAAAGACAGCCCTCAGATTGGGAGAAAATAATAGCAAATGAAGCAACAGACAAAGGATTAATCTCAAAAATATACAAGCAACTCCTGAAGCTCAATTCCAGAAAAATAAATGACCCAATCAAAAAATGGGCCAAAGAACTAAACAGACAGTTCTCCAAAGAAGACATACAGATCGCTAACAAACACATGAAAAGATGCTCAAAAGATCACTCATTATCAGAGAAATGCAAATCAAAACCACAATGAGGTACCATTACACGCCAGTCAGGATGGCTGCTATCCAAAAGTCTACAAGCAATAAATGCTGGAGAGGGTGTGGAGAAAAGGGAACCCTCATACACTGTTGGGGGGAATGCAAACTAGTACAATGCCACATGGGAACAGTGTGGAGATTTCTTAAAAAACTGGAAATAGAACTGCCATATGACCCAGCAATACCACTTCTGGGCGTACACACTGAGGAAACCAAATCTGAAAGAGACACGTGCACCCCAATGTTCATCGCAGCACTGTTTATAATAGCCAGGACATGGAAGCAACCTAGATGCCCATCAGCAGATGAATGGATAAGGAAGCTGTGGTACATATACACCATGGAATATTACTCAGCCACTAAAAAGAATTCATTTGAATCAGTTCTAATGAGATGGATGAAACTGGAGCCCATTATACAGAGTGAAGCAAGCCAGAAAGATAAAGAACATTACAGCATACTAACACATATATATGGAATTTAGAAAGATGGTAACGATAACCCTATATGCAAAACAGAAAAAGAGACACAGATGTACAGAACAGACTTTTGGACTATGTGGGAGAAGGCCAGGGTGGGATGTTTTGAGAGAACAGCACTGAAACATGTATATTATCTAGGGTGGAACAGATCACCAGCCCAGGCTGGATGCATGAGACAAGTGCTCGGGCCTGGTGCACTGGGAAGACCCAGAGGGATGGGATGGGGAGGGAGGCAGGAGGGGGGATCGGGATGGGGAATACATGTAAATCCATGGCTGATTCATGTCAATGTATGACAAAAAATAAAAAATAAAATAAGTAAATAAATTAAAAATAGTAAAAAAAAAAAAAAAAGTATAAGAGAAGGACTGAGTCTTATTCTTCTTTGCCTACCTTGACATACAGCAGAGTCCCAGTGAAGTTTTTCAAATGGATTTGTTGTTGTTGTTGGTTAGTCACTCAGTCCTGTCTGACTTTTTTGCGACCCCATGGACTGTAGCTCACCAGGCCTCTCTGTCTGGGCAAGAATACTGGTGTGGGTGGCCATTCCCTTCTCCAGGGGATCTTCGTGATCCAGGGATTGAACCCACATCTTCTTCATTGGCAGGTGGATTCTTTACCTCTGAGCCACCAGATTATTTCACTAAAAACCCCCTACCCAGAACTTTTCAGTAGAACAATTTGGATGCTTTATTTAAAATTTTCTCAAAGGCTGAATATGTCTGCTGTGAATATTCAATGTAACAGCTTCATTTATGTCTATATCAACTTTTTTTTGGTAGTTTCTTCCTCTTGTCCTCTCTTTCTCATTGGCAGCCTTTTGTTTTCTTTTCCAGAGGCCTATTGAGCATGGCACACTTTCAGTAATGTTCCATTTTCTATTTGATTTTTACTCAACCATATGTGACCCCATTAAGCAGCTCTGATGATTCCGGCTTCCATCTCTAACAGAAGATCTCTGTTATAAAGAGGAATAGAAACATACTCATAGATCCAAGGCTCCCCTAAGAATGGAGATCCTTTATGCCAGTATTTATTAGATACAATATTGTAAAATGGAATAGTGTGCACCTTCTCCAAAATTTCACCAGGCAAAAGCCCCAGTTCAGAATGCCTTTACATTAATCAGCTTTCCCGGCAGCATAATGATGCTGGAAATTAGGAAAGCAATGGAGGATTCTTACCCGGATTTAATAGGCTCAGGCACTTTGCTAACACACTGCAGTGGATCAATTGAAGTTAATTATTATACAAGATTAAACCCCAAGTAACTACAGTACATCAAACCAATGCAAAAAGCTCTGGCTGGGGAAGAAGGAAAAACAAACATGAATCCTGGAGCCAAGACTTTTCTACCCAGTCCTTAACTCACTGCATTTTGCATATAAACATAATAGATTAATACAAGATGAAATACAGCATATTAAATTCTGAAAGTAAGATATAAACTTCACCTACTGTCTCTATGAGATACTTAACATAGGAGCCTAAAGAAACAGCTGTAAATTTTCTTAACTTTTCTATTTATTTTTGGATAGTTGATTTGTCTTCTACTGCTTACTCAGATTTACATTTCCACCCACCAGGGACTCAATCTTTTATGACCATTGACCATTCCAAGAAAAATATCTTAAAAAGCCATAGAAGCAAATAAATGGGATTTCACATTTATTCACTGCCTGAGTCACTTCAAGGGAGCAAGGCTAAGCTCAGAATAGGTGAGGTGCTTAATAGATAGTTCTCCTAAGTTGAAAGAGTTCTTTAGGTCCTTTAGGGACCTAACTGAGAGAGACAAAGGAACATACTAGAGAGGAGAAAACAATGGCAAGGCACTTGTATGCTAATTCACAGTCATTAAGTGGTAGTGATGTACCTTTGGGGGAGGGTATTTTAAAAATATCAGCTGTTTCTTCTTGAGTTCCTTTTTCTCCTTGCCCTTTCCCTCACTGAGCAGCTAAACAGTTCCGTGCTCATTTGCTTTGGCAGACAGCAGACACAGCATAAAGCTGTGGGGAGCAAAAGACATCTCATCTCGGCATTTGGGTTTCAAAAGTCGAGCAAAGGACTCACAGCATACACAAATAATTGTTGTGAGACAGCAAAAATTAGCTCAACCATCCCCTACCAGACCAGGAAAAGACTTCCTAGGATGACAGAACCAAGAGAAGGTAGAGAGGAAGCAATGAGAGTATAGATGTCAAATGTTCCGAGAGGGGGCCAGAAATAAAAAGTCACAAAGGTTTTTTTTTTTTTTTCTTTCTAAGAGATAGGGAATTCAGGCCCCATTTGGGAGACAATAAGATACACAGAGACAAATGGCACTTAAATGTGTCTAGGCAAAAGTAGACCTAGATAGCTACAGAGCTTTGTTGTTGTTTAGTGGCTCAGTCGTGTCTGATTCTTTGTGACCCCATGGACTGTAATCTGCCAGGGTCCTCTGTCCATTGGGTTCTCCAGGCCAGAATACTGGAGTGGGTTGCCATTGCTTCTTCAGGGGATCTTCCTGACCCAGAGATTTAACCCACGTGTCCTGAACACCACAGGCATTGGCAGGCAGATTCTTTACCATTGAGCCACCAGGGAGCTTTACTACAGGACATTATGGTGCAAGAAGAGTTAAGTGATTTCTGTGAGCACAAGTGTGACATGGAAGTAGCAAGAGAAAAAAACAATTAACCCAATGGAGCCATGAAGTTAGGAGCAAGGATCATTTCTGCTGGTGGTGTCTATGGACATTTGATGTAGATTCAGAAGGGGCAATGGGCATCTTGGCAGGTACCTACATGGGCAGATGATACTGAAGACAAAATAGACCATCTCTCTATTTCTTGACACTATTTGAGTTCTCCATCTACCCCTCAATAACTTAGACACAACTCAAAGGAAAGAAGTGTGAAGTCCTAAAACTAATTACAATTAATTTTCCAAATTCTGTTGGAATAAAGGTTTTGAATTTGAATTTGCTAGAAAAGATAGTTTTATTTCTTGTACACATAAGTTTATAGACTGAGATTCATGCCTGCATCTCTGTAAGTATATGTATAACAAAGTTTGGGCCATAAGACTATTCAAAATAGGAATGGGCAAGTCATTTATGCTATAAACATTTACTCTTTGGTTACTATGGCTTTAATTAAGGGCTGGTAAGAAGAAAACATCCACATCTAGTTGTGGATGTGGCTGGTGATGGAAGTAAAGTCCAATGCTGTAAAGAGGAATACTGCATAGGAACCTGAAATGTTAGATCCATGAATCAAGGCAAATTGTTGGTCAAACAGGAGATGGCAAGAGAGAACATCGACATTTTAGGAATCAGCAAACTAAAATGGACAGGAATGGGTGAATTTAACTCAGATGAACATTATATCTACTACAGTGGGCAAGAATCCCTTAGAAGAAATGGAGTAGCCATCATAGTCAAAAAAGAGTCTTAAATGCAGTACTTGGATGCAGTCTCAAAAATGACAGAATGATCTCTGTTCATTTCCAAGGCAAAACATTCAACATCACAGTAATCCAAGTCTATGCCCCAAACAGCAATGCTGAAGAAGCTGAAGTTGAATGGTTCTATGAAGACCTACAAGACTTTCCAGAATTAACACCCAAACAAAATGTCCTTTTCATTGTAGGGGACTGGAATGCACAAGTAGGAAGTCAAGAGATACCTGAAGTAACAGGCAAGTTTGGCCTTGGAGTACAAAATGAAGCAGGTCAAAGACTAACAGAGTTTTGCCAGGAGAATCCACTGGTCATACCAAATACCCTCTTCCAACAACACAAGAGAAGACTACACACGGACATCACCAGATGGTCAATACCGATATCAGATTGATTATACTCTTTGTAGCCAAAGATGGAGAAGCTCTAGACAGTTAGCAAAAACAAGACAGGGAGCTGACTGTGGCTCAGATCATGAACTCCTAATTGCCAAATTCAGACTTAAATTGAAGAAAGTAGGGAAAAACATTAGACCATTCAGATATGACCTAAATCAAATCCCTTACGATTATACAGTGGAAGTGACAAATAGCTTCAAGGAATTAGATCTGATAGACAGAGTGCCTGAAGAACTATGGACGGAGGTTTGTGACATTGTATAGGAGGCAGTGATCAAGACCATCCCCAAGAATAAAAAATGCAAAAAAGCAAAATGGCTGTCTGAGGAGGTCTTAGAAATAGCTGAGAAAAGAAAAGACACAAAAGGCAAAGTAGAAAGGGAAAGATATACTCATTTGAATGCAGAGTTCCAAAGAATAGCAAGCAGAGATAAGAAAGCCTTCCTCGGTAATCAATGCCAAGAAATAGAGGAAAACAATAGAATGGGAAAGACTAGAGATCTCTTCAAGAAAATTAGATACCAAGGAAACATTTCATGCAAAGATGAGCACAATAAAGGACAGAAATGGTATGGACCTAACAGAAGCAGAAGATATTAAGAAGAGGTGTCAAGAATACACAGAAGAACTGTACAAAAAGATGTTCATGACCCAGATAATCACGATGGTGTGATCACTCACCTAGAGCCAGACATCCTGGAACGCAAAGTCAAGTGGACCTTAGGAAGCATCACTACAAACAAAGCTAGTGGAGGTGATGGAATTCCAGTTGAGCTATTTCATATCCTATAAGATGCTGCTGTTAAAGTGCTGCACTCAATATGCCAGAAAATTTGGAAAATGCAGCAGTGGTCACAGGACTGGAAAAGGTCAGTTTTCATTCCAGTCCCAAAGAAAGGCAATGCCAAAGAACGCTCAAACTGCTGCACAATTGTACTCATCTCAAATGCTAGCAAACTAATGCTCAAAATTTTCCAAGCTAGGCTTCAACAGTACGTGAACCATGAACGTCCAGGTGTTCAAGCTGGATTTAGAAAAGGCAGAGGAAGCAGAGATCAAATTGCCAACATCTGTTGGATCATCAAAAAAGCAAGAGAGTTCCAGAAAAACATCAACTTCTGCTTTATTGACTATGTTAAAGCCTTTGACTGTGTGGATCACAACAAACTATGGAAAATTCTTTAAGAGATGGGAATGCCAGAAAACCTGACCTGCCTCTTGAGAAATCTGTATGCAGGTCAAGAAGCAACAGTTAAAACTGGACATGAAACAACAGACTGGTTCCAAATAGGGAAAGGAGTACATCAAAGCTGCATATTGTCACCCTGCTTATTTAACTTATATGCAGAGTACATCATGAGAAACTTATATGCAGGTCAGGAAGCAACAGTTAGAACTGGACATGAACAACAGACTGGTTCCAAAGAGAAAAGGAGTACATCAAGGCTGTATATTGTCACCCTGCTTATTTAACTTATATGCAGAGTACATCATGAGAAACGCTGGGCTGGAGGAAGCACAAACTGGAATCAAGATTGCCAGGAGAAATATCAATAACCTCAGATATGCAGATGACACCACCCTTATGGCAGAAAGTGAAGAAGAACTAAAGAGCCTCTTGATGAAAGTGAAAGAGGAGAGTGAAAAAGTTGGCTTAAAGCTTAACATTCAGAAAACTAAGATCATGGCATCCGGTCCCATCACTTCATGGTAAATAGATGGGGAAACAATGGAAACAGTGGCTGACTTTATTTTTGGGGGCTCCAAAATCACTGCAGATGGTGACTGCAGCCATGAAATTAAAAGACACTTGCTCCTGGGGAAAAAGGTATGACCAACCAAGACAGCATATCAAAAATCAGAGATATTAACTTGCCAACAAAGGCCCATCTAGTCGAAGCCTATGATTTTTCCAGTAGTCATGTATGGATGTGAGAGTTGGACTATAAAGAAAGCTGAGTGCCGAAGAATTGATGCTTTTGAACTGTGGTGTTGGAGAAAACTTTTGAGAGTCCTTTGGACTGCGAGGATATCCAGCCAGTCCATCCTAAAGGAAATCAGTCCTGAATATTCATTGGAATGACTGATACTGAAGCTGAAACTCCAATACTTTGGCCATCTGATGCGAAGAACTGACATTGGAAAAGACCCTGATGCTGGGAAATATTGAAGGCAGGAGGAGAAGGGGACGACAGAGGATGAGATGTTTGGATGGCATCACCAATTCGATGGACATGAATTTGAGTAAGCTCTGGGAGTTGGTGATGGACAGGGAGGCCTGGCGTGCTGCAGTCCATGGGGTCACAAAGAGTGGGATATTACTGAGAAACTGAACTGAATTGAAGAAGAACATAATAGCAGGGAGAGCTTATGGAAATTCACAGAGCCCCAACCAAAGGGTTGGAAGTTCAAGGGCAGGAAATTACAGACAAGCAGATAGGAAGGAAGCTCTGTTATAGGAAGAAAATAATCACCTAGTTACTTAACTTTGTGTTAAATACTGGTTCTCAAACTTTGGTGCAAATAAATAACAACTTTGATGGAACTATTGCATTGTATGTACACCAAGACCTCAGTACCAGGCTTTGATTCCATGAGACTAAAGCAAGGGTCAGCATAGCATACTTGTTCTACAAAGATCCAGATAGTGTTAGGATTTCCTGGCCATATGGACTCTGTCACAACTACTCAATTCTTCCCTGTAGTGTGAAAACAGCCATAGACTATATATAAATGAAAGAGTGTATCCATTTTCTAATAAACTTTTATTTATAGAAACAGGTAGCAACTTAGATCTGGTCCACAGGCCAGAATTTGCTGACCCCTGTTCATGAGCAAGGCCTGCACATCTGTTTTTTTGTTTTTTTTGTTTTTTGTTTTTTAAGATCTACAGGTGATTCAAATGCAATGCAAAAAGTTTCAGTATTACTGAATTAGAACACCATTTTCCAGAAAGCTTCAGTTTGAATACAAATATGTTACTTATGAGAGGTTAACATGTTAATACTTTATCAGTCTTTCCCAAAGTTTTATCTAATAATAAATTTTAAAAGCACAGGGAATTGGGGCAAAAGACACATGACTCTCATTTATGAATGGCTACATAGAGGTTATTTAAAAACTCTAAATTAAATACTATGAGATAGAATGCTGAAGCATATTAAAAGAATAAACTATCATAACGAAGTGAGGCTAATACCAGGAATAGAAGGACATTTCATATTCTTTGATCTAACAACTTCATTTCTAGGAATGATACAGATACACACAAAGAGATTCAGATAGAAAAAGTATTTATCATTGCAGCAATGTTGGTAATAGCAACAGATTGAAATCCAGCTAAAGGTCCATTAATGGGAGACTGGTTGGTACAATATGCTCAGATACGCATGGAATGTCTCTGCAAGAATATACAAGAAACTAGCAACAGTGATTTCCACTAGGGAGAGGAACTTGATGACTAAGAACCAGGGCTAGGAGGGAGACTTGCTGTATATATTTTGGGGCTTTAGGGGTTTATATAATGTGCAAATACATATTCAAATGACTTGTAAATTTTTAAAATTACATTTATCAATTGGTTTATTTAGAAAATGCTTATTGACCTCTTACCTGGAGGTAGGTAATAAACATGATATTTAGAAGAAACTATCCAGTAAACAATTTGGAAAATGGTAGCCCAAGTGCCTAGATTCTATCACCAAAACTTTTGTTCCAGTTGTCCTAGAAGAGGGGAAAGAGGCAGACAGTACTTTTTTTAATGTCCCAAGGTGATCCTAATGGGCTTCCCATCTGCCTGCCAATGCAAGAGACATGGGCTCTATTCCTGGGTCAGAAAGATTCCCTGGAGGAGGAAATGGCTACCCACTCCAGTATTCTTGCCTGGGAAATCCCATAGACAGAAGATGGGCTACAGTGCATGGCCACATGGACACGACTGAGCAAATGAGTGTATACACATACAAGGTGATTCTAATACCTAGTCATGTTTGAGGACTACTTATCTTAAATAAGCATAGTTTGATGGTGGAAAAAAATCTACAGAGAATCTTAATTGGATCAGAGAACGCCATGTCTCCAGAGGACATAACAAGTACATGATGTCATTTTTCAGAACGATAAAGGAAGGGTCAAGGAGGAAGTAAGTGGTTTTGAGTAATGTTCTTCCACTTTCCAGATAATTCATTTTGCTGATCTCAGACATCCCTGGAGGGCAATAGCTGCATTGCTCCCATTTCATGCACTTTTTTCCCTGGCGATGCCACATGGCTCATAGGATCTTAGTTTCCTGACCAAGGACTGAATCCAGAACTTTGGCAGTGAAAGCGCAGAGTCCTAACCACTGGACCACCAGGGAATTCCTTCATGAACTTTTCTATCAATACTTGCACCTAAGGAAGGAAGACTGAGAACAAAAAGGCCACATACACAAGCATACATACATACACCATAGTGAGGTTCCATTTCTTCTTTGACTTGCTAAGGGAATACTGGAATAAAAATCCTTACTCTATCATCCAACACCTTTCAATTCACTATTGCCAGAGAGACCCCTAACAACCTGAACTACATGTGTACTGAATGAACACATCCATAAGCACACATTGAAAATTCACAATACAGCTAAGGAAATTCAGTAACATGAAAGAAAATCAACCTGAACAGCTAGAATGCATAACTGTAATTGGGACAGAACTAGTTGTAAGGGAAAGAGGAAAAATTAAGATGAAAACAGCAAGAACCCCTAAAGAGACACAGAAATGGGGGAACTAAAAAACATTTTTTCACCATTTAAAAATTCAGTAGTGAAAATGTCAAATAGAATGGCCAATGCTGAAAACTAGAAGATAAAAGAAATATTTGTAAACATAGAGAAAAATATATTGAAATGGAATTTATCAATGAAAAGATAAGGTATATTGGGAGCAGGTCCAGAAAACTAATAACTAAGCAATAGTTGTACAGGAAGAGAAAAAAATAGGTGGAAATCAGTAATCAGAGAAACAATAAAAGAAAACCTCTCTAAACTAGGAAAACCTTAGTTTCCAGATTAAAAGTGATCCCAAATTTTAAGAACCGCTAATGAAAAAAGAAGCACACCTATAAAGCCTATTAAAACACCTAAGCAAAAAAAAAAAAAAAAAAAAAAAAAAAACCCTAAGCTACAAGAAAAGGAAAATCTTATAGATACCCAGATAGATTTTTTTTTTTAAGTAAAGACTTTTTTTTTTCTTCTTCTTCTTCTTCTTTCTTCTTCTTCTTCTTTTTCTTTTTATTTGTTTATAACATAGAATTGGGCTTCCCTGGTGGTTCAGATGGTAAAGAATTTTTCATAACATAGACTTAGACTAGCATGAAATTTCTCTTCTTCAACCCTGAAAGAAATACATGTAGAAAAAAGGATTTAAACTAATATTCATATAGGAGAGTGAAAAACATTTGTAAACATGAGTTCAGAGAGTACACCATTCATGTACTTTTTATAAGTAAATCATTCAAAGAAAGAATATTCCCAAATGAAAACTATAGCAAATCAAAAAACTCAAAATAAGGGAAGATGAAATGTATGCAAAAGAGTGGTGAGCAGTGCCTTTTAGAAGCCTATCTAAAAAGGTAACATTTGAATAAAGACTTAAAGCTGGCATGATGGTAAAAAATACTAAGAAGATATAACCATCACAAATATTTATGCACCAAGTAATAAAACAGCTTCCCAGAATTAGATAGAGAAAGCAGTATAACTACACATAGTGAAGAATGTTAATAGATATCTTTCAGAAAATGACAAAGCAGAAAGGAAAAAAGGAGAATGGGAGTTATTCAATCAAAATTTTCTGTCCCCTTCAAAGAAAGTATATACTTTCTTCTTATGGCTATGGAATATTTATTAAAATCAATGATGTCCTTCCCACAAAGGAGCTTTAATGTATTCATAAGGTTTTTAAAGACCCAATTACCTAACAATAGTACAAAAAATTAGAAATCAATAACAAAAATATAAGAATATCTTGGCCACCTGGAAAGTGATAAGTGCTTGGATAAAAGAAGAAATTAAAATAGAAATCATGACTTACCCAAAAGTCATGACTTACTTTTTTGTCTCTGCAAAAAAGTACTTTTTAATTTGCATTAAAAGCTATGGGCAAACTAGGAGTGGAAGGAAACTACCTCAACATAATAAAAGTCATATATAAAAAACTCATAGAAAACATTGTACTAAGTTGTGAAGGACAAAGTTTTTCCTCTATGATGAGGATAAGGCAAGAATGCACACTTTTACCACCTCTATTCAACATGGTACTGGAAGTTCTAGACAGAACAATTAAGGTATCAGAAATTACTAGGCTATTAGTCTAATTAGGTTATTAATTCTTATCAGAAAAAAATTAAAGGTATCCAAATTGGAAAGGAAAAAGTAAAATTGTCTGTTTACAAATGATGTGATCCTATATGTATAAAAACTTTACAGATTACACACACACACACACACATACACAGAAGCTATTAGAACTACTAGATGAATTTAACAAAGTAGCTGCATACAAAATAGACACACAAAAATTAGTTGCTTATCTATACACTACCAGTAAATACTCTGAAAAGGAAATTTTTTTTAAAAAAATTCCACTTAAAATAGCATCAAATAAAAATATTTAGAAATTAGCTTATCATACCAAACACAGACTCAGAACCAGACCAAGCAAGATGACTGGTCAAAGGAAACCTGGAAGAAATGTCCCATAAAAGTGATTCACACTACCGTGAGGGTGTGACTCTCTCTCTCAGTCTGCCTGTGTGTCTATCCACATGTACTACACTCTTCTTCCTTCTAATAAACACTTGACTTGTTTCACTAAAAAAAAAAGAAATTAGCTTATCCAAGGAGGGAAAAGACTTATATAATGAAAACTACAAAGCACTGTTGAAAGAAATTAAAGAAGACATAAATAAATGGAAAGATACCCCATGTTCATGTATTAGAAGAATTAATATCCTGAAGATTTCAATACTACCCAAAGTGATCTACAGACTCAATGAAATCCGTATCAAAATCCCAATGATATTTTTTGCAGAAATAGAAAAAATCCACCCTAAAGTTTATACGGCATCTCAAAATACCTGAATAGTTAAAGCAATCTTGAAAAAAGAACAAAGCTGGAAGATTCATATTTCATCATCTCAAAACCAACTACAAACCTATGGTAATGAAAACAATTTGTTGTTGTTCAGTTGCTCAGTCATGTCCAACTCTTTGTGACCCCATGGACTGCAGCATGCCAGGCTTTCCTGTTCTTCACCATCTCCTGGAGCTTGCTCAAACTCATGACCATTGAGTCAGTGATGCCATCCAACAATCTCATCCTCTGTCGACCCCTTCTCATCCTGCCTTCAATCTTTCCCAGCATCAGGGTCTTTTCTAATGAGTCGCCTCTTCACATCAGGTAGCCAAAGTATTGGAGTTTCAGCACATCCATACATGACTACTGGAACAACTATAGCTTTGACTATACAGACCTTTGTTGGCAAAGTAATGTCTCTGCTTTATAACATGCTGTCTAGGTTGGTCATAGCTTTTCTTCCAAGGAGCAAGCGTCTTTTAATTTCATGGCAACAGTCATCATCTGCAGTGATTTTGGAGTCCAAGAAAATAAAGTCTGTCACCCTATACATTGTTTCCCCATCTCTTTGCCATCAAAGCAATGTGGTGTTGGAATAAAGGGGCTTCCCTGGTGGCTCAGTGGTAAAGAACCTACCAGCCAATGCAGGAGATGTGGGTTCTATCCCTGAGTCAGGAAGATCCCCTGGAGAAAGAAATGACAACCCATTGGCAGTATTCATGCCTGGGAAATCCCATGGACAGAGGAACCTGGTTGGCTACACAGTTCATGCGGTTACAAAAGACTTGGAAACAACCTAGCACTAAATAACAGCAACAATTGGAATAAAGACAGAATTATAAACCAATGAAACTGAATAAAGCACTTAGAAATAAATTATATACATATATATATATATGGTCAAATAATTTTTTGTCAAGGATTTCAAGAACATTCAATGGAGAAAGGACAGTCTTTTCATCAAATGGTGCTAGGAAAACTGGATATCCATGTGCAAAATGGATGAAATTGGGCTCATAACATCATAAATCAAAAATCACTTCAAAATGGACCAAAGACCTACATGTAAGAGCTAAAACTACAAAACTCTTAGGAGAAAACATAGGGAAAGTTTCATGACATTGGATTTGGCAATGATTTCTTGGAGATAACAAAGGCACAGGCAACAAAAGCAAAAATAGACAAATTGGATTTCATAAAAATTAAACATTTTGTGCATCAAACATTTTGTGCATCAAAAATGCACCTATAGAATAAAAGGCAACCTATAGAATAAGAAAAATTATTTGTAAGTCTTGTGTCTAATAAGGAATTAATATTCAGAATATATAGAGAACTTATACTAATGCATATATATGGGATTTAGAAAGATGGTAATGATAATTCTATATGCAAGACAGAAAAAGAGACATAGATGTATAGAACAGACTTTTGGACTCTATGGGAGAAGGTGAGGGTGGGATGATCTGAGAGAACAGCATCAAAACATGTATATTATCAAGTGTGAAACAGATCGCCAGTCCAGGTTGGATGCATGAGACAGTGCTCGGGGCTGGTGCACTGGGAAGACCCAGAGGGATGGGATGGGGAGGGAGGTGGGAGGGGGGTTCGGGATGGGGAACACATGTAAATCCATGGCTGATTCATGTCAATGTATGGCAAAAACCACTACAATATTGTAAAGTAATTAGCCTCCAACTCATAAAAATAATTGGGAAAAAGAAAAAAATACAATTAAAAAAAAAGCCCAATTCAAAATGAGTGAAGGACTTCAGATTTCTCCCAAGAAGATATAAAAATGACTAGTCAATAAGCACAGGCTTTCCTGGTAGCCCAGCTGGTAAAGAATCCACCTGCAATGCAGGAGACCCCAGTTTGATTCCTGGGCCAGGAAGTTCCCTTGGAGAAGGGATTGGCTACCCACTCCAATATTCTTGGGCTTCCCTGGTGGCTCAGTTGGTAACGAATCCACCTGCAATGCAGGAGACCTGGGTTCGATCCGTGGGTAGGTAAGATCCCCTGAAGGAGGGCATGGCAACCCACTCCAGTATTCTTGCCTGGAGAATCCCCATGGACAGGGGAGCCTGGCGGGCTACAAGTCCATGGGGTCACAAAGAGTCGGAAATGACTGAGCGACTAAGCACAGCACACAACAAAGTCAGTAAGCACACGAAAAGATATGGCTTCTATCAAAAAAAAAAAAAAGAATAGAAAATAACAAGCATTGGTAAGGATATGAAGAAACTGGAAATCTTTTGCACTATTGATAAGAACTTAAAATAATATAGCCATTGTGGACAGAATTATGGTTGTTCCTCAAAAAATTAAAAACAGAATTACCATATGGTCCAGCAAATCCACTTCTGGATATACACCCCAAAATAATTGAAGGCAGGTTTTAAAGAAATATTTCTACAGCCACGTTCATAGCAACGTCATTAACAATAGCCACAAAAGTAGAAAGAAATGTCCATCAACAGACAAGTCAATAAGGAAAATAAAGTAAAAATATGCAATGAAATGTTATTTAGACTTAAAAAGGAAGGAAATTCTGGCACATGCTACAACACAAATGAATGTTGATGACATTATGCTGAAGTGAAGCAAGCCAGACATGAAGACAAAAATCCACTTTTATGAAATACATAGAGTAGTCAAATACATACACCGAGAGTAGAAGGAAGTTTCAGGAGGCTAGGCAAGATGAATGGAGAGTTATTGTTAAATGAATATAGATTTTCAGTTTTGCAAGACAAAAGGAGTTCTGGAGATGGATGGTAGTGATGAGTGTACAGTGGTATGGATGTACTCAATACCAATGAAGTGAAAAGTGAGTGAGTGAAGTCGCTCAGTCGTGTCCAACTCTTTGCGACCCCATGGACTGTAGCCTACCAGGATCTTCAGTTCATGGGATTTTCCAGGCAAGAATACTGGAGTGGGTTGCCATTTCCTTCTCCAGGGGATCTTCCCGACCCAGGGATCAAACCCAGGTCTCCCTCATTGTAGGCAGACGCTTCACCGTCTGAGCTACCAGGGAAGCCCTATGAAGTGTACAGTTAAAAATGGTTAAAATGATAAATTGCATGTGTATTTTACCACAATAAAAAAATTTAAATAACATTAAAAAAACAGGATATGTATAAAAGATGCAAAACTTCCCAATTTATTTTACAAAATTTTTATAACTTAAATACAAAACATTATAAACATATTTAAAAAAGCATTCACCATACAAATGTAAACAGTCTAAATATGACAACAAAAAATCCAGCAGTTTATGAAAGATGTTAGGAAATCTAACAATATCATTTGTATTAAAAAATTAAAGAGAAAATCCATACAATTGTGCCAACAAATAATAATTAATAGATATTGAATTCTGGAATCATTCCAGATAAAAACTCAAAAGGATAAAAGAATAGAGGTGATGTGGTATTAAAAGCAAAAATTTTAGAGCCTCACTACCTGAGTTTGAATCTCAGATCCAGCAATGCCTGACTGAAAGTTCTCTTTAAAGTGGGAATGATAATGATCGCTCTTTTATGAGTTAATATAATATAAGATACTTAGATCAGCACCTGCTCTTCAGAAAGGCACTATGGTGTAGGAGCTACCTGGATTCAAATCCAATCTTACCACTGTGAGCTATGTGACTTGGGGGAAATTACTTAACCTCTCTGTACCTCTATTTTTCCTTTGTCTATAAAAAGTAGTATGCATGTGAGAGTTGGACCATCAAGATGAACTGATGCTTTCAAACTGTGGTGCTGGAGAAGACTCTTGAGAGTCCCTTGGACTGCAAGGAGATCAAACTAGTCAATCCTAAAGGAAACCAACCCTAAATATTCCTTGGAAAGACTGATGCTGAAGCTGAAGCTCCAATACTTTGGCCACTGGATGCAAAGAGTCAACTGATTGGAAAAGACCCCGATGCTGGGAAAGATTGAGGGCAGGAGGAGAAGGGGGAGACAGAGGATGAGATGCTTAGATGGCTTCAGCCACTCACTGGACATAAGTTCAAGCAAACTCCAGGCGAAGGACAGGGAAGCCTAGCGTGCCGCACTCCATGGGGTTGCAAAAAGTCAGACATGACTTAGTGACTAAACAACAATAAAAAGGGGAAATAATAAACACACATCAGTAAAATAGGGATAATACTAAACCTACTTCTAATTAGCCTTGTTCATAAGCTTATTGTAAAAATTAGATTAAAGTGAAAATCCACTGCCTGGTACATGCTAGGAATTATTATGACAACATGGTACCTTCTGGGGCTTCCTCTCCACGGCTCCCATCTCTCTGGCAACCGGCTCACAAATTCCAACCACTTTAGCAGGCCCAAACTCTAATTCCTGCTTCTTCTGCCCAGAGAGACCACCACCCTCAGCATGGATTCTGCCACCTTGGGAAATATACGGAGGGAAAACACCTAGTAAAAGCTGGGCTTGAATCGGATACTTCCTCTCTCTCTCAAGGATTGCCACCCTGCTTTGGTTGCTGTCAAATGCTTGTAAATGGTTGTTTTAAGTATTTTTGTCCAGTTTTTGCAGTCATTCACGGCAGGAGAGTAGCCTGATACCAGCTACTATGTTATGATCAGAACCTGAAGTCATAGCAACAATTTTTTAATTGATAATATACTGTGCTATTGAGTTTGTGAGGGAAGTAGGTATTCTCCAATGTTGTGGGTAGAACTATAAATAAACTACAGTTTTTAAAAACAATCATAACTTTTACTAAGTTCATTGTGTGTCTCAAAATTTGTAAGCTGTTCATACAATATAAATCTATTATATCATTTAATCCTCACAACAGCCACATGAGACAGGTACATCCTAATTACAGAAGAGGAAATGGAGGAAGGCAGAGGAGAGTAACTAACTTTTTCATGGTTATAAAGCTAGTAAATGGTGGAGTCAAGGTTTGAAACCTGACACTTTTATTCCAGAGCTCCTGCTCTCAACCATCTTATTATATGGCCAACCTGGAAATATTTATTAAAATTAAAATGTACATAGCTTTTGATCCAGCAATCTCACTTCTAAGAATTTATCCACCAGACATAAAAGCACTACTAGTATAAAAAGATATATGTGTAAGTTTATTTATTGTAGCATTTGTAATACTTTTAAAAATTCTGGAGCCAATCTAAATGTTCATTTGATAAGAAAATGGTTGAATAAATTATAGTACATTTGCACATACTATAGAATATTATATGACTATTAAATGAGATTAATCTATATATATAGAGAGAGAGAGTGGAGGCTGTATAGGACATATTAAAGATGAAAAACAAATTACAGAATAATATGTATAGTGTGAGTCATAAATGACTCACCTAATTTATGTCTCCAGTATAGACTTTTCTGTTGAACTTCAGACTTCCCACTCAACATTCCCTTTCAAAGATTCAAAAGCACTGCAAATGCAATACCTCTACAACTGAACTGAGAGTTTTCTATCTCCAAACCTAATTGCTTCTAGTGTCCCCTTTGCTAGTTAATGGCACCATCATACATCCAAATATGTGAGTCAGAAGCCTAAGATTTACCTGTGACACCTCCTCTCTCACACCACGCTAGACACATATCCAACCGGTCACCATGTCCTATTGATTTTATAACCAAAATATATTTCCAAACTATCTATTTTCATTCCTCCATTACCATCACTCTCCTGGCAAATTACCAGCATCTCACTTGGATTGCTACAATATTCTCTAACCTGACTAGTTTCTCCAAATCAATTAATTCTAGCCCACCTTAATTCATTCTCTGCCCCACATTGTGAAATCAAAAAGAGTTGCCAATTTGAAAAGCTTTGCCTTACAGAAAACAATGCAGTATTATCATAATCACGGCCTAAAGAATTCAATTGCTCTTTATTATTAAAAGTAACAATCACTGTAGTAATCTGGGAAATATTTTGAGTCATAATTCCCCTTCCCCTAATACATGAGCAGAGGAAATGTAACGGGGGAAATGCACTTTAAATTCTTCCTAAAAAGATATTCTTTAATGGGTAGGGGGGTGTGACTTGAAAGAGCTTCTTTCTAGGGAGTACCTCTAGCAATCATGCCCCCATGTATTCTCTCTCCACTTTGGCTACCACTTCATAAGTACCACGGTAGAAAAAAAAAAATAGTCTTCATTATATTCAGCCTGTTTGAATTTATAACCTGAAAGACCTTAAGCACCCAAAGGTCTCCAACTCACCTGGGCTTCAGACCTGGTTCCTACCTCTTAATTCTTGCAGGTTCTCCTGATTAGGGCTGCAATACTCCTGCTAGGCTCAGCTCCTGGCCCTAGATCTTCATCCACTGGTTAGAATTCTGCCAAGAGTTGGACTGACTGAGCCACTGAGCTGAACTGAACCCAGACTCCCAAATGCACCAGACTGCTTGCTGAGACTGATACACAGCAGGGCCCTATGGGCCTCCTGGACACAAAAGCCTTTCTGTGTCTCCCATCTCTTGATTACAGGAAATAGGCTTTATTCAGTCCCTCAGTTCCAACCGGAGGTTCAAACAGTTGCTAATTAGGGAAGGAGGAGTTGTGGAGACAAAAGGGGAAAGTCAAGAAATAATAGTGCAGTCTTGGGGCAGAGTCCTAGTTCCCACTCAGTTCAGTCACTCAGTCATGTCCAACTCTTTGCGACACCATGGACTTCAGCACACCAGGCTTTCTGTCTATCACCAACTCCCGGAGTTTACTCAAACCCATGTCCATTGAGTCAGTGATGCCATCCAACCATCTCATCTTCTGTCATCCTCCTGCCTTCAATCTTTCCCAGCATCTGTCTCCTCCTGCCTTCAATCTTTCCCAGCATCAGGGTCTTTTCAAATGAGTCAGTTAGCATCAGGTGGCCAAAGTATTGGAGTTTCAGCTTCAGTATCAGTCCTTCCAATGAATAGTCAGGACTGATTTCCTTTAGGATGAACTGGCTGTATCTCCTTACAGTCCAAGGGACTCTCAAGAGTCTTTTCCAACACCACAGTTCAGAAGCATCAATTCTTCAGTGCTCAGCTTTCTTTATAGTCCAACTTTCACATCCATACATGACTACTGGAAAAACCATAGCTTTGACTAGACAGACCTTTGTTGCAAAGTAATGTCTTTGCTTTTTAATGTGCCATCTAGGATGGTCATACCTTTTCTTCCAAGGAGCAAGCGTCTTTTAATTTCATGGCTGCCATCACCATTTGCAGTGATTTTGGAGCCCAAGAAAATAAAGTCTGTCACTGTTTCCATTGTTTCCCCATCTATTTGTCATGAAGTGATGGGACCAGATGCCATGATCTTAGTTTTCTGAATGCTGAGTTTTAAGTCAACTTTTTCACTCTCCTCTTTCACTTTCATCAAGAGGCTCTTTAGTTCTTCTTCACTTTCTGCCATAAGGGTGGTGTCATCTGCATATCTGAGGGTATTGATATTTCTCCTGGCAATCTTGATTCCAGCTTGTGCTTTATCCAGCCCAGCATTTCTCATGATGTACTCCACATATAGGTTAAATAAGCGAGGTGACAATATACAGCCTTGATGTACTCCTTTCCCTATTTGGAAACAGTCTGTTGTTCCATGTCCAGTTCTAACTGTTGCTTCTTGACCTGCATACAGATTTCTCAAGAGGCATGTCAGATTGTCTGGTATTCCCATCTATTAAAGAATTTTCCACAGTTTGTTGTGATCCACACAGTCAAAGGCTTTGGCATAGTCAATAAAGCAGAAATAGATGTTTTCCTGGAATTCTCTTGCTTTTTTGATGATCCAATGAATGTTGGCAATTTTATCTCTGGTTCCTCTGCCTTTTCTAAATCCAGCTTGAACATGTGGACGTTCATGGTTCATGTACTGTTAAAGCCTGGCTTGGAGAATTTTGAACATTACTTTGCTAGAGTGTGAGATGAGTGCAGTTGTGCAGTAGTTTGAACATTGTTTGGCATTGCCTTTCTTTAGGATTGGTTCCCCCTCAAGGAATATGGACTTCCCCAGTGGCTCAGACCATAAAGCATCTGCCTGCAATGTGGGAGACCTGGGTTCAATCCCTGGGTTGGGAAGATTCCCTTGGAAAGGAAAGAAGGAAATGGCACCCCACTCCAGTACTCTTGCCTGGAAAATTCCATGGATGGAGAAGCCTGGTAGACTACAGTCCATGGAGTCGCAAAGAGTCAGACACGACTGAGCAACTTCACTTCACTGGTCAAGGAATATACAAAACAATGTCTTGAATGGCTTTGCAATTACTGAAGGCTCCATCTGGTGGGAGAAGTAAACTGTATCCTGCCCACAAGCAGGTAGACACCAGACCACAAGGCTGATGATAGATACTGACTCCTACTTACCTCACCACCAACCCACAAGAAGAAAGTCCACAAGCTGATCATGCCCTCTTTTAGGGTGAAAAGTAAAAGTGAAACTCGCTCAGTCAAGTCCGACTCTTGGTGACCCCGTGGACTGTATATAGCCTGCCAGTTTCCTCTATCCATGGAATTCTCCAGGCCAGAATAACGGAGTGGGTAGCCTTTCCCTTCTCCAGGGGATCTTCCCAAGCCAGGGATCGAACCCAGGTCTCCCACATTGCAGGCAGATTCTTTACCATCTGAGCCACCAGGCAAGCCTTCTTTGAACCCCTACTATAAAACTCCCCACTACCCATTCCTGGTCTGGACACACAGTTATGAGGGCATTAGCCTGCTGTGGCCCCCTTTGCTTTCGTATGTCTGTACTTAGTCGCTCAGCCATGTCCAACTCTTTGTGACCCCATGGACTGTAGCCCACCAGGCTCCTCTGTCCATGGGATTTTCCAGGTAAGAGTACTGGAGTGGGTTGCCACTTCCTTCTCCAGGGGATCTTTCCAACCCAGGGATCGATGTGTCTCCTGCATTGGCAGGTGGACTCTTTACCATTGTGCCAACTGGGAAGCCCAAGCAATAAAGCTATCCTTTTCTACTTTACCCAAAACTGTCTCCAAGATTTAATTCAGTGTCGGGGTACAGAGACTGAATTTGGTTTCAAGACCTACCACCATGTGTTGCACCCTACCTTTCAAACACACTAATATAACGCTCTGGTTTTGACTATTGCTTGAATCCTACTGAGATAGTTGTACCTCCAAACCAAGCTTAGCCTCTGAATCCTGGAAAGTTTCCTCAGTGACTGCCCTTTCCCAGTGGGTGGGTTTCATGGCAGGTCTTGGAACTAGACAATAGCTTCCACATGGGCAGCACTTCTCATGACTCTTTGAAATACTGGTAAGCTCTGGGGAAGTGGGCAGGAGACAAGATGGCAGCTACCACTTCTCAGGTGACTAGATCTAGCTCTATAAACCAGCCTCATTCAACCTTAAGGGAAACTGCTGATGAACTCATTAAAATATTAATGACAGTTCAATATGTATAATATTTTTCATTTGTATGATTTTTCACTTCTTCCAAATGTTTTGACATTGTCATTATTTATTGCACCTGCTATTTTACTGGAGCTCATAGGCATCTTAGAAGATCAGGAAAATGGTTATTAAAGTGAATTATAAACCTCTTAAAGGAAAGGAGTGCCTTTTATATTATTTGAATCCTCCCTAATTTTATACAAAATGCTCAATATGTAACTATCAGTTTTACATTTTTCCCATTTTATAGATTAAAAAATGAAGGCTCAGAGATGTTATGCAACACATTTAAGATCCTACAACCAGTTAGTTCCACTCCTCACTCCAGGGCCAGTACCCATTCCATTATACCAATAGTTTCCAAACTATATTCCATGGAAATCTTGAATAGTGCTAGGAGCATGATGAGGAGACCAAGTAAAAAACACACAACTGCTCCAATCAGAGCATCTTTATATTCACCCATTTTACATAGTGAGGTTTTGTGTCAGATTTTACTTGAATCAGTTATTGTGTTACTATATTTTTTTTTCTTAAGAATAAGCAATCATTTACTTTTGTTAAGTGACAATAAATAAATTAATGATTTTTTAAACTCAGAAGGAAATAAAAACAAAAGAATAAGCATTTACCCATATTAACATATAATGTCCTTTATAGTGAAAAAACTAGATGGCTAGAACTGAAGTGAAGGAGGGGAAAGGAGGTAGAAAATTACAATATTCAAATCAGAACTAGTAATTATGAACTGAACCCATGTCCTCAGACCTTTAGGCAAGCACATTGCACAACCACAGGTTGTGCCATTCACATAGAATGTAGCAGCCCTGCTCTCAGATAGAGACCCCATAGGCCTAGAAAATCACTCACAGAAAAATGTCTCTGTATCCCTGACAGACACTCAGAATATACAATTTTGTTTAGACTATACACAGTTAATGAAAGCTATTGTTGAAGGTTTCAGGACTATTACTGCTACTATTTTGGAGTCCAACCACCTAGCATGTTTTGTTGCCTTAGTTACTATTAAGCATTTTAAGCTCAGAAGGAAAGAGAGAAAAGAAGTATGCTTATAAGTAGGGGCTGTGCAGGTGGAAAGTATGGACAGTGGTGTTAGTATCACTCTAAAAACAAGTGCAGAAGACACAAATATGCAACTCACAAAATAAGAATGGCCAGAACATATGAAAATGCTCAATCTCACCAGTAATCCATGGAAAATGCAAATAAAATCAATATGATTCTCTGATTGAAAAAATTAGCAAATATTTAAAAACAATTGATAATAGCCAGAATTGGTGAGATTCAGGGAAATGTACACTCTTGCACATTGCTTGTAGGAGCATAAATTGATAAAAACTTTTCTGGAGATAAATTTAACTATAAATACCCACTCTGAACATTTTATGGCTTTCCTGGTGGCTCAGACGATAAAAAATCTGCCTGCAATGTGAGAGACCTGGCTTTGATCCCTGGGTCAAGAAGATGTCCTGGAGAAGGGAATGGCTACCCACTCCAGTATTCTTGCCTGAAGAATTCCATAGACAGACAAGCCTGACAGGCTACAGTTCATGGGGTTGCAGAGAGTTGGACATGACTGAGTGACTAACACTTTCACTTAACATTTTGCATATCTTAGATCATATCTAAGAATTTATCCTGTAGAAAGAATCACAAATAAGAGTAAAGATACACGTTAATTGTGGGAATTTCCTGGCCCTCCAGGGATTAGGACTCCATGCTTTCACTGACAAGAACCCAGGTTCAATCTCTGGTCAGGGAACTAAGATCCCACAAGCCTCGTGGCGTTAATTGGGCTTCACTGCAGCAAAATTTGCCATAGCGAAATATTGGAAACAGTTTAAATAGCCAATAATAAGGGATTGATTAAATTGTTATATAACTATATATGCAGCTATTAAAAAGCACATTATACGAGAAGACTTAATAGCATGGAAAAATGCTCAAATATGCTATTTTTTTAAATATATTGAGCTAAAGAGTTGGTTGCAAAACAGTATGTAGAGTGATGTGATATAAGTATATATAAATCATTAAGGCTATTCATAAATATTTTCATGCTCTCCTTTAAGGCACATAGTATGATTGTGGGTCCCAATCCCTTTGGTGTGAGGCATGGTCATGTGACACAACTGGACAAGTGAAATGCGAGTGGAACATTTAAGAGCCAGTGATCAATTCACCACATGCCCCTTTTTCTGCCTTGAAAATCAGGGAAAAATATTTTGAAAGTCTTCTATCAGCCTTGTCTCTAGATAACTATGATGTGCAGAGGCTCCCTGCCCACATGTGTTGGATAAAAAAAAGCTTTTATTGTATAAAGCCACTGAGATTTGGGGTTGCTTGTTATCACAACATAGCCTAACCCATTGTTGCTCATACTGTGTGTGTGGGTGTGGAGGGGGAGAGAAAGAGGAGAAAGGGAGGGGAGAAGGAAGACTAGATAGTTATATATGAAAATAATAATAAATGGCTGGTTTTCATTTTCATATTTTTATGTCTTTTCCAATTTTTCAACACAATATAGCCTGTCCCCTCATATTTGCAAGGGACTTACACCAGGACTTTCTCCTCCACACTCCCCCCCACCTTGGATACCAAAATCCAAGAAGGCTCATTTTATGTAAGTCCCTTGTATAAACATCAGAGTATTGCATATAACCTATGCACATCTTCCTGTACACTTTAAATCATCTTTAGATTATTTCTAACATCTAATATAATGTCAATACTATGTAAATAGTTGTAAATAAATATAAATGCTATGAATAGTTGCTGACATTCAGCAAAATCAAGTTTTGCATTTTGGAACTTCCTAAAATTTTTTTCTGAAGATTTTTGATTTAAGGTTGGTTGAGTCTGCAGATCCAGAGCCCAAAGATATGGAGGACCTACTATACATATAATTTTCATAATAAGAAATAAAACAATACTTTTAACATGTTTAAAATTACTTCTTAATTTTCCTATCTACCTTGTCCCTTCAAACACTTCTATATAATACTCTGGATCCCTTCAGAGAGAGGTTCCCTGTGTAGCCCTAGGGAAATCATGTACAGTCAGCCCTCCGTATCCACAGATTCGTTCAAACACAGATGGAAAATATTTAAAGAAAAAAAATTCCAGAAAATTTCAAAAAGCAAAACTGCAGTATGCTATGCACTGGTAATAATTTACAAAGCATTTACATTGTATTTTAAACTATTTATATAGCATGTACATTGTATCAGGTATAATAGGTAATCTAGAGATGATTTAAAGTATAAGGGAGAATGTACATACGATATATACAATTATACCATTTTATGTAAGGGATTTAAACATCCTCAGATTTTCTTATCTATGAGGGACCTGGGATGACTGTAGCCTCTTTTGGTTTTCCTCTTATCTCAATGGTTTCTACTTCACAGTCTCCTTTGCAGACTCCTCTTCATCTCCCCAGTGTTCAATGTTTATGTTTTTTAGGATGTGGTACATGTTCATGTTCTTTAGGTAGGGCTCTCTGGTCTTCCCTCTCTACACTTTTTCCCTAACTGAGTTCATCCGGTCCTCTGGCTTTGACTGTCATTTATACACAGCTGACCTCTAAATATGTATCTCTGGCCCAGACCTCTCCTCTGGCCTAGAGTCTCCTGTGTTATTACCTACTTGAGTATTCCACTTGGATATTTCACAAACATCTCAAAGTTAACATGTCTATGCAGAGTTCTCAGAGCAATACTCCCACTTCTGCTAAAGCCTGCTCTTCACCTAGACTTTCTCATCTCAGCTAAAAAAGAGGATAAGGAAGAGGAAGAAGAGAAGGAGGTGGAGGAGGTGGTGGTGAAGAAGGTGGAGGATGAGGATACTACCATCCACCCAGTCCCTGAAGTCAAAAACCTAGGAAATACCTTTGTTGCCCCTCCTGTTCTCTCCCTCCCTATATCTAAACTATCAGCTATGTCAGTTCTGCCTATAAAATTTACCTATACACTTCTCTCCACCTATATTTTGCCATTCAGTCGCTAAGTCATGTCCGACTCTTTGTGACTCCATGGACTGCAGCATGCCAGGCTTCCCTGTCTTTCACTATCTCCTTAAATTTGCTCAGACTCATGTCCATTGAGTTGGTGATGCCATCCAACCATCTCTTCCTCTGTCATCCCCTTCTCCTCCTGCTCTCAATCTTTCCCAGCATCAGGATCTTTTCCAGTGAGTTGGCCACCTACATGCTGCTGCTGCTAAGTCGCTTCAGTCTTGTCTGACTCTGTGTGACCCCATAGACAGCATCCCACCAGGCTCCCCTGTCCCTGGGATTCTCCAGGCAAGAACACTGGAGTGGGTTACCATTTCCTTCTCCAATGCATGAAAGTGAAAAGTGAAAGTGAAGTCGCTTAGTCATGTCCGACTCTTCGCAACCCCATGGACTGCAGCCCACCAGGCTCCTCTGTCCATGGGATTTCCCAGGCAAGAGTACTGGAGTGGGGTGCCATTTCTTTCTTCAGGCCACTTGCATTGCTACCTCCATATTCCAAGTTCCAAGCATTTGTTGCCTGGACCATTGCTAAAAATTTCTTAATTGACCTCCAAATTCTACTCCTCGTCAACCTTCAACTCATTCTCTGTATAGTAGCAAGAGTATACCAAAGTATACTAAGAGTATACTAAAGTATAGGCTATGTCCAGCAATTGTTTTAAAGCCCTTCAGAGGCTCCCTATTACACTTAGACTAAATCTATACCATGCTGTGTGTGAGTGCTAAGTCACTTTAGCTGTGTCCGACTCTTTGCAGTCCTATACTCTGGAGCCAGCCAGGCTCCTTGATCCATGGAATTCTCCAGGGAAAAGCACTGGAGAGTGTTGTCATGGCCTCCTCCAGGCAATCTCCCAGACCCAGGGATCAAACCCACATCTCTTAGGTCTCCTGCATTGGCTCGCAGGTTCTACACCATTAGCACCACTTGGGAAGCTCTATACCATGCTGTACAAAGTAATTATTCCAGTACCTGTGTTGCTCCCAAACTTTATTTCATGGAACTCTCCCCTCACTTGCTGTATTTTAGTCATACTGGTCCTCTTTCAGGTCCTCAAAGATGCCAAGTTCTTTTGATCTTAGGTACTTTGCACAGGTTCTGCTCTCTGCCTAGAAAAACCTCTCTCTCCCACTTCATTTGACTGAATCCATCTCATCCTTCATGTCTCAGTAAACATGTCAGCCCATCAAGTGGGCCTTTCCTGACCACCCTGAGGCAGAAAATACTGACTGTCCCCGCAGCAACAACCTCCATCTACCTTCTTCTTTGCTAGTACAATGGTTATTTTGTTCAAGGATATGACTATCATGTAGGCTTCCCATGTGGCGTAGTGGTAAAGAATCTGCCTGCCAATGCAGGAGACACAGGAGACGCAGGTTCAATCCTTGGGTGGGGAAGATCCCGTAGAGTAGGAAATGGCAACCCATTTCAGTATTCTTGCCTGGAAAATCCCCTGGACAGAGGGAACCTGGTGGGCTACAGTCCATGGGGTCACAAAAAGTCAGGCAATGACTAAGCATGCCCATAATTATCATGTAGTCAGGGGAAGTTGGTCCCTTCCTGGTTTCAAATGGTGGATAAGAATTGATCTTAATCATGATCATATCTTGCCCTTCTGTCGGGGATTGGTTTAGAGATGACCACATAACCCAGATCTGACCAATGTGACATAAAGGAAAGTCTGCTTTGGTAAGGTCCTTGATGAGAAAAAATAAAGAGAGAAACAGAGAGACAGAAAAACAAAACACCACTCTCCTTTAACTAGTCATTGTGTATCTACACGTGATGCTTGTTACTGTGGAAGATATCTTACAAGAATCAGTGAAGCATTAACCATTTGCTAAGGACAGTAGAATAGAAAGATGAAATGTGCCAGGGTCCCTAATAGTAATTACACTGTATATCTGAACTGACTCTGAATCCCTCTATCTCCAGGCTTCTTAGTCAGTGGGACAAAAAAAGCCCATATTATTTGACATAATTCCAGTTTGGTTTTCTGTCACTAAAGGTCAAAATTTGGTCTTCAACTTTAATTCTCTATTGCAGCATCCTGTTGGTTCACCAGTTTCTGCTATATTATCTGGTACATAGTAGGTGCTCAAGAATTACTTGTTAAATGAATAACCAAATCTCACATCCATGGGGAGAATCAACTAATTGGTTTAGATGATGCTTGGTAGGGTAGAGGGTATATACAAGCACTAAAAAATAAATTATAATTGTCTTTGGGAAATGATTTCCCAAAGAATCCTGATGTGTGATGTTTTTAATTTTATTTTCAAAGGGATGCAGATAGGGAAGATACTAAACTGGAGAGCTGAAAACTTTAGCTCTAAGAGCTCTTGTCCATCCTTCCTTCAATCTATGTCTCATCCTCCCAAGAAAACAAAAGAGAAAAGATAATCACTCCCAAATCTCTGCCACACTATAGTGAGTTTATGTTCCTGCCTAAAATAGACCAGGCGGGCACATAACTTGGATTGTTTTATTTCTTCAGTCTTTTATCAATTTTGTAATGAAAAGCCTTTTCACAAATTCAAGTAAATCTAAGATTGTTAGCACAATCCCATGGAGCATGTCATTTAGATGATGGCAGAGAGGTATTAAAGCTTATCCAACTCCGAAAGCTCTGTCCAAGACAGGCTTATGTGGTATGAAGTCATATTGAGAGACTGTATCTTCTAACCAGAAAGAATCATTTGGTAAGGTTCTTGAATTCCCACCATTATTACTGCTTCACTGGACTAAAACAGTCTCCAGAAGTCCCCTAATTAAATATGAATATACTACCTGCTACTGCTGCTGCTGCTAAGTCACTTCAGTCGTGTCTGACTCTGTGTGATCCCATAGATGGCATCCCACCAGGCTCCCCTGTCCCTGGGATTCTCCAGGCAAGAACACTAGAGTGGGTTGCCATTTCTTTCTCCAATGCATTAAAGTGAAAAGTGAAAGTGAAGTTGCTCAGTCGTGTCTGACTCTTCGCAACCCCATGGACTGCAGCCTACCAGGCTCCTCCGTCCATGGGATTTTCCAGGCAAGAGTACTGGAGTGGGGTGCCATTGCCTTCTCTGAATATACTACCTAGAGAGGCTAATAAGTTAATTTTTCAGCATTCATTTTTGAACAGAGGGCAAAGTCCTGAGGGAATGGAATGCTATGGAGAATACTTAAGCTTTAGTGGATGTGAGGAAAGAAAGAAAATTCTGGACATGAGAGAGAACATGGGAAATGGGAAACTAGAGAAAGAGAGATGTTGAAGGAGATGTGGAAAACATCGGGAAAAAGCTAGTGAAGACTTGAACTGCACAATTTGCCCCAGGATCCCAAAGGTCCATGGTATTACCTGATGGCTCACTTCTGATAGAAACCTAAAGGGAAAAAATACCTCATTTGGCCTCTTATCTGTCTCTTCATCTGTAAAAATGGAGGCTGAAGAAAAACAGAATGATAGTAGGTGACAGCAGCTGTATAAACAGAAAGGCAGATAAGGAAAAGGACTAATGGAGGAAACAAACTAGAAAAACACACATTTCAGAGGTCTGATATCAATCAGTAGGGCTAGAGTGGAAAACTAGCCTGGGTTAAGGTGTGATTGACCAGTGTTTCCTAGATTATACAGGTTGCCTGATGTTCTGGTTTAATTATTACTAGTGTCCCCTTCCACTCTCAAAAGCATCCTAGGTTGAGCAGTAAATGATATGGTTGCCCCTCTGCAAAACTGCTGACGATACCAAGAGATAGATTACCGGTGTGCTGAGTTACTAATTGCTTTCAGCTCTCAAGGTCTGACACGGCCAGAGTCCCCTAACTTGCTGATTTCAGTTCCAAGGAGCTGTCGGTGTACCATGATGTAGAATTGTTGGGAAGTACGTACCAAATGCAAAAAGCCCTGCCATTTGCACAGAGAGCTCCCTAAAGGAGAGGGTGGAGATGGGAGTTTCAGAAAGTACAAGTCCAGTGGTAAAGATACAAAGGCGAGGTGGAAGTAAAATGAAGCAGGACCCTGGGGTCCTTGCCCACCCCACCCCACCCCATGTCTTCCACCTGACTTTCGTCTGTGGGGAAAAAAAAAAAAAAACTTTAGCCAAAGAATAAGTTTAACCAGAGAACTGAGAAAATGCAAAAGCAAATAGACAAAGGAGACCAAATAATAATAGTTTAGTCACTAAGCAAAGTCAAGGATCTTTAGTTCCTTCTCAAGAGCTAGAGATAATATTCTGAGCCATATCCTGTGAGCTTCTTGCAGATACTGAAACACCCACCAGGTAGAAAAGAAGTTAACTATATGACGACCAAACCATGACATAAGCTGCCACAATTCCAAGAACTGGCCTCAAAGAAATGGGAACAAAATGACCCTGGAACTGAAGATTAACTGTACCTAAAACAATCAAGATGACGCTAATCAGACCACCAGTGACTAATTTGAAGATGACTGTCAGAGCTGACTGTGCTGTTTCTGCACGTAGCCCCCTCTCTCCCTCCATCTATAAAAGCTCTTGGAAAGGGGGATGGAAATCAGCCTTTGGACAAGCATCCCCCACACTCCCCTAGAGGGTTGCTCACATCCAAAATAAAGCAAACTTACCTTTCCACCAGCCTTGCCTCTTTATTGGATTTTGAGGGGTGAGCAGCCAGACCCAACTTTCGGTTAAAGGGTTAAAGAGGCACTCAAAACCCCTCAAGTCAGAGAAAGCACTCCTTCACAGCCTAAGCATGGGGGTGGATCTGCTCTCTGTATCTAAACGGTGGCCAAGGCTTCCACCCATAAAAGAAATAATACTTGCTCCAGACAGGATCACTCAGACCTAGGCCAGGCTGACATTCATAGATGAGTCTGGCCATTCGCTTCAGCCTTCCACTTGTTAGAAACAGATCAGTACTTATGCAATGTCAAGTCCAGAACAGCAATTATAACAACTTCCCAACCCCAACAAAAATTAATAGCCATGCACAGAGAAAATACAATATGAAAAATTCTGCTCCATCTGATGTGGAAGAAAAGAATCATTTGATTATCAACATTGGATTTCAGTTCTCATCTCACAGCACCAGAGAGGAAATTGTTCCAAAATTGATAACTTGTGTTTTTCCTTCCCAAAGTTCGTGTTCTCATTCAAATTGCACTAAATCTTCAGAGACATTGCCTTCTGAGCCTAAAATCTATTTCCCCACCTAATTCTCATCTCTTGGTAAATACTTGTAATGTATCTAGGAAATCAAAGACATAATTTCTTTTTCAATATATGCAAAGACATTCGTCTCCTGTGGTTGAGGCGATGAGTTAAACGCTATGGAGAAATCAGAGGAGAGCGGATGAGGCTTGTGTGTGGCTCCTTGCCCCTCTGGCACTAGTTTTATTACTCTGCAGCAGCACCGATGTGTGAAAAAAAAAATCCAAGTTTCTGCCCTCTTGCTGCTCCCCAGAAAAGTCAGCATTATCTCAATGTATACTGAGGAGCAGGTGAGGAGAGAAAAATAAAAAAGATAATCAAAGCCCTCCCGCTGCCCCCCTTGCCTCTAAACTCTTCACCAACAGCCCCAAACTTGGCTATTCTGTTTTCTGCTGTGTGCATAGAGAGCAGGTAATCAGCAAAGCTAATCAAAAATGCATTCATTAGTGCACAGCGGCAGTGGGTGAGAGTGACTGCAGTTTTCATTTGGCAAGTGGTTTCTGGACTGGCACAATCCAATCTCCATGGCAAACCTTTTGCACCCCCCGCCCTCCCCTCACCCCTCCCACCGCCTCAGCCTTCTCTGCCATGCTCGACTCTGCTTCTCCATTAAAAGCAATCTGATTCATACGCTTGACAATGTTTTCCCCTCAATCACCACAATGCTGCTCTGTAAAAGCTATTTTCTTTCTAATAAGTCTTCTGAGTGTTTTTAAAGAGGTGTTTCTTCACTTTAAAAATACATTTTTTTTCCTTTGTTTTCAAAGCAGGAAGCCATTTCTTGCCAGGGTGAAACAAAACTCAAATGCTGAAAGATTCTGCAAATGTACAAACCTCCTCTGGTTTCTCTAACTTAGCAAAATGGACTCTCTCAGAGCCCCCCAAAAGAACCAAAAGAAGCTTAGAGGAAACTGTGCTAAAATATGCTGATGGGCTTGGAGCTAATAACAATAAGAGCTAACATTACTGAGCATTTGTTACATTCCAGGCATCATGGTATGCACTTTAATTATCTCATTCAATCCTCACAATAGCCTTGTGGGGTATGGAGTGCTATTACCATCCCCTCGTTGTCCTGATGAGGACAGTGAGACCCAAGGAAGTCAGATAACCCTAATACTAGTCGTGGATGGAGGATTTTGAACTCAGAGAGCTCTATACATGCTTGAACCACTCCCGAAGGTTCTGATGGAAGAAGATTAGTAATCCACTATGCACATTACTATGAGAAATGCTGGGCTGGATGAAGCACAAGCTAGAATCAAGATTTCCGGGAAAAATATCAATAACCTCAGATATGCAGATGACACCACCCTTATGGCAGAAAGTGAAGAAGAACTAAAGAGCCTCTTCCTGAAAGTGAAAGAGGAGAGTGAAAAAGTCGGCTTAAAGCTCAACATTCAGAAAACTAAGATCATGGCATCCAGTCCCATCGCTTCATGGCAAATAGATGGGGAAACAGTGGAAACAGTGGCTGACTTTATTTTGGGGGGCTCCAAAATCACTGCAGATGGTGACTACAGCCATGAAATTAAAAGACGCTTACTCCTTGGAAGGAAAGTTATGACCAACCTAGATAGCATGTTAAAAAGCAGAGACATTACTTTGCCAACAAAGGTCCATCTAGTCAAAGCTATGGTTTTTCCAGCAGTCATGTATGGATGTGAGAGTTGGACTATAAAGAAAGTTGAGTGCCAAAGAATTGATGCTTTCTAACTATGATGCTGGAAAAGACTCTTGAGAGTCCCTTGGATTGCAAGGAGATCAAACCAGTCCATCATAAAGGAAATCAGTCCTGACTATTCCTTGGAAGGACTGATGCTGAAGCTGAAGCTCCAATACTTTGGCTACCTGATGCAAAGAAGTGACTCATTTGAAAAGACCCTGATGCTGGAAAAGATTGAGGGCAGAAGGAGAAGGGGACAACAGAAGATGAGATGGTTGAATAGCAACACAGACTCGATGGACATGAGTTTGAGCAAGCTCCGGGAGTTGGTGAAGGACAGGGAGGCCTGGTGTGTTGCAGTCCATGGGGTCGCAAAGAGTCAGACATGACTGAGCGACTGAACTGACTGGTACCATTACCTCACCCCATCTCACACTACAAAGTTAACCCTGCCAGGGCACTTGATTGATCACCATTCCACAAATAACTATTTTCCAGGACATATAAACACTACTCCCTCCATCCTCTAACAAATCTCCTTTAGCTAAGCTGGAGAGGGAAATTTTGAAAAGCAAAGCAAAACTCTTTCCCAAGTCTTTGTCTACAATGCAGACTGAAAGGTGACAGAGTTTATATAGCATAGAAGCAGCTAAATGTTCCCTGCCTTTTGAGAACACACATACACATACACAGAGGCATAGAGTGTCATGCTGAGGTGGGGTGGAATAGAGGCTTCCTAGATTCAATTTCACATCCACGCCTTAGAGCTAGGTGACCTTGGGCAAGTCATTTAATTTCTTTGTATGTGTCCATTTCCTCTGCTGCAAAATTAAAAAAAAATAATAGTACCTACTTCCTAAGGGACTAAACAATTAAATGAGTTAACCTGGCTCATAGTAAGTACTTGGTAAATACTAGCTCAGATTATAACTCCTTTCCCATTGATATGACGTTTATAGCTTATGTTTTACATCCAAGGTTTCAGTGAAGAGATACACAGTGGTCATTTGAGTCAGGAAACAGCAGTACTATATACACACACACACACACACACACACACACACACACACACATATATATATACATACACACACACACATATATATACACAAACATATATATATATGTTTGACTTGGTCTCAGATAATCTGGCAAATTTTTGACCCTGCTTTAGAAGTATACTATGAAAAGGTATCAGATTGGAATACTGGGGTTTTGAGAAAGCCAACTATTTCCTGCTTTAAGCTTTGGCAACAGAGATTTGAAAAATAAACAGCCCAAAGTATGTATTTTTATCCAAAGGAGTCTGCCCTCTAAATTATAGAGGACTGTGGGTTTTTTAGTACATGTAGGAAATCACAAAAATGACAAAATAGCCCTTTTTTTTTTTCACTTGAACAAATGATTTGCTTCTGGGTTCCTTTAAGCGGCAAGCACCTGTCCTGGATTTAAAATAGGATTCAATTTACCTAAATTCATTTTCCACAAAAAATTTAGGTGCATGCCCACTGCAGAAAGCAAGATTTGCCCATATTGTAAGGTATAGCAGCAAATTGCTGATGTCCATTTCCACTTTGTCGGCATTTACCACCCAGCCTCTTATCACGCTGTGGCCAGCTACAGACATAGTCAGCCAATTTTCATGTTCTTAAGAAACAGGAAATGTTATACTGACTCAGACCTTCAATTCTTCTCAACTGTCATCTGTTCCTTAATGGGAACACAAGGATTGCTTTCCACCAAGTACTTTGTGGAATGTACCAACCACTTATCTAACGGAATTCTGAAAAAAATTTGAAAGACAGGTAAGTTTTGACTCTGAGGAGGCAAGGATAGGTAAGTTTTGACCCTGTGGAGGCAAGAAGAGAAAGGTTATTCTCCTTTTCTCCCACCAGATCCACCCTTTGCTCTCCTCCACTAAGCCCTGCACCTTAGGAAGCCTTGTCCTAAACAAAACATATGTCCACCATTCTATAAGAGTTTGCCAAATCTAACCACCCAGACAAAAGGGCATTTGGCCCACTCTTAAAAAGTCCATCCCAGAAATCCAATAGATTTCTCCCCTGTATTCCACCTGAGTCAATCATAACATTAAACAGAGGACCATTGGATTTTGCTTTTGGTTAATTCACACATTCATTCATTCCTTTTACAAATACTGTGTGCTGCACTAAGTCACTTCAGTTGTGTCTGACTCTGTGAGACCCTATGGACTGCTGCCTGCCAGGCTCCTCTGTCTATTGGATTCTCCAGGCAAGAATACTGGAGTGGCTTGCCATGCCCTCCTCCAGGGGATCTTACTGACCCAGGGATCGAGGATCTTCCCAACCTAGGGACCAAACCTGCGTCTCTTACATCTGTTGCATTGGCAGGAGGGTTCTTTACCACTAGCGCCACCTGAGAAGCCCCTTGACAAACATTAGTTAGCATCAGTTACATTCCAGGCATTATTCTGTGTACTGGGATTACAGCAATAAATAAAACAGACCAAAAAAAAAATCCTTGTGCTCATAGACCTCATAATCCTAAACAAATGAAATCAGTAAAATTATCTAGAGTTAAAATGTAGAGTTTCAGTGTATCCTAATATGAAAAAACATAGTCAAAGCTATGGTTTTTCTAGTAGTCAGTAAGGATATGAGAGTTGGACCATAAATAAGGCCGAACACCGAAGAATTGATGCTTCTGAATTGTGGTACTAGAGAAGACTCTTGAGAGTCCCTTGGCCTGCAAGGAGATCAAACCAGTCAATCCTAAAGGAAATCAACCCTTAATATTCATTGGAAGGACTGATACTGAAGCTGAAGCTCCAATACTTTGGCCACCTGATGCAAAGAGCTGGCTCATTGGAAAAGACTCTGATGCTGGGAAAGATTGAAAGCAGGAGGAGAAGGGGGTGACAGAGGATGAGATGGTTGGATGGCATCAGGGACTCAATGAACATGAGTTTGAGCAAATTCTAGGAGATGGTGAAGGACAGGGAAGCCAGGTGTGCTGCAGTCCATGGGGTTGCAAAGAGTCGGACATGATTGAGAGACTGAACAAAAACAACCATGATATAAAGGAAGTTGGTTTCCTAAACTTTCACTCTGGTTAGAAGGATAGTAAAATGTTTATAATTTTCAAAAATCAATTAGTTTGGAAACGTAAGCATTCCATTCTGTCAGGTACTTATCAATCACACTGTTCTAATTCCAAAAAGAATTTGAAGTATTCTACAATAAAAGACATATAAGTTTATTTTAATTTATTACCCATAAATCTAACAATAAAAAAAGTTAAGTAATATACCAAGAAAGTATAAGGCTTGATATTCAAGACAACTCTGACTTTTTGCTTGGGTAATTTGTCTTCAAGGCTTCCCTGGTGGCTCAGTGGTGAACAACCTGCCCTCCAATGCAGGAGATGCAGTTTCAATACCTGAGTCGGGAAGATCACCTGGAGGAGGGCATGGGAACCCACTCCAGTATTCTTGCCTGGGAAATCCCATGGACAGAGAAGCCTGGAGAGTTACAGTCCAGAGGGTCTCAAAGAGTCAGACATGATTTAGTGACTTAACAACAATTTGTCTGCAATTATTGGAAGCAACCACAAGGTGGTGGTAATGATGCCTTCCTTAGTTTATAACCATATAAGAAGGGCAGGCTGATATTATACGTATGATTTACCTGAAATGAAGGTAATGAAGATCCCTGGAGAAGGAACTGGCAACCCACTCAAGTATTCTTGCTCAGGGAAATCCCATGGACAGAGGAGCCTGGTGGGCTATAGTCCACGGAGGTGCAAAGAGTTGGACATGACTGAGCAAGTAAACATACTTCTCCAACCACAAAGTTTTGTTTCTCAAAACTCTTGTGGCAGAATTCATAATTAAAGAGCTCAGGACATATTCATTAAACTTCTTAAGAAGGCTGAGATCTTGAGTAAGCCCACAAAAGCTCTCATTTATTAATTCATTCAGCACACCTTTATTGAGAAGCTTCTGGGTACTAAGCATTATGAAAAGCATTTAAAAATAAACTTTGTGTTCACAAAATACACAATAAAGGAAACATCCTAAATAAAAGGGGAAAGCAATGACAATTTTCACATTCTCACTTGTTCAGAATGAGAACTGTGCAATTACTTTCCATTTACCATCTTTTGCTTGACAGATGCTTCTCAGGGTCTCTTCCCTTTAAAGTTTGTATGAAATGTCTCTAAGTTTGGTTTGCATTAAATATGGGAATAATAATAGTACTTATCTCAAAGAGTTGCTCTCAAGATTCCCTAAGACAATATATTTAAATCATTTAGCAGAGTACCTGGCATGTGGTTAGATATATATGTTTGCTATTATCATTGTTGCTATCCTTATGATCATTATCTTCTTTATTGTCATCAACATCATCATCACCATAAGGATAAAATACCAAATTAATCTGCATATACCAAAAATTTGAGTAAAGGCAATTCAGATTTGGGAAGGAGTTACTGTTTTCCCTTTATTAGCAAAATATAACAATGTTCTAAAGTCTTAACCAGAACTTTAAAGGGAGGGTGATATTTCTTTGGTTTTACTTTGTTTTATTTGAATTTAAACCATTGCCTGACAAGGACTTTCCCAGTGTGGTGCCTCTGGATATAGAATGATCTTCCCCTAGGGAACTAAATTTGAGTTTAGATAGCCGGGTAGGTAAGATTGTAAGACCACTATTTGACTGGCCTCCTGCCAAGATACAGTGAATTTAAGTGATTTTTCACTTCCTTGGTAACAGGGAACTTCTCTTGGGATTTGGACTCTGCACTGAGGGAGGCCAGGAGAAGTAGCTGAGGAACCGTCTGTGGCCTCCCTTGAGGAAGCCCTTCATTTCCTTTGGACCTGGAGGGCCCTTAGTGCTCAAGCTTTCTCCCTGAGACCCAGAATCAAGAGCCCAGGGAACTGAGGGGAACGGCTCTCCATACTGCCCATTCTCCTCCAGAACAGGCACTGCCCTCTGAGGAAGGCTACATCAGCCTGAGAAGTGCAGGTGCCCACGGAGTCTTGCCAGCCGTGCTTGCTGTAACACTCTGCTGTCTCTGTCTTGAAATTCCCGATAATGCTTGAACAAGGGCCTGGCATTTTCATTTCACCTTGGGCCCCACAAGTTACCCAGCCAGTCTTCTCTGCCCTGAAGAGTTTCTAAATTAAACAATGGGTGGCCTTTCTCCTTCGTTTCCCTCCTTCCTGCTGCTGCTGAGCAGAGTCTACCTCACTCCCCATCCTTGAGTCAAACCAAAGGATGGTGGCTCACTGGAAACTAGCTTTCTGCCCAACTCTGAACCCTGAAGATCACTAGAAAGATATTTTTGTAACTGTTTCTTCCTCTCCTTTAACATTTCTCTAAACTTAAAAAAAAGAGCAATAATAATAACAGCAATATTCCCTGAACCACTGACAACTAGTAACAAGCCCTGTAGGTACCTTGCAGTGAACTGAGGCAAATGGGGCAGCACAGGAAGTCACAAAACCTTGGATTCTGTGTCAGATTTAGGGAAAGGACAAACATTCTGCCCTGCTTCAGTTTCTTCACAAGTGACCTATTGCTATAGAATGTCTAAAAAAAGTAAAAGCAGTTAGAAATACTCTCACAAAGTTTACATTTCTTTATTTCTATAACTTGCTCTACTCAACTTTGCCAACCTGAATGCCACAATACTGAGTAGACACCTCTCTCTCTCCTTCCCTCTAACCCTCCCTCTCTCCCTCTCCCTCCCTCCCTTATGCTCTTTATTATCTTACATGGAGAGGTAGACAAAATGAATTCCCAACTCACATAGCAAAACACTGAAACTCAGAAAGTGTACTTTGGGCAGAGCTGCAATTAGAAGCCAGGTTTTTAGACACCTGGTCCAATATTCACATTTCTAAAAAGGCATGTGTAAACCTTTTGTTTCTTTCTTAAAACTCCTATCTTGTTTTTTTAAAACATAGGAGTAGTGTTTCTCAACAGTGGCACTGTTGACCTCTGCAACTGGATAGCCTTTTGTTGTCAAGGGCTGTCTTGTGCATTAAAGGAGGTTTAGCAGCGACTGAAGCGACTTAGCAGCAGCAGCAGCAGCAACCTTGGCCTCTACCCACTAAGTGCCATAGTAACCACCACCCCTCCACCAGGTGTGACAATCAAAAAACTCTCCAGACACTGCCACTTGTCCCCAGGAGGGCAAAACCATATCCAGCTGATAATCACTGAACAAGAACAATTCACTGTTTAAAGGAAACTTGCGGTGAATCCTTTAGCAAACTATAAAACTCTCTTCAAATTTGTTTTTCCACATAAACTGGATTTTCTTAAACTTGGAGATACTTATTTTCAAAGGAGAAAAGCACTAATTTTGGTTGTGTGGGTCATCACCCAGAAAAAATGTGGAATAGTTCATACACTGTTCTTTTCCCTCAAAATATTATGATGTTCATGGAAATGACGTCATAAAGATGCAACAGAATCTGCTCATAGCACACAGATTAAAACAGATTAAAATTTAGGAAATTTCTAAATTTTAGAAATTCCTTTTTAAAAATTAGCTACAATCAAGTATCCTAGAATTCAACTGTTTTCAGTTATCTTTTCATTCCTCTAACTACGCTGAATTCATTTTTTAAATCAGGAAACCCAGAATGTCCTGTATCCAAAAGAGTGGTAAAAAGACCTGATTCTTCAAGATGGCTAGAGTTAAAGCCCCAGTTGCCAGATTGTTGTTGCTGTTTGGTTGACTCTTGACTCTTTTCGACCCCATGGACAGTAACCCGCCAGGCTCCTCTGTCCATGGGATTCTCCAGGCAAGAATACTGGAGAGCATAGCCATTCCTCCCCCAAGGGAATCTTCCCAGCCCAGGGATGGCACCCACATCTCCTGCACTTGCAGGCAGGTTCTTTACCACTAGCACCACCAGGGAAGCCCAGCTGACAGATTAGGAAACAGGAATTAAGAAGCAGAAGTAGGGACTTCCTTGGTAGCCCAGTGGTTCGGACTCTGTGCTTCCACTGCCAGGCACCTGAGTTCAATCCTTGGTTGGGGAACTAAAATCCCACAAGCTGTATCATGTGCAAAAAGAAAAAAGAAAGAAAAAATGAAAAAAGAGCGGAAGTGGCAAACAAGCAGATAGCAAGTCTTTCTCTGGCCCTTAGAGCAACCCCATAAGCCACACACTACCTTAGCTAGATGGACGAGAGTTTATCACCCAAGCTGGGATGCTTTTGAGAGTGAAAGGGGAACTGAGGCTAGGACAATGGGCATAAACTGAACTGTCCTGGGCAAACAGAATGCATGCACCCTAGATTTAGATCACTCATAGAAACACATCACTGCCAGATACTTGCTATATATGCTCCAAAATCTTAGTGGCTCAAAAGAACAAGCATTTATCATTTCTCACTCATCCGTACATTGTCTGTGGTTCAGCTGATCTAGTCTGAGCTCAACTGGGCAGCTCTGCTGCAGACTGTAGTAGTTGAGATGGTTCTGTTCCTTATTACAGGTCTGTGAGTCAACTGGGGCAGTTCTGCTCCCCATGTCTTTCATCCTTCTTAGACCGCATACTAGCTGGTACATGTATTTCTCATGGCACTGTCAGAGGTGAAGACGGCAAGCAAAACTGCATGTGCTTTCTTAAGAAGAAAACCTGGAAAGGGTCACTCCTACTCACATGCACATGGTATGACCAAATCCAAAGTCAAGGGGCAGAGAAAAAATTACCCACAGTGGGGCCTTGAGAAAGGTAGGGATGCAGAAAGGAGGGACTAATTGGAGCCCTCATTCAATCTAACACATGAGCTTTACCCATTCCAACCTCATCACCACTACTTCCACACATCTTAAAAATGAGGGAAAAAAGCTGCTTTGCCTTCATGTTAACGTTATGGTATAATGCTGACTCAGTTCCTGACACAATTCTGTGAGTTTCAGAATCTGGAGTCGCTTTCTAATTTTCATCAGTCAATTCAATTCAGTCACTCAATCCTGTCCAATTCTTTGCAACTCCATGTACTGCAGCATGCCAGGCTTCTCTGTCACCAACTCCCAGAGCTTGCTCAAACTCATGTCCAGTGATGCCATCCAACCAACTCATCCTCTGTCATCCCCTTCTCCTCTCGCCTTCAATCTTTCCCAGCATTAGGGTCTTTTCAAATGAGTCAGTTCTTTGCATCAGGTGGTCAAAATATTGGAACTTCAGCTTCAGCATCAGTCCTTCCAATGAATATTCAGGACTGATTTCCTTTAGGACTGACTGGTTTTATCTTCTTGCAGTCCAAGGGACTCTCAAGAGTCTTCTCCAACACCACAGTTCAAAAGCATCAATTCTTCAGTGCTTTGCTTTCTTTATGGTTCAACTCTCACATCCATACATGACTACTGGAAAAGCCATAGCTTTGACTAGATGAACCTTTGTTGGCAAAGTAATGTCTCTGCTTTTTAATATGCTGTCTAGGTCGGTCATACCTTTTCTTCCAAGGAGCAAAAGTCTTTTAATTTCATGGCTGCAGTCACCATCTGCAGTGATTTTGGAGCACCCCCCCCCAAAATAAAGTCAGCCACTGTTTCCATTGTTTCCCCATCTATTTGCCACGAAGTGATGGGACTGGATGTCATGATCTTAGTTTTTGAATGTTGAGTTTTAAGCCAGCTTTTTCACTCTCCTCTTTCACTTTCATCAAGAGGCTCTTTAGTTCCTCTTCGTTTTCTGCCATAGGGTGGTGTCATCTGCACATCTGAGGTTATTGATATTTTTCCTGGCAATCTTGATTTCAGCTTGTGCTTCATTCAGCCTGGCATTTCTCATGATGTACTCTACACATAAGTTAAATAAGCAGGGTGACAATATACAACCTTGCCATACTCCTTTCCCAATTTGGAACCAGTCCATTGTTCCATGTCTGGTTCTAACTGTTGCTTCTTGCCCTACATACAGATTTCTCAGGAAGCAGGTAAGGTGGTCTGGTGGTCTAATTTTCATAAGTATTCCAAAAGATGAAAACTTTTCCAGCTGAGTATAAAAGCATAACTCCTCAACCAATTGGCACCCAGAATTTCTCAATAAAAAATCTCAAATATGCAACTCTTTCCCAACTACGACTGGGATGCAAAATCAGTTTTAGGTTGGGGGTTATTTCCACCAAACTTGGCTAGGCTATTTATTTCACAGTGATGGTTTCTAACCTTCCCAGAGGGTAAAAAAAAAAGTGTACATTAATAAAAATGTCAACAATATCATCTTTTGGAGGTAACCTGGGATAATTCTCAATAAATTTACACTTCCCATCAGAGAGATGTTGCCACTTATAAGAATGTGACTTTGTGAGAAGCTGGAGTCCTGAAGCCAAATGATTTCCATCTGCAGTTTTCAAGCCCATTCAGAACCCACCAGGGGATAATTACTTGCGAAGATGTACCCATCCCAGTGGAATATATTCGTTATGATTCAATTCTCTCACAGCATGAAGGAGACTCTGGTCTGGTGGATAAAGCCCTAGGGGGCTAAGAAACTCCATTCCCCAACACACACACTTGGCTGTGTGACCTTGGGCTGTTCACTAAACCTCTCTGATTCTTCAGTTTCACAGTCTGTGGAGTATCACCCTAAACCTCTGCTTACCCTGAGAAGGACACAGAGACGAGTCAGTAGGTCACTATCTGAAAAGACCTGGAAGCCTATTTGCCTCTACCCTTAGGCAAAGAAATTATTTCTATAACAGTTTCTTACCCTGGACACTCAATATAACATGATTCTCTTAAGAGAATAATTAAATAGCAGGCAGATGCATCATGAACTGAATTTAGGGGACTGAACTATCAAAATAACAGAAGGATCTCACCATTAAGCAGTCTATGTCTAATGGACCAAAGACAAGACCATTTCAGCAAGTCATCAGGGCCCTGAAGACATTTCACGTAAAATAATTACCACTCACAAGTCTCAGAGGACTTTGGAAAATAGAGATTTTAGGGATTATTGTGGTTGTTTTCCAACCTCCATCTTTCCCTCCTCCTACTGTGTGTCAATCATGTGGTATGGTGAGGGGTGGGGAGGAATGACTCTATTCCCTAATCTCAGCATTATGGATGGGGCATAACCCACCATACCATAATGACTGGTTTACATGGGCTAAGAATGACATCGCTAGGTCACAGGATTAGATCATGAATGGTCATGTGACTCATTTTGAACCAAGGATATAAAAAGCTATGATGCAGATACGAAGACAAGAAATACTATAGACATTTTTGTCATCATGTGGGAAGCAGAAAGGAGAGAGGAAAAGAAATCAGGTCTTTGATAAAAATTTTGACCTACTGAGTCCAATCAAACCTCAAGCCAGGACTTCCCTGGTGACACAGTGGATGGGAATCCGCCTGCCAATGCAGGGGACAGAGGTTTGGTCCCTAGTCTGGGAAGATTCCACATCCCATGGAGCAATTAAGCCTGTGTGCCACAACTAATGAGCCTGTATTCCACAACTACTGAAACCCTTGCACCTTAGACCCTTTGCCCCTCAACAAGAGAAGCCATTGCAGTAAGAAGCCCATGTATCAGACTGAAGAGTAACCCCCACTCACCACAACTAGAGAAGGCCTGTGCAAAGCAATGAAGAGCCACTGCAGCCAAAAATTAAACAACAAAACAAAATTCAAGCCAGCCCTACCTATGTCCCTTCCAGTTATGTGAGACAATGCTCACGAAATGCAGCATTTGGGTGCAATCACAAAAATGACAGAAGAATGATCTGGGTTTTTTCCTAAGACAAACCATTCAACATCACAGTAATCCAAGTCTATGCCCCAACAACTAATGCAGAAGAAGCTGAAGCTGACTGGTTCTATGGAAGACCTACAAGACCTTTTGGAACTAACACCAAAAACAGATGTCCTTTTCATCACAGGGGATTGGAATGCAAAAGTAGGAAGTCAAGAGATACCCGGAGTAACAGACAAGTTTGGCCTTAGAGTACAAAATGAAGCAGGGCAAAAGCTAAGAGAGTTTTGCCAAAAGAATGCACTGGTCATATACACCCTCTTCCAGCAACACAAGAGACAACTCTACACATAAACATCACCAGATGGTCAGTACAAAAGTCAGATTGATTATATTCTTTGCAGCTGAAGGTGAAGAAGCTCTATACAGTCAGCAAAAACAAGACCGGGAGCTGACTGTGGTCAGATCATGAACTCCTTATTGCAAGATTCAGGCTGAAATTGAAGAAAGCAGGGAAAACCACTAGACCATTCAGGTATGACCTAAATGAAACCCCTTATGATTATACAGTGGAGGTGACAGATTCAAGGTATTAGATCTGGTAGAGTGCCTGAAGAACTATGGACGGAGGTTTGTACAGAAGGCAGTGACCAAAACCATCCCCCAAAGAAAAAGAAATGTAAGAAGGCAAAGTGGTTGCCTGAGGAGGCTTTACAAATAGCTGAGAAAAAAAGAGAAGCAAAAGGCAAAGGAGAATGAGAAAAATATACCCAACTGAATGTAGAGTTTCAGAGAGTAGCAAGGAGAGATAAGGAAGACTTCTTATGTGAACAATGCAAAGAAATAGAGGAAAACAATAAAATGGGAGATGAGTGCTCTTCAAGAAAATTGGCGATTTCAAGGGAACATTTCATGCAAGGATGGGCACAATAAATGACAGAAATGGTAAGGACCTAACAGAAGCAAAAGAGATTAAGAAGAGGTGGCAAAAATACACAGAAGAACTATACAAAAAATGTCTTAATGACCCAGATAAACACGATGGTGTGATCACTCACTTAGAGCCAGACATTCCGGAATGTGAAGTCAAGTGGGCTTTAGGAAGCATCACTATGAACAAAGCTAGTGGAGGTGATGGAATTTCACCTGAGCTATTTCAAATCCTAAAAGATGATGCTGTTAAAGGGCTACACTCAATATGTCAGCAAATTTGGAAACTCAGCAGTGGCCACAGGACTGGAAAATGTCAGTTTTCATTCCAATCTCAAGAAGTGCAATGCCAAACAATGTTCAAACTACCGCACAATTGTGCTCATTTCACATGCTAGCAAGGTAATGCTCAAAATCCTTCAAGCTAGGCTTCAGCAGTACATGAACAAGAACTTTCAGATGTTCAACCTGGATTTAGAAAAGGCATAGGAACCAGAGATCAAATTGCCAACATCCACTGGATCAGAAGAGAAAGCAAGGGAATTCCAGAAAAATAGCTACTTCTGTTTCATTGACTATGCTAAAGCCTTTGACTGTGTGGATCACAACAAATTGTGGAAAATTCTTAAAGAGACGGGAATACCAGACCACCTCACCTGCCTCCTGAGAAACCTGTGTGCAGGTCAAGAAGCAACAGTTAGAACTGGACATGGAACAATGGACTGGTTCGAAATTAAGAAAGGAGTACATCAAGGCTGTATGTTGTCACCCTGCTTATGTAACTTCTATGCAGACTACATCATGTGAAATGCTGGACTGGATAAATCCCAAGCTGGAATCAAAGTTGCCAGAGAAATATCAACAACCTCAGATACACAGATGATACCACTGTAATGGTAGAAAGTGAAGAAGAACTAAAGAGCTTCTTGATGAGGGTGAAAGAGGAGAGTGAAAAAGCTGGCTTAAAACTCAACATTCAAAAAACTAAGATCATGGCATCTGGTCCCATCACTTCATGATAAATAGAAGGGGAAAAATTGGAAATAGTGACAGATCTTATTTTCTCAGGCTCCAAAATCATTGTGGACGGGGACTGCAGCCATGAAATTAAAAATCACTTGCTCCTTGGAAGGAAAACCATGACAAACCAAAACAGCAAATTAAAAAGCAGAGACATTACTTTGCCAACAAAAGTCCATCTAGTCAAAGCTATGGTTTTTCCAGTAGTCATGTATGGATGTGAGAATTGGACTATATAGAAAGCTGAGTGCAGAAGAATTGATGCTTTTGAACTGTGGTGTTGGAGAAGACTCTTGAGAGTCCCTTGGACTGCAAGGAGATCCAACCAGTCCATCCTAAAGGAAATCAGTCCTGACTATTCATTGGAAGGACTGATGCTGAAGCTCCAATACTTTGGCAACCTGATGGGAAGAGCCCACTTATTGGAAAAGACCCTGATGCTGGGAAAGATTGAGGGCAGGATGAGAAGGGGGTGACAGAAGATGAGATGGTTAGATAGCATCACCAACTCAATGGACATGAGTTTGAACAAGCTCTGGGAGATGATGAAGGACAGGGAAGCCTGGCATGCTGATGTCCATGGGGTTGCAGAGTCGGACATGGCTTAGCTGCTGAACAAGGAACAACATAGAATCATAGAACCTTAGAAATCATGTTGTTCTAGCTTCTCTTTTTAGATGCATGGCATTGAATCTAGGACAAGGGAAGTATCGATACTTTGTTTCAGACATTTAAACACCTTCCTCTATACTGCCATGAGTAGCTGGTACTTACTGTTTTCACAGCACTTATCCTGTTAGATTGCCATTCCCAATGAATATATCTGCTCCTCTCTGAACTTGAAATTCACTGAAAGCAGAAACTGTCTTGCTTCCTTAAATTCCCAGTGCCTAGCAGAGCCTGTCATATAGCAGGTGGTCAAACGTTTGTTGAAGAAATCAAAGTTTCAAGTCAAACAGTGAGAAAATTATCTATTAGGCAAGGGATATAGCATCTTGGTTTCATTAACTTTATAAAGAGTAGAGCAATTTCCTTCTAAGGAATCAGAATGATTTTCGTCATTATTTTTCTTATTTAAAAATATCCAGTTAGTAAGTATGAAGTTTAATGTACGATATAGACTCCATCTCCAAATTCCAGTAGCTGACATTTCTTTTTGCTTACCCAAGTGCCCCATCCCAATTCTGAAACAGAAATCTCAACAGGGAAGTACTATTTATTTTCACTTTTGCTTTTTTTTTTTTTAATATTCACCTGCAGCTTATTTTGGTTTTTCTAAATAGACATCCACATCTGTAAACAATAGGACTTTTGTTTCAGCCCCAGCCCCCAATTCCTTATAACTTTTGTGTTCTCACATATTGGCTAGAACTGCCATTGTTGTTTGTTGTTGCTGAGTTGCTAAGTTGTATCTGACCCTTTTGGGACCCCATGGACTGTAGTAGCCTAGCAGACTCCTCTGTCTCTGGGATTTCCCAAGCAAGAATACTGGAGTGGGTTGCCATTTCCTTCTCCACTATTTTCACTTTTGTATTATAAATTTTAGAACTTCATGTTTCATTTGCTGCCCCAACATCCCCAAAATCAGGCCATGAGCCCCCTGCCAGGTGACCAGGTGTGCCAATGTGGTACTTGACTGTCACCTAATGTCCTTGAAATATACCAATGAAATGCCCTTTTGCTTATATATTTGTTGTTTTCTGGTCACTCAGTCATGTCCGACTCTTTGTGACCCCATGGACTGCAGCATACTGGCTGTGTGTGTGTGTATATATGTATATATATATATATTTGTATATTCTAAACCCCAATAAATATACTTTCCCCGGGCCTCTGTTCTGGTCTCTACCTCATCTCCCCACTTCCTTGGTTGAGCCCATTCCTTGCGTACCCCACAATGTGGTCCTCTTGTATGGCATATTGACAGTTTCTCTAGGACCTGTAAGGATAATAAACTTTGTTTTCCTGTGCTTTTCCTATGTCCCCTCTTGTGACTGCACCTGACTAACCATGTCATGAAAGAATACAGAACAGCTTCTCAATAAGAACTGCAACGAATTATTTTCTTGCTGCTTAAACTGCATCATAGAGCTCATTTAAGAGTGCAGCCTTGGGTCCTGAGACTAGCAGGTCATCCTGAGTGCAGCAGGGATATCTCAACCACAGAGGGAGAGCTTGTTTGGGAGCTTTGTTGGCAACTTCTGGTGGCTACGATACTGCTAGTGCAATCTCTAGCTCCTCATTGGAAAACCAGAGATGAAGTTCAAATAGGGTCTCACTGCTTTCTTGGATAGGGATCAATTGCAAAAGAATTCACACATATTAAGTAGGCTTTTCCACCAACAGCAATATGCCTAGTGCACCACTGTGTCCCTGCTGGCTCAGATGGGACTAGTCCAATTCTGCCAACAGCTGCCACTGACAGTGAAAAGTTGAAAGAGTGGCAGCAGATGAAAGAGAGGAAAAAAGGTAGTGGAGAGGGGAGACTGAAAATGGAAGGGATGGGTGCCATTTTACAGAGATGAATTCAATGGAGAATTTTCAAGTGCAGAGGCACTGAGATGCCTTTCTTCCTCTCATCTTTCCTTACTGACCCACCCCATTACTCTTCCAGCCAAATGGCTAAAGATGGCCACAATTCTCTTCATCCACTGATGCCCAGTGTCAGCCAAGCAGGGCTGGGGACCTGGAGGCCTTCAGGAGTAAAGTGAGGTGTGCTCAAAGCTGCCCCCGACCCCGCCTCTGTCCAAAATATGCTGTCTATCCACCTGAAATCAACCTGAAACTCCTCATCAGAGTTATTTCTTTGGCCAAAGCATTGAAGGCTCCTATTAAAATGCAACTATGTTATCTAAAAGGAGGAACATATAGTGCCTGGCACAGAGTAAAGGTTCTCTAAATGTGTCCTTTTTAATATTAAATTGCCACTGCCTGCCATTAGAACCTTAGTACAGATGCATCTACCAGATTCTGTCCTGTCTCCTAGGGCTCTGGAGGAACTACAACGGGAAGACTGATATGGAACACTGGCAAAAATTGGGTAGCTGAGTCTGAGGTTTGGGGGATGGTAGAGAAAGAGCAGGCTGATTGCATGGGGTACTTTGGGGGAGAAAATGGCACTATCAAAAGATGAGAAAGAGGGAAGAGAGTTTGGAAATTAACATTTATTGATTTGAGTCAGGCAATGAATTAGATCCACTTAATCCACTAATCTTATTTAATCTACAACCACTCTATCAGGAGAGAAATATTTCTATTTCCATTTTGCAGGTGAAAGTCTGAACTGGGGTTCAGATTAAGAAAGTCACTCAAGGTCACACAATGCCTCTATATGATGGAATATAGATTTGAACCTGAACCTGTCTCCTAAGTCCATGTCCCTGAACCATGCTGTCTCTCACTCCACATTTGTCAAGGAGTAGTCAACCTAGCCTCTCTCTGCTACCCTTTTGTCCTAATATCCCAACCACCTGAAAATTTAGGCTTCTAGGACTCCCAGGTTTCTCCCTCACTCTTTGCATGGACCATCCAAATGGAGACAATAGATTTCCATGGGTGGTGGGATAGGAAGAGATTCTACATTATCAGAATGGGTAGACATTTGGGAAGAGCCTAGAACTATTTTTCTGGTTGCTCAAGGGTTTGAAAACTTTCTGTTCTGGGCTCCAATATATGTCACATCAAACCTAAAGTTCTGGCGTAATCATTGTGCCAGTTGGGGCCCTGGGGCCCTGCCTTAGTATCCTCTGCCCCATGTGTACCACTTTGCTGCAGGCTGGCAGGAAGTTTCATTTTCCACGTACACCAGGAGAAGAGGATATGAAAAAAAAAAGAACAGCTGTTGTGGGGAGGGACAAAATCCAGCCCTTCCCCAGTAGCTGGGGTAGGCGTGAAAGACTCCGGAGATAAGGAGGCTTCTTTTTTCTCACCACTGGAGAATGGGGCTATGGAGAGGCGGCTACAGCCTAAGAGGTTTGTTTGTCCAAGGGATGTTGTGGAGGGGACCACCCCCAACAGACATCCAGACTGCACTGCCTACTTCCAAGGTTCTTTCCTCTCCTTAGACAAGAGGAGTGGGGGGAAATTGATGGCCTCTGGGGTCATCACTCAGGGGCCTAGGATGCTATGTAAAAAGGCAAGACCGAGGGAGCAAGGCAGTTAGGGGCAGTTTCCTCCAACCTTAACTTCCAATCCCTGTGTGTGTGTTAAGTCACTCAGTCCTGTCTGACTCTTTGCGAACCCATGGACTGTAGCCAACCAGGCTCCTCTGGTCCATGGAATTCTCCTAGCCACCATATCCCAACTCATTCCTACACCTCTCTCCTCCTTCACTGTTGGGACTGAGCGTCCTTTTCATTAACCTTTTAGTTACCACCTCCACGCACAGACTTTTCTACGTCCTCCCAAGCAGTCAGCCCCGCGCTGCCCAGCACCGCCGTCTCCCCTCTCCCCCGTAGGCCCGGCTCTGCGCCTGGGTCCGGAGAGGTACTCGCCTCCCAGAGCTGTGGGGGTGGGGGGGGTGACTGGGGGGCTCTTCACTCCTTCTCGGATCTCCGCTGTAAAAACTGAGCGGCATGGCCCAGGCATGCGCAGCATCTTCGGGCGCATTGTGATGGGAACTGCTTCTCCGAGTCTCCACAGAGACTCCAGAGTAACCACTCACCGCCCCCCGCAAGACCCCTCTGCTTTAAGCCAGACGCACAAACGCACAGACAATACAGCTTTTCTTTCTTCTTTTCTTTAAAAAGCTGGCTGCAGCTTGAAAGGCTGGCCCACGTGAGGACTGGTGTATTTCTATCGATTCCATCTCCCATGTTGACAAACGCCAGCACCGAGGCTTTGCAGTCCGCGGCTGCAGTTTGCAGTGGAGCTAAGCGGTGTGCGGCTTTAATTCCACGTCAGATCAACTTTGATCAATATCCCCCTACCGGCCCAATTGGAAGAGCCCAATTCGCCACCGCTGAGCCTTTTCGCTCTTTCCTTCTTTTTTCCCCTCTTTAGACCCACCATCTTCTGGGGGAGAAAAGTCTCAGATTTTCTTTTCTCTCTCTCTCTCTCTTTCTCTCTTGTTTCTTTGGGGGATTTGTTGGTTTGTTTTCCGGTGTTTTGCCTTTTTCATTTTTGTTTTGTGTTTTTCTTCTCTCTCTCTCTCTCTCTCTGTCTGTCTGTCTTAGTGATAGGGAGGGAGATCGCTTTGGCGAACCCAGCTTGCAGCCAATGAACCCGCCTTCCAGATTGGTGTGAAGACAGAAGTGAGGTGGGGGGCGGGGAGGGGGTGTGAGAGAGCCTGGGAGCGAGAGGGAGCGAGAGGGGGAGCGTGAGAGAGAGAGAGAGAAGAGAGGAGGTGGTGGAGGAGGAGGACTAGTGTGGGGTGGAAAGGAAGAGTGAGCGAGAGCAAGTTGAGGGGAGGGGGTGAAAGAGCCAGCGAATTCTTTTTCTTTTTCTATTATTATTTTGACGACTCCCGAGTTGCGCCCATGCTCTTGTCAGCTTCGTTCTAGGCGTAGCATGGCCAGGCAGAAGAAAATGGGGCAAAGCGTGCTCCGGGCGGTCTTCTTTTTAGTCCTGGGGCTTTTGGGTCATTCTCACGGAGGATTCCCCAACACCATCAGCATAGGTAAGCGCGAGCCAGTCTGCCGGTCGGCCCGGGCTCTCCGGCGCCCGAGCCCGCTGCCCTGGCACGGCTACCGGGTCCCTGTCCTGCATGGCCTGGGAAGGGACTGGGGATGGGGATCGGGCAGGAATCTCACGGGTCTGAACCCCAGAGAGCTGGCTGGTCTGGGGAGCATCGGGAACCGGAGAGGTGGTCTCCTGGGGCTGGGGGTGGGGGGTAGGCTGCCGGGTTTTCCGAGCTGAGCGGAGCCGGGGACGCCTGCAAGAGGCTGGGAGGCTGCAATCCGGCGCAGAGTCGCGGCTTTTCGGCTCGCTGCCCCGGACTTTGCCATGGCGTGCGTGCCGCCGCTGCAAGTTGTCCCAGGGTGATGCCGCCTGTCTGACTGCGCCAGGGCGCGTAACCCGGTCCGGGGCGCCCCGTCCCGCGTCTCCGGGTCCCGAGAGACCCGCTAGTGCTGGGGGAGGTGGAAACCCACTCTGCATCCCCCAGCCCCGGGCAGCCACCGAGGTCGGTGGCGGATGGGGTAGAGGCAGGGGTGAGACTAGGAGCTGAGCCAGCGAGCGGCGAAGTCACGCAGCCCACGAATTCATGAATTGCCGCTGTGTCTGTCTGGAGTCCGGCTGCCGGGCGCTGGGAGGGAGTTCTTCTCGGCTTCTGCCTGTATTTACTAGTCAAGAAGTTCGAATTGTTGCCAATTACAGAACCCAGCCCCTGTATTGTCACGGGGTGGAAGGGGCTGTGGGGAACAGGATAGAGTAGCAGGGGGAAATGAAATTGTTTTTCTCTCCAACCTTTCCCTTTGCGCCAGTAAAGGATGAACCAGCTTGTGGAGATGGGAGGTATGAGGGAAGAGGGGACAGGAAGCTACCGCCTGAGAAAGAACCAAGTCCCACTCTTGATTCCATCGTCCGACCCCCAAAGCAGGGCTCCTCGGCCCTCTTTCCCCATGCCCCCTTTTCCCCAGCCTCTCCTCTGACTCTCGGAAGGAAAACTAGGTTTTTCTTGGCCAAAATTCGAGTTCTTAAGAGTCATCAAAGACACACAGGTTAAAAAACAAAATCATCGTCGTGCACCCGGGTACCACTGAGAGGGTATCGTCCATCTGTAGTGCTCCCCAATTTCTAAGCGCTCCTGGGGGGGAGGACACAAGCCAAATCTCAGTTCCCTTTGCTTCTAGGTGGACTTTTCATGAGAAATACGGTGCAGGAGCACAGTGCTTTCCGCTTTGCTGTGCAGTTATACAACACCAACCAGAACACCACCGAGAAGCCCTTCCATTTGAATTACCACGTAGATCACTTGGATTCTTCCAATAGTTTTTCTGTGACTAATGCTTGTAAGTAGATCTGCTTTTCCTCCTTGTGGGACCTGGGGGCCTCATTTGCATTTCGCTTATGGGACTTGGGGTCTGCTGTCCGTGCTGGAGGCGGGGGCTGATGGCCCCAGTCGACATTCAAGGGGCACGAGTCAATTCAGGTTTCACACGACAGAAATGAACGCCAGAGGATCCTGCCGAGGGAGGGACTTAAGGCTGTACACAAAACTCTGTCGTGAATAACGTTCGATGCAAAACTTTCATTTTCCTCCCTGCTAAACTGGCGCTCCCTCCCCCGCCACCCCCTCCCCTTTCTTTTCCTTTGGCTGGGGGAAAAAAAGGAAAAAATAGCATGGTTGTTCATGGAAATTTCTTCGGATGGGATTAAAGAAAGAAGCCTCTTGATTGAATCAATTCAAGATGTACATTACTTGACTGTTAAAGCTAGCACCTGGCTGTAAGAATGAGCTGAATTTGACAATCGCTATGTAGGAGCCAAATATGAGAAATTCTGCAGACAAGTGACCTTGAGGGACAGATCAGGCTGGGTTCCCTGGTTTCTTTCTGTCCTAGAATATCACGTTTCTTACCGAGAGAGCTCTGATAGGAACTGATAAGACTGCAAACTGATTAGAGTGATGAACGCCTGGCAAACTGATGGGAAGGGAGAAAGTGCTCAGAGGACTCTCTGGAAAAAGCTGCCTCTGTTCTGTCTCCCCTAGTGGTGTTTGCTCCCTGCCCCCATGGTTAAGGACAACACAGTTCTTAACTTAGAGCAAAAGGTGGAAGGGGGAGGTTGCAGCAGAAACTGGATATCAAAAGGGAGCAATTTCATCAGCCCCAAAGCAGCTTCTGAAACAGCTAGTTGTGCCCTGTGGAAAGGGGACATTTTAAGAAGTAAAGCCACGGGAACCCAGATGACTAATAGCCTGTTGGACACAGGTTTTTCTGGAATGTTTTATGAGAAAGACTGATCATTCTTCATCTAAGCTTATTTCATGAAAAGTTTTCACACCAATGAAGGTGATGATGGCATAAATATGTTTTGCTGTTATGGCTGGTGTATTTGGGAATTTTTGACTTTTGATTTTCTTTCAGGGGAGAAATGATATTTATATTTGGTTGGGTAAAACTTTGTATATGACATTCTTCAAATGCTTCTGCCTCAAAGGATATGTGATTTCCAAAAACTGTTGACAGGGTCTCCAAGGCCATGGGTTCCTTGGACTTGAAGACTTAGGTCAAGGGGATGGAGGTGAAGTACTTTGCAAGAAATGGTGACAGTTATCAGCTTTAAGAAAAATTTCTCTGAAGGTATAGATCCTTATAAGAACATGTTCTGAGATACTCTGTATTTGACATTCTTTGGCTTTCTGACATTGACAAAAATAGGAGCTTATTAATTCCAGCTAAGTGTGAAAGTTACAAAATGTCTGTCTATACTTTGCATCTTATTTTGGTAATCCCAGACTGTCTTCTATAGCACACTTACAACACACATCTGACTCTTAATCCTGCAGCACTGTGATCTTGTCTAGAGGCTGCATTTCAAATGCAACTTCCTAAGTATCAATTAGAACAGATTCAAAACCAAATACATGAAACTACCCGGATTTATTGCTATTAATAATGAATAACATTTATTTCAACTCACTTTAGTGCCTTTCCACTGATGAGGACAGAGATAAACAGTGCTAACTGACTTTTCAGGAATGACTGATTTCCAAGGGTTTTGGTCTTGTTTTTTATGGGCAAATCAGATTGGCACTCGCCAGCCCAGGGCCATCAGAACCCTACTCAAGGAGCATTCAGGAAATAATCCTTGATGTGTGAAAAGCTCAGGTTTGAGAACAGGCAGTAAGTCATCCATATTGGGTGTTGAGTTGCCTTCATGCCTTATCTCTCAGAGCAATAAAGGAACAACCATGAAAGGAAAAGAAATTGATCAGAAGCCCCTACCCTAAGTCCACAGCACTTCAGCTTATAAGCTTACAAGACTAGGTTATGGCTGGGGGCTTGAAAGTGTGGGATAAAGGGTGTGGCTCACTGGCAACAGGAAAGACAAAACAGAAAGGTGACCTTGCCCTTAGTTATGCCAAGTCCACACATATGCACACACTGACTCACACAGGAGACATTTCCAGAAACCAGTGATGTGCACCCAGCTGCCTGTTGCACACTCAGACTTTACAGCTCAGAAGACAGAGGAGGAACACTCATTTTCTCTGGTCCCCAAAACAGTCCTCTTTGAATGTCACAATCACTGAATGGGGGCCAGATCTCAAAGCTGTCTCCGACGGATAGTCTCTGAATGCAGAACACAATCCAATCGTTTCACAGGGCCAGGGAAGTCCTGTAGGTGGATCTCATTTCTTGCCCTGGCCTTTCTCTCTTGGAAGTGAAGATCACATGACACAGATGTCGGCACACAATACTAATTTGGCACTAGAGACTGGCAGGTGATCCTGGTTCCGTTCTTACAATTGATTGCACTACGGCACAGAAACAAAAAACCCCTGGATCTTCTGGCCTGCCCCTCCGTGGAGATCTAGGGAGAATTTGAGAAAACCCCAGATGAGTCCAAATCTGGTCACCCGCCTCTCCTATCTGATTCAGTATGGAATAGAATGGCAAAAATTAAAGACATTTTCCCCTCTTCCTATTCAGAATTCCTTGTTTCAGCTTCCCCTAACACTAGAATTGATTTCTTTCCATGATCTTTCCTGCGCCCTCAATCTTGGGGCAGGCACACACTTTTGAGGACACAGGTATTATGCAGGTAAACATGCCAAAAGTAAACAAGTGGTAATGCCTCCTGTATGTGTCCCTTCTCTCCCTCCACATCCCCTCCTCCAATGTATTCAGAGAGTTTCCTTGCAACGGATCCCAGGCATCAGTTATTTAAAGACTCTTCTTCACCAGCAACCATTTTTTTTTTTTGCACAACTTCCCAGAGGTTTGCTTAAGACAGACTCCAACTTCATTTCACGTCTTAAGAGGCCAATAAAAGCATCGCTGGCTTTGAAAGGTGGTTCATTTGGGATCTCAGCTCAGAGGTGAATTGAAGTTTATCAAAGAGGCTCCTCTGATTTGGAGCACATGTTCTTATTTCACAGGGATTAACTGAGTTTGCTGCCTTCCTTTTCAATTTGGCCAGGTAGCCCCAGAAAGAAGGATGGTGTGAATAGTATGATTCCAGGACACGTGCCTTCAGGCACACACAGGTACCCCTACACACATAGTCAGTATTCATGAAAAGAGATGTACACACATGCTTTACACTGTACACACGTCTGTTCTTTAAAAACCAGATTTGATCATCATAAGGCTTTGGGGGAATGTGGCAGCACCCAGGGACCGCCGGGTCCCCTTGGGGTGGCTTGCTTGCCCTGGTTCCTCAGGAAATGCCTCCGATTCCCTTGAAGTCTGCTCCTGTGTCTTGCTGCTGTGCACTTGTAGTATACTCCACACTACATCGCCCCAGCCTCTGCAGTGTCAGCTCATTAGCACACAGATCTCATATTCCTTCTCCGCACTGTCATTGCAAAAATTGCTGTTGTACACCTTTACAGCCAACAAATGTGCTCGTGGATTACGCACTGTTTGCAAGAGGCAAGGAAAAGGCAAATGTAACCTTAAAGGTTATTCACCACAGAATTGTGCTCTTAACGCACTTGGCTTAAAGAGAAATCTGTTGATGGAGGCGCAGTAGTGATGGTGGGACTGAGAGTGGGACTTAGGAGTGCAGGCTCTAATGGAGCCCCAGGCAAAATCCCTTTGGCTGGTGAAATGTACCTCATCAGCTGCAAATTTGTGTTCCATTAATTTTTTTCGAGCCATTTGAAATATACCTGCTAACTGAGAGCACGCTCCTTTTTAACTGAGTGCATTCTGCTACCAAGTGAAGTGTCCTTAGCTGCGGCAGGTTTTCCTCTCTTGCCCACAGAGTCACAATCTAATTATCTCATTATTCTAATTGCCAGGTTCCATTTAACTGTTTAAGTCCATTTGGGAAAGAAATGTCTCTCCTGATCCTATTCTCTGCTCTTGGGTGGGTCTTGTTTGGTTTGCATTTTACACATCATCTTTGGAAGCAGGGTGAAGACCCATCATATCCTGGCACCTGCCTTTAAACAGATCTTGGCACACAACAGTGTCAGTTGCTCCAGCTCCACCTCCCACCCCCAACTCCCCCATCTTTGCACCTTAACAGCTCTGCCTCTGTCTGCTGACTGGTCTTCCATAAGCTCACTGGAGCACGAAGAGGTCGCCGGTCAAAGATTTCAGTCACCTCACAAGCTTTATTATGTTTTTTTCTTTTTTCTTTAATCTATTTTTTACGTGGTGAGGAGGGAGGAAGGTGATGCTGTTCATTTGAACCATAAAAATAGACGGCAATCAGCGGGCTGTAAAGATGAGCATCCAGCAAAGTGTATAACCGCCCCTAGAAGGCAACTTCCGGTTGATCTACTAAGTGGAGAGGGGGTGACAGGAAGGGTCTGAGGGCAAGGAAGAAACAAAACTTCTTTGTTCTCCATCTATGGCCACTGCGAAAAGAGCCATGGTTTTTCTTCCTGTCAGCAATTTTAACTTTTTATCCTTAAAATGAAACTAGTTTCTCACATCCGCCACTTCTGCCTCTATCAGAGGTCTGTTTCCTTCATTCTGCCTTTCTCTCGCTACTCACCAAGACTCCAGGAGAATAGTGGGGGCTGGCTGAGATTGTTATTGTATTTTTCTAACTCCTGGTATTTTTAAAAATTTCATTATTATGGGTAGTCAGCAGTGATTGGCTGGTTTCAGTTTAATGGATGGAAAAATAAATGAAGCTTCTGAGGCACCATTATTAATCTTACTTTGTGGATAAGAGATTTGTTATTTTTATATAATTGGCTAAAGGATTAAAAGACAGCATGCATTTTTAGAGAGGGCCAGAATTTAAGAAGGTAGAATTCATACCTTCACAGGGAGGGGGGGATACATATGCTAATTCTGATGATTCCACTTTGAACTTCTTAGATTGAGACCACAGATATATTTGAAAGACCTTTCAAAAAACTTTCCATCTTCTCTGAAGGTCAGGAAAATTATTTGCATACTTTACCTGGGCCATTAAAAAAAAGTCAAGTTTTGACTTTGTTCCTTTGGTGCTTTGACTTTGATGCTTTGAGTCTAATTAGATGACATGTCCACAGGAGGGTGCAATTAAAACCCTAGGTGGGGACTCAGGGCACTTTTCAGCAGGAGTATGGGAGTTGTGCAGACACAAAAGTCCCTCCCGGCTTGGGAAATGTCTGAGAGCTGACAAATAGCCTCAGCCTGTCTGTGGGGTGAGCCTTGAGCCAGGGCAGCAGCCCCCGAAAGGGGTCGGTACTTGGCAGAAGTTCCACATGGACGGAATTTGTCCTCTTCTCACTTCTTCATCTTCTCTTGCCATTATTTTCTCCTCATGCTCCACCTGCCCAGCCAAGGCCCTTTCACTGGTGTCCCACTGGCCCCTGATTCAGAAATCTGAACCACCACACCAGGGATTGTTTCCTGCTCTAGACTTTTCCAGTCCACATGCTCCTTCTCTAGCCAGAAGATCTCCGTCCTTGGTCCATACTCCTACTTTGAGGGTGACAGCTTTTTATCTAATTTAAGAATCAAGCTGAGAGTGGTTGATACAGGGTTAATATTACCTAACTGGGGAGTGTTTGCTCTAAAACCAGAGACAGTGGGGAACATGAATGCCTCAATTCCAAGGAAAGCTACTCAAACAGGAGTGTTTCTGGACATGAGGTGCAGAGCAGCTGTTCACTCTATCCAAACCAGAGATCAGCTGCCCCTGGTCAGGGAAGACCTCTACAGGCCAAAGTCGAATCCAAAAATGGGGATATGTTTATGTGTATGGCTGGTTCACTTTGCTGTACAACAGAAACTAATACAGCATTATAAAACTAAACTCCAATAAAAAATTATATATAAAACTATATATATATATAGCTCCCTGCATGTGGTAAGTTTGGTATAAGTTCACCCAAGGCACAGGGGAGGTGCAGCTTCACCATGTTGAACTTAAATGCCTTTGTGGTCATTTGGGAAGCAGCAAAAGGTCATTGGGACACAGTTTCTTCCTAAAGAAGACTGTATGTGCAACTTTTTGTATCTTAATCATGCCTCAGTAAAGTAGTTCTTAGAAAATGTCAACTTTTTAGATGTACTACCCAAAAAGAGGCTGCTGCAGAGTCTGAAGGTGCCTACGTGGGCCCTGGCAGGGGATGCACTGGCAGGGAAGGGAGGCCATAGGAGGGGAGAAAGGTGCTGAGGAAGCTGGTCTCAGACTGAAAGCTCTCTTTCCCTGGGGTGGCAGGCAGAATGTAGTGATTACGAGGCAGCATCTAACTCTGGAGGGACGTGGAAGCCTATGTGAGTAGTGTCTCCTCCCCACTGCCTCCATTTCTCCCTTCCTTTTTCTCAAGTGCACGCTCTGGTTCCCCCCAACACACACACAGTGGAAAGAAGCAGAATACACTGTTCTGGATTTCTGGTTGAGCAATAGTCAGAGAAGTGCAGTAAGTCCCCTACATATGAATGAGCTCTGTTCTGAGAATACATTTGTAAGCCCAGTTTGTTCATAAGTCCAACAAAGTTAGCCTAGGTACCCCACTCACACAATTCAGTACTGTAGTGTAATAGGTTTATAATACTTTTCACACAAAGAATATGTAAAAAACAAACAAAAAATAAAGAAAACATTTTTAAACCTACAGTACAGTGTCTTGAAAAGTACAGCAGTAGCAACTACATCACAGCTGCTTTTACACTTGCTTCCAGACATCCTGGGCTTGAAATGAGGATACTGTACTACTCTACTCTACACAGTACTATAAAGTACACAAAAGCACAACCATTTGTGGAGTGTACATACATGTGGAGTGTCACATACATGTGACAATACACACCAGACACATGAACTAACTTACGTGATTGGCCATGCAAACATACATTTACACCTTTGAAGTTTCACAACGTGAAGGTTCATATGTAGATACTTTACTATGTTTACTGCCCTCTGTCTGGACTTCCCTTCTCCTCAGTTGCTAACTGCCATTTACTTCTTTAGCACTTGTCATCAATGTGACCATCCGTACTTATTTAGAAGGGGTGTGGGGAAGGAGACACAGCTGGTCATGACCCTTAACTCTATGGGGCACAGTTCAATCTAGAACAGCACTTCTCACCTTTCATGTGCATAGCAGACACCTGGGATCTTGTTAAAATGAAGATTCTGCTTCAATAGATCTTCAGTGTCCAAGAATCTGCATTTCTAACAAGTTCCCAGGTGATGCCAATACTGCTGGTACTCAAACCACATTTTGCAGGGAGACTGTGATCACCAAAGAAAAAGGCTTCGCCAGACAAGCTCTTACCCACATGACTTTCAAAGAAAACTTTATAAGAGACACATTTGGCTCATTCTGACTCACGGATGTCCCTATCATACTCTTAACCACTCTATGTTCATTTCAGCCATGTCTGAAGGTGTCTGATGAGAGCATCTAAAGAGTTGCTTTTCATAGGGCTTTGGAATGGAGACTGGAAGGCATGCTGAGGGGGGAGGTAGCTCATGAGCCAGGCTGACAGTATCTTGGCTTCTTGCCATACCCCAAAGTGTCCCTTTTAGAAACAACCTGCCCAAGAGAGCAAAGGTTGGCATGCAGTTCCAACTGCCTCTCCACTTTGCTTCTTGGGATCACAGCATGCCAGAAGCGGGCACGTAGCATCTGCTCCTCAGCTGTCCGACTTTCGTTCGACGGGGTTAGAAATATGAAGTACAACACAACCCAAGTTCTGTCTGCTTCCCTAAGAACCTGAAAAATTGACTCCATTTTCAAGGCTGGTGCCAGGCACTCGTTGTGAGCTAGAGGGGAGGGTGGGGAAGTGGTGTCACTTTCTAACACATGTGAGCTGACGAGTGCTCCAGGGAAGTCATTAAAAGCTTATCCAGTGTCATTTGAGGACTATCAAATAGCACCCTATCATCCCCCAGTATTGCCCCCACAACAGTCTGCCATTAGTCTGAAATCCCAGCAATTCACTTATTTCTGTTACTGCACTGAAAACCTGTGTTAAATGCAAGCATGCCATCTCTGGTAGGGAATGTGCTAAATCCTTATCAGCCATTACTATTTCGACAGTAATTGTTTGATCAGATTACTACCTGTTACCTTGCAGGATTCTCAGAGGAGGTTTTCCAAGACAGGTAAGTGACCCCAGAACAAGGGACCTGCCCAAAAGAGTGGGGTGCCCAGTGCATGGTGGGCATTCAGGGGGCAGTGGGAGACTCTGAGAGATGAGCAAGAGTTACTCAAATACACTCCGCCTAGTTTGCAACATGTGACCTTCTCCATAGATCACAATCTGGTCCTTTATTAACTAAAATTTGAATTGTTTTTGACCCTTCAAATCACACCTTTCTGGTGGTAGTGGTCTGCTGCTTCTTCCGTGCATGGTTGTTTCTTGCAATAGATGACCTCAATCTCTGGGATCCCTGTAATTACTGTGAGATATTTTCAGAAGTACAATCAGTTTGTGATGAGGGCTGGTGAGGATTTTTTTTTAATGTTTAAAAAATGTTGCAATCAAAAATAGTCCCCTTTCAGTCATCTATGATTGACTGATCTACCTTGCCAAGTACACATTGCAATCAGGGCCTTCATCCTTGCTGCTACCCAGAAAGGGATTGGCTACCAGTAATAGATGAGACCTGAAGAGATCAGGACCCAATCCACAGAGGAATCATTGTGCGGATGTGGGTGTGGGTTTCTGTGTGGATGAACACTTTGGTAAATTTAAGGTAGAAAGGCCACTAACATCCACAGTTAGCCAGAACCTGTTATATATTCTCAAACATTATCTTACTGCTGTTTCCAAGACTACTTGTTGGCTAGTTTAAAACAGTATTTCTTGAATTGGCCCACTTGCAGCAGAATCACCAGAGATGCTTGTTAAACATATGAATTCCCAGGTCACACTTCAGACATATTGAGTCACAAAATATAAAGATAGGCCTTTTTAACAAACTCTATGGGTAATTCTAATGCACACGAGATTTGGGAATCACTGGTGTCATTAGCCCTGGTAGTGCGAACAGAGATATGTGGATTCATATTGAATACTTGTTGAGCATCCCCTAATCTCCAGGCATTGACCAGGCACTTCCTACACATGTTACTTTTGTAAGTGAGGTGCTGTTGGCCCATGCAAGCATTAGTGAGTTGGGCTCTCAGATTGGAAAATCAAGACTTGAAAGAGCTGAGAAACTCACCTCAAGTCACAGTGTCTGAGGTAAACAAATCAAGCAAAAATGTTCTTTGAGATGGTAAGCAAGGACAAGAAAATGATCTGCCTTGACAGTGCTTCTTTCCTTCTTGGCTCATGATTTGTCTTTAGCCATGCTGTAAACTAGGTGGCATGGCAATGCCAACCCATTTGTTAAAATGATGCACTGCAACCAGTTTATATAGCATTCATTGTGCCATCCTTGCTATCAAGAAACTTAACACTAGGGTTGAAATAATAGTAATAACTCCCATTCATTGAACCCATGCCATATGGAAAACATTGCACTAAGCATGGTACATGTCTTATCTCATGGAATCATCATAGCATTGCTAGAAAGGAGCTACTCTCATCCCCATTTTATAAAAGAGGACTCAGAGGTGGTTTTATATATATATGCAACTAGCTCAAGGGCATGTGCATGCCTAGTTGCTCATTGTGTCCAACTCCTTGCAACCCTATGAACTATAGCCCGCCAGACTCCTCTGTCCATGGGATTATCCTGCAGGAATACTGGAATGGATTGCCATTTCCTCCTCTAGGGGATCTTTCCAATTCAGGGATCAAACCCGCATCTCTTGAGTCTCCTGCATTGGCTGGCACTTTTTTTTAACCACTGCGCCACCTGGGAAGCTCAAGGTCACACAGTTGGCTAATTAGTGGAGTCAGGCTTCTACCTGAGATCTTCCTGTCTCTAGAGGTGAGACTCAGTGTCAGCTGGGGTTGAAATCACAGATGATGACGGGCCAGGTGGGTCACATAAACGTGGAACGTGGGCTTGGCGTAGAGGGGTGGGTGGGGCCTGTGGCCATCTGGAGAGTTCATGTCACTTCTGGAATACATTCAAATCCAATATGAGACAAACAAAACATCTGTGACAGGACTTGGGGTGGGAAGAGGTGGAAGGTACTAGTTTTGGACCTCTGCACTACACTATCCACCTCCCTCTACCAACTGAGTTACTGGCTGAGGGAAGCTCTATTAACTGATAGTCATAATGAATGGGGAGAAAAAAGAGAAAAATCTCTTCTTAGTAAAAATCCTCTTGACTTTGTCTTCATTGTGTTCCATAAAGATACCTCAATATGGCAGAACGTCCCCTCCTTTGTCTTTTTGGCCCTACATGCATACACTGTATATCCAGTAGCAGCTTTTCATGGTTGAGTGCCAGCTCAACTCTGACTAATCTTCTCCCAGGCAATGCTGAGGCCTGCAGCAAGGTCAGAACGCTGGCACAGTCATTAACAAGTGCTCAGCAGGCCAAAAGAGATACTTCCAGGCAGTGCTATAGGGGAGACAGCTTAGACTCTGGTACATGCAAATTCTACAAATGGGAGACTGCTGGGTCAAGTGAGGCTCTATCAACATTCACCTAGGGTAGGAGCTCCCCATACACCCCAAGACAGAGGCTCACCAACTTTAGACAGGAGTCCAAAATTAATTGCTTGGAGTTGTAAACTGACCTAAAGCCAACTAGTCATTCACAATCCTTAGGTATATTTCATTGGATACCAGTAGCCAGTCATTGTTAGAGTGAGGGCTATAGGTCTTTTCCCCATAACTTCACTAGCAGGTACAAAAGTAAACCTCATCTAAAATTCTTTTTCTCATTAAAATAATGTCAAGCAGGCACAAAAATGATTAGACAGCCTGTTCTGTCCTGTCGGCTCAGTCAAGTCCAACACCCTTTCCTTCTAGATGCACCATCAACACTTCACACAAAGGTTCACTTGAGGCAGACAAAACAATACCCTAGTGGCAGGATGAAGCTAACCAAGAATCCTCATTGGTGACTGCCCACACGACTATTTACAAAATTAAGCCTAGGGTACTATTCCAAGGGATAACACTATAGAGCTTGTTAGACGCTTACATCCTCTTTCTGCTACTTTGGGAACATCTCTACCATATTTCTAGCCAACCCACATGTGTTAAACACTACTGATTTCACCAATGAGAAATGTAATGCTAGTTAACAAAACCTCTGGTGTTCATTAAAGATAAAGATACATGAAGTGTTTGTGAAACCACTTCTTGATTAGAATTATTAAATGCTAGATAACCACTCCTGTACTCTGTAATTCCCAATAAGGGTAACTGACCACCCTAAGGCTGTAGATTCAGACTAAATAACCCACATATATACTACACAATTTATGTTGAAGTCTTATAAAATAAATTACAGAAAATATAACATTTGAGATATCATGTTTCTTAGGGCCTTGGGAAGCAGTTATAGCTGTAGGGGGTTGTGGGTAACAGTGGGCTGAGCAATGCAGCAAGGATTAGGAGATCTGGGTTCCAGTCTCAACTCTGCCACCTACTGCCTGGATGACCTTGGACAAGCCACTTCCTTCTCTGGTTCTAGTTTTTATCATTTGTAAAATGGGAAGTTTCTTCTGGATGATCACTGAGGAGGCTGCCATGTTTTACATTCTTGTCCAATTCCTACCACCTCCATTTCTAGTAACAGTCTCACCTCATTGATTACTGAGGAAAGATCATCCAAAATGAAGCCCCTCAGATTCTTCTACTACATCTAGAAATTTCTCTTCATATTCATCTATTCTCTGTCTTCTTAAGACTATGATGAAACTACTGAATCCTTGAAACCAGTGGACAGTGTTTCTAGCCAGTTGTGCTTATCTTTGCTTGCATCCTAGCTCTTCCACTTGCTAACTGTGAAACCTTGGGCCAAGTTACTTACCTTGATTGTGCCTGATTTCACAGTAATAAAGTGGGGATAACAATAATCCTCACTTCATAGGGTTACTGAGAGTTTTAAATGAGATAATTCAGAAATCCACATAAAGTACTTAGATTGTGCTTGGCACATATTGGATATTATTATCATCAACATAATCATTAGTTTAAAATCCTTTGAGCTTTTTGTCCTAAAAAGAGAAACCTAGTTTTGAAAAGTTAAATCTCTTGTCACTTTAGGGATCAAATTTCCTTCCTAAGTAGCTGCCTTCTGAGGCCTTCTACAGTTCTCAGCTCTGCTCCAAACCCAAGATTATTTTTTTCTGCCAAAAAACCCATCATGGCACCCCTTCAGATCACCAGCCCCAAACCATAGCCCTCTACATCTCTCACCCATGCATCCAAATTTGCCCAGCAAGTTTGTCTATTGTGAGCTACTCAGATATTCTGTGATCAAAAATTCAGAGGTCTATTTTTCTGCATAATTGAAGGACTATGGGTTTAAGAGAAGAATTAGTCTTCTTTCCCATTTGGGAAAGAAGAAACTATCTTCATCTCTAATTCCATCCACTTCCAATCACACCATCAATCATTCTTTCTGTTCTTTGGTGATATTCCATTATCCAAACAGCACACAAGTAGCCCCCCTGACTTCTAAAAGGCTCAGGAGGCATCCACAGGTCCTCAGATGGTTAATTTGGGAGAAAACACTTGGGCCAAGCACCCAGGGGACTGACTCTACAATAAGGCCCTGGAGCTTCTCTTAGAAATGGGGTTGCCCATGGAGGGAAAAACAGCAAGGAAGTGCTCAGGGCCTTCTCAGAGGAAGTACCTTCATTTCCTTGGGCATTAGTGAGTGAGATTTCTCTGTGGGTCCTGGAGTCAAGAGCCCAGGGAACTGAGGGCTGAGGCCCTCCATACCATCCATTCTTCTCTAAAGCAGACACTGTCCTGGCACATACACATGGCATATACTTTCCCTAGACTGTCCCATTTCCTGGTGATACTTAGCATTTGACAAGCATTTTAGTCTCTTGCCATCCAGATGATGGCAACTCAATGGAAACCCACTTATGGCACATCTCTGAGTCTAGTCAACCCTTTAACTAAATACCACAGGCTCTTACCAGCGTTGAATCCACCTTGTACAAAAGTTACTAAGAGTGTCCTTTGAGCTCCTGGTTTCTGTCAGTCCCACCTCTTACTGTCCCCAATTCTTCCCTCTACTGCCTGTAGACATATCTCTAGAATATGAGGACAGGTTGAGAACAATGAGGGAAGCTGAGCTCTCTCCTGGGTAAAGGGAACTGGAACTTCGCAGCTCTTTATACACTCACTCCTGACCCTTGGGTTTGGCACCTAACTCTCTGCAGCAAGGAGTTACCCTTGCCTAGTAGAAGGTTGTTTCTGCTACTTAGTTTGGGAGCAACCAAAGGCCCAAGGATAGCTCCTAAATTGGACTGCCTGCCTTTGAATCTTGGCTCTGTCTCTCAGTAGCTGTATGACTTTGGGCAAATGACTTAACCTCTCTAAGCTTCAGTTTCCTCATTTGTGAAATGAAGGTAATTATAATAGTAACTACCCAGGACCTACTTGGTGGTCCAGTGGTTAAGACTCTGCCCTTCCAATGCAGGGGACATGGGTTTGATTCCTGATTGGGGAACTAGGATCCCACATGCTAAGTGGCCCGGCTAAATAAGTAAATAAGGGTTTGTGTTTTTTTTTCTTTAATAGTAACTACCTTATAAAGTTGTTGTGAGGCTTAAATGAAATTATGCATGTAAAATATTTATTGTGATGCCTGGCATATAGTAAGTGTTCAATAAGTAGTAGTTATTGTTAACACAGAGTACTGCGGTGTTTGGTAAGTGGAAGAGAGGAATAGAATTAATCAAAACCAAGCTATACAATAGATTTTTCCCATCTATGGCCATCCCTAAAGCCCTGCAAACTCATTTTTATACCCTCTGTGTATCTGTAACTGGAACCAGGCCAGATAGGGTCATCTTTGAGTACTCACAGTGCTGCTGCAGGCATAAAGGATTTGCTTTGGGGCAAAGTAAAGGAGAAAGGAAGAACTGACCAAATGCCCCCAAAAGCCAGGGAATACATGCCACTATGTTTAATCATGCCTTCGTTGACTGAAATTGTCTAGAAAGACATGATCTCTTCATTTTTTAAAAATCTGAACAAGATATGCTTGAGATAAAGCAATGTGGATATGTTAACCTTGGTACTTTCTGGCTTGGAGGGAAGTACAACCATTCTCCAAATGTAAAATTCAATTTTCATGCAGTTGAAAGTGGGAGAGTGGAAAAGTAGATCCCAGAATCTTCACTTAGACAAGGAAAAATGTGGGGCCAGTTGAGCTCTCCCAGCCATGATTTTTCTGAGTTCTTTTCATTAAGGATGGTGTGTGGATGGTAGTTAAGAGCATATCAGTTTGAGTGGATGGATTTTCTTCTTTTGAAGTTGCTTGCCTAAGTCAGGCCAAAAATAGCATAGGAAGGAGATATGGAAAAGGTTAAAAGAGAAATTTTGCTAATATGATTTTCCAGCATTTCAGTCTTCATTCTCTCCAGAGCAAAGGTTAACTAGCCAATTCCATAAACACGGACTCACTACAAAGGATCCTGCTGAGGACCACGAAGCAATGCAGTCTTTTTCCTCCCCTCTTCTCTGTATTCTGGCCTGATCTACCAGCGTGCTGTCTCCAGCAGGCCCAAACCTGGGTGATAACCAAAGCATGTTTTTCCTTTATATCCACAGTGCTCTTGCTCCACCTGCATCACCTCCTCTTCTCATTTCCTACAAGCCCACTGCTCTGTTGCCTCATGGGATCACTGACTTTTTCCTCTCAGGTGAGGAAACTAAGGAACAGAGAGGCTAAATAACTTGACCAAGGTCACACAGCCAGTGAACTATGATGCATGCCTGAGATTATGATGCAGGCCTTCTGACTCTTGGCCCCTCTTTGAGATGTCTTCCCAACATAATCCTTCTTCTTTGAACTTTCACTGCTGCCTCATGATGTTACATACAAAAATAATGACAACCCTGTCTTTTTAAAAAAGGCAGCAGAGAGGAAGAGTAAAGTCCACAGCAAGTGAATTAGAAATGCAGTTAAGCATGAGTCTCAGGGACCATGGTTAATGGTATCTTCCATTTAGTGCCTTCCATGTTAACTTGTCATTTTCCCATCCTCTGATTTACAGTCAGGAATGAGCAAAACAAAGTCTTGAAATCCTGTTATAGATCAGAGACGATTGGAGTTAGATCAAGCAGTTGTAGTCCAACTACTTCATTTGCTGGATGAAGAAAGTGAGGCCAAGAAAGGAGAAGAGATTTGCCAAAGGTGATGCGTCTCCCTGAAGGCAGAAGCAAGATGAGAATCTAGACTACGAGATTCCCAGAGCAGGGTCTTTGCCACCATGTTTTCTAACAGCAGAGTGTTGTACTGAAGCAACATCATGCATTTGATTATGTTACTGTTTACTGGTATCTTTTTTTCCTCTAATTGTTTCATGTATGTGATTCATTAGGATTTTTAAATGTAGGATATTTTTTATGATTATAGAAATTAAAATATAAAATTCATTCATGCTTATTATAAAAAAATTTGAAAACATAGATGAGAAAAATTGTCCAAGTGAAAAAAATCACCCCAAGTTGGGTTTTACCATATGTACAGATTTGTATCCTGCCTTTTTACTTTATGTTATTCAGGGAACATTTTTCTGGACCTCTTAAACATTCTTTGAAATTTTGATTTTTTTAATGTCTATAAATTATTATATCACATGGTGTCATTTTATGACATATATATGCAATGATTTATATGACCATCACCCAATTTTATGCATTTAGGTGGATTCCCCGTTCACTGAGGTTTGTAATTATGCCTCAACTTCCTGTAATACCTACATCCTAGCACAGGTTTGAACATACAGTAATACTTGCTGACTGATTCATTGCCTTGACATTTCTGGAATGACCATTATTCTTCCACTAGATAGGGCAACCAAAGTGACAACTTGACATTCCAATGTCTATGAGGCACATGTTATATAACTCAAAATAGGCAGTATAGCAATGGTGGTTAGGCTCAGAAGTCAGACTCTCTGGGCTCAAATCCTGGATCCATCACTTTGTATTTGAGGGTAAGAAGCTTAACCCCTCCAAGCCTCCATTTTTCTGTCTGACAAATGGGGGAAATGGTAGTGCCCACCTCATCAGGTTGTGGTTAAAAATTAAATGATAAAATATATGGAAAGTGCTTGGTATATAGTGAGCACTCAACAAACATTAATTGCCATTATTAATATTATAGATTATATCCCTTGTCACAGGAATAAAGCCCCAGACGAGGAGTCAGAATACATGGCTTCTCATTCCCTCTCGGCTGTTTTCTGGCCCAGTGATCTTGCGTGAGTTCTTTTACTTGTCTAGGTCTCAGTTTGTTCATCTACAAAGTGGGAATAATAATACCTCAGCTGTGTACCTTACAGGGATTCTATGAGAATCAAATGAGAGAATGAATGTGAAGGTGCTTTGAAAACTAGGAAGTCAAGTATGATTGTTAGATCTGTAAAATTAGATGTGATGTATGGTTGTTGTAGGTAGAATGAGAGATGCAGAAGATATAAGAAACCAGACTGAATATGCTGACCTTAGAAAGATGTTCCTAAAATTGAACCCCTGGTATGTGAAATAGTGATGGTTAGAGAGAAGAGAGACCTTACAGATCATCTAGCCCAACATCTTAGTAAGAAAAGTGATTCAGAGAAGAGTTGGAGGTCAAAGAGCCAGTTCCAGAAATGGGACTAGATCTCAGGTCTCCTGATTTCCTGGGAAGAATCCTAAAGCAGCCACTGTAGCTCTTTCTTTATTGACCTTTGTCTAAAAGGGATAAAGAAAAAATCCAGTTATTTGTAGAATTCGTGTAGGTAGGAACTGATTAATTGGGGGTTTATTGCGAAGACAAACCCCATATAGCATTGTTGTTTTTGTTTAGTCACTAAGCCATGTCTGACTCTTTGTAACTCCATGGACTGTAGCTCGTCAGGCTCCTCTGTCCATGGGATTCTCCAGGCAAGAATACTGGAGTGGGTTGCCATTTCCTCCTCCAGGGAATCTTCTTGACCCAGGGATCGAACCAGCATCTCCTGCATTGGCAGGTGGATTCTTTACCACTGAACTACCTGCAGAGCCCTCAGAGATACTAGACAGTCACTAAGGATCTTTGGGGAGTTTAAATTAGCATTGTTGTTGTTTAACAACAAGTCATGTCTGACTCTCTGCAATCCCATGGACTGTAGCCCACCAGGCTCCTCTGTTCATGGGATTCTCCAGGCAAGAATACTGGAGTGGGTTGCCATTCCCTCCTCCAGGGGATGTTCCTGATCCAGGGATAGAACCTGGGTCTCCTGCATTCCAGGCAGATTCTTTACCAATTGAGCCACCAGGGCATAGCTCTACTCTATTTTTAGATGCCAACCTTATTGCAGATAAGGGAGGGGAAGGGGGCAAGAAGGTGATGGGCGGGGGGCATCTCAGTCAGGTGGGTGAGTGCACTCAAACTTGGCCCCGTTCCCCAGGGACTTCTGTTGTCCCCAGAATGACCGGAACAGCAGATGGCCTTTCTTTGTTAATATTTATCTTTGCAGTCAGTCCTCAGTTGTGTGTTTTTGGAAAACTTGGTAAAGCAGATGATATTGCCAGTTGCTTGAAAATACAATTGCCAATTGTTTGAATGAAGTAAATTGATGAGTGCCAGAGGACTATTCATGTGAGGCTGCCACGCACACAGCCCATGTCAAGCAGGAGCTGCAGCGCTGCTGGCAGCTGAGAGAGCACCGCCTCCCCTGAATTACGTCCCCCCAGGTCCTCGGTAAATATGTGTGTTGGATACTTTCATCTTTACGCTATTTTAGTTGAGATGAGAGCACATAAACACTTCTATCTGACAACCTTTTCAAGTTCAACACCACAGAAGGTTATTTGAAAAAGAAACAAGAAAGGAGTTTTTCAATAGGAGGCTCCAAAGGTGACTAAAAATGCCATCCAACAAGGCAGCCCGCTAAGAAATGTAGTGTGAAATGTGTTAATACAATAAACCCAAATGAGGTCTCACTATTCTTAGCTAGAGAATTGTGGCCGCCTTTCCCAGCTGCCAGCAAGGCCCGGACAGAGTCCATCAAGGTGCACCCCCTACCCCAGCCCCCAAGGGTCCATTCAGCTGAAGGAGACCCTATCGCCAGAGGCAGCTGACCTTCTCATCCCCCACAGCTTTTGTGCAGAAGGCCTCCCTGCCTTGTCCAGGAAGCCCTGGGGGAAGGGAGGAGAAAATTGCTAAAAGTCCTTTTTCCTACGGCAGAGACCACTGGCTGCTCCACAGAAAATGTTCACCAGGTGAAGGCCAGCCAAAACCAGGTCTCTTCCGTCTGTAATAAGTGTCTGAAATCAACAAGATGGACCAGAAAGGTAAAACAATCTTGCTCATCAAACCCTCTTAGGCTAGAACAAGGGGCTTCCCTCGGAAACTGGAAAGGAACAAATTTCAGGCCAGTCAAAGGAGGCCTACTTTACACAATGGAAAATCTACATAGGGAACCCCTTAGCCCAGAGTTAGTGGCAGCTGAAAATACAGTCAGAGAAGGTTCAATCCATTCCTGCTGTCTGGGAGACATATTTAATCTCGGAGCTCAGAATTAGTCAGGACAACCAGATCCTCTGCAAGCCTTAGTGAATGAGTCCTGAAGATATGGCCTCAGAATTGCACTTGTGCTTTCCAATTCAGCTTAAAAGAAAGGTGATACTTAGGATTGGTTGGCTCTGCATGAATTGCTCAGATCTCTGGTTTGTTTAGAGTTAGATTCTTCCACATATATAAGGGAGGCAATGTGTTATGGAAGAAAAAACCTTGCCCCCGCCCTATTACTACTAACTGGCTATGTGATCACCTCTCTCTGGGCCTCACCTTTTCCTGTTTGTAAAATAAGGGTGTTAGACGAGGTGGACCTCCCCCCCACCCCCGCAAAGTTCTCTTCCAGCTTCAGATACATTTAATTCAGATGACATAGCAGTGTTCCCTTGGGGAGTTTTGGAGGGGCTCAGCCCCTTGCCCTGCCCTCCTCTGCTCAGGAGCTGGGGGGCTTCATGATGCTCTGAACACCCCCCAGACTCCACCAGGATGTCTTACTCAAGACTGGCATCTCTGAGGCCATGCTCTGGGATTTCTATCTCCCACTCCTCAACCCTCCAGCTGCCTTGTAAGAAGGTAGAAATGGTTCTATATGGGGGTTTGCTTTGGTTCAGTGCAGTAGGCAAGTTTGGGCTCCAAATATCAAAGGCAACATTGCACAGGCTTTAAAGCTCGGGCTGACCAGGGTTAGAATTCTGATTCTGCCACTTTCAGCTGTGTGACCTTCAGCGAGGTGCCTAGGCGTTCTGTGCTTCTGTTGCCTCATCTGTGGACTGACAGTTACAATACTGCCTCCTTTCTAGAGCACTTGTTGGGATTACATGGGAGAATTCACATCAAAGGCTCAGCACAAGGCCTGACACATAGCATGCTTCTCCACTCTGCATTAAATAGATGTCGAGCTAAAAATCAAAACCGGTAAATCAATCCATATTGAGCTAGTCATCAAGGCCATAACGTTTAAGCACTGGCAAATTATTTGGCTTTTCAGAGTGAGCCCCCATGCTTTGGGTCATATTTATTATTAAACAGGGGCATTCTATGGGCTTCCCCGGTGGCTCAGATGGTAAAGAATCCGCCTGCAATGTGGGAGACCTGGATTTGATCCCTGGGTTGGAAAGATCTCCCAGGGGAGGGCATGGCCACCCACTCCAGTATTCTTGCTTGGAGAATCCCAGTGGACAGAGGAGCCTGGCAGGCTACAGTCCATGGGGCCGCAAAGAGTTGGACACGACTGAGCGACTAAGAATAGGGGCATTCTGGAAACTTCACAGTCCAACAAGAGAGCTATTGCCGGTGGCATTTGGGTTCCCCTCCAAATCACACTATTGGAATGGATGGTACTTTCACCTCCCGGTAGAGCCAGCCCAGCCCACAAGGATCCTGACAGAAAGGGAGGATCCACAGAAAGGAGGATCCTTGATGTAGCTCATTTGCTCACAGTGTGGAACAATCGGTCACCTTTCTGTTCAGGGTGCCAAGTGAAACTGTGAGGTGAGAACAAGGTCGCTAAAGTTGCCTCTATCTCTTCCCTCCTTGGGTTCTCACTGGGCGAGTGCCACAGAGGGAGAACAGAGAGAGGCTCTGCCTGGGTAGGCACAGCTGGAAAATGGCAGGTTGAGATCAAACTCACCATAGAGATGGGAGGAGTTGCCCTTTTGAGACAAAATAACAAGATGAAGCTGAGGTGGGGCAGCATCAAAGATGATGAAATTACAAGAAAGGTTACTAAAGGACCATTCCTTAATTCCTCCAGCCCTGACTTCTGCTGTGTGGCTGTGTGTCTGGAGGATGAGAAGGAGATGGGCACAGACAGCATGGAGAATCAGCTTCTTTTTATACAGTTCCCCCTGACCACCATCCAGAGGGTCAACTTTGACCTGAAAACCCCATAGCTCATCTCACACAGGCTACCTAAAGATAGTTTCTTTTCTTAGGCTCTTGTGAATGAGAAGTCCTCCATCTTTGCAGGAAAAGAACCCAAGTAATGAATTGGGATACATGCATGAACATGCATATGCCTTAATTGCTGAATGGACTGAGTATGGAAGCAAAGAGATAAAGAGCATCCTTCGAGGTACACCAGATGTGTGGGAGGGTGAGAGAAATGGTGACCTGTACTTTACCAGGATGATGGCTTGTGGAAAATCCACTTCACAGTAAGATAGGAAGGTAGATATTATGGCAACATCCCTTCCACAGTTAAAAAAACTGAGCTTCAGAAAACTTAAAGCATTGTTCCCAATAAGTGGTTGGGGCAGGACCCAAACATGTCTCCTGATCTCCTGATCTTATGTTCTTTCCATCCACCATGCTGTCTTCCATTAACTAACATTGCAAAGGTTCCATCTAAGCTATTTTTCCAGATAATTGAAGCACAGATTTTTCAGCAGTGCAAGTGCCATTTTTATTTTAACCGTTTTTGAAGAAAAACTCTACAATGCATCCCACACCTCCATGCCTTATTATGCAGAGGATACAGATTACTGTGCTTTTAATCTTCTATTTTCATAGCCTTCTATCTCTTCTCTGTGAGGCTGACAATGTTCAATACTTTCCCGGGTTAGTGAAGATAACATATTAGAAATGGGGTGCTCCTGGAAGCACGCATGATGCCATGTGACAGTTGACAGTGAAGGGACAATATATGGAATTACCAGCCCTAAAGGTGCAGCTTCCTGGGGCTATTTAGCCTCACAGACAACACAGCCAGCGCCAGAGCTCCTGAGAAAGACCCAGAATTATCAATAGAAAATGGGATTGCATCGATTCTATTGCACTGGGGTACCAAGGAGAAAGGATGCAAGGCGAGATTCATCCCAGCTGGGAGGAGGACTTTTTTCACTAATACTGTTTAGAACTGCCTGTTCATGGTGATTATCAAAGGTACTTTCAGATAATGTAGTACTGTCTTTAAATTCTTGACACACAGCGCACCCTCTTATTGTGTGCAGACCACTTCTGCCACCCTCCCCTTGATATGTCACTGCTTTACTGGGTTGAAAAAGGCAGGGTGGGAGGTTCTCCATTTTAGAAAGATTTTCATCTCAAATGGCTCAAGAGTTGGTATGTGTAAAGGGGCAGATCTTCACTGACCTGGAAAATGTGTCCCATGTGAGATGCATGGCAAATGACTGAGCATGTAGCCTGTCACTTTTCCTTTCCTTTCCCCACCTGTAATCTCAAAGAAAAAAACATCCCTCAGAAGAAACCCACCACAGATTGCCATCCTATTGGCCTGCTGCAATTACTTGGATCTTTTCAAGTTCCAATCAGAATGGGCTCTGCTCTGCCTTCTCCATCTCTGTCTCCTCTGACCCGGCAAAGTTTCCCATCTTTCATCCTGTCACTTGGTTAATGGTGTGTGCCCCTCCTGCATCCATTCCAGAGTCACTGGCTTCTTTTGCTGGTGGAGTTGTCAGCGAGATGCTCGGCAGATGGCTCACTGGCTGCCGTTCTTGTCCCCTCACTGCAGCAATCTGTTGTTCTAAATCAAAATGTTAATGAAAAATAAAAGAACGCAGTGCCAATGTCTGTCTGATTTAAATTAATATAGAGTCATACCTTTTGAGGCAGATTTTACTGGCACAGGGTTCTCTGTACAGGCTACCCATGTTGGATTTTTTTTCTTCTCTGTCTAATTAAAATTAAGCACTTTCATTTATCTGAGTCTCTCATGGTACCCCCAACCTGTTCTCTTTAATAATAACAAAAGTCTAACAAATAGTCCATTTCGGCATTTCAGGGAACGGCATCTCACCTGGCAGAACATAACTTTGAGAGATATTATATGTGATGTCTAATTATAAACAAGCTTTGATTAGATGCTGTTTTCAATACTGGAATGACATGTTTACTAAATGCTTCGAGTGCAGCTTTAAGTTAGGCATGTGGTGATTGAAATCTCTTTCAATCCATTTGTTTTAAAACTGCTGGCAAAATCATTGCTAATTTACTACTTTATTTACAAGGGCCCTTCACGTTCTCTGTACTCAGCATAGTATTCATTTCTGCTGCAGCAACATGACCATTCCTCTCTCTGGAGAAAATGTATGTTTCTGCAGGGTCTATGCAACCCAAATTTCAATTTCAGTTTAGAGAAGGAATCACAATGATGTTAACACATCTGGTTGAGGGAAGATCACCTAGGTATTTTAATTTGCCCCCAAATTCTAGAAACCCAGAGAACAGCAATCTCAAAGGACTGCAGAAGACCACACCTTCATTTGTTCTTCCTATGATTCCTTTGTTAGATGCTGCTAGGAAGAGTATTGGGAGCAGTAAGAACTAACACACTGCCTCCTCCATACCAGGCATCCTTCTTAGTGACGTCTGTTTATTCACTCTTTCAATCATCACAAAAACACTATGATTTAGGTCTGTTTCACAGGTAAGGAAGCTGAGGCGTAGAGAAGTAACTTGCTGAAGGCTATACCACTAGTAAGTGACAGCTGGCGATAAACACAGTTAGCCGAGTCCCAGAGCCTTTGCTTCTAACCACAATACCGTGCTTTACTGTGCTGGCAGAGCCGCAAATGCCAGTCTCCTTAGATGTATTGTTTTCTTTCAGATCTGTCAGAGGTTTTCTTTGCTCCAACTGCTGCGCAAGTTAGAATTAGGCTTTTACTTCCGTGGGGCTTACTCCTCACTAAAGGCATGTGCTATTTGCATGTGTCACTGCCATTAAGGTGAGTCAGGCCAAATCAAACCGAGACTGCAGGCAGGCAGGAGGAAAGCCTGAGTTTTCAGGTGGGATGCCAGTCATCAGATCCATCATCTCGGTGTTGTGTACTCGTCCAGCCAACAGTCCTGACAAGAAAATGCCAAATGAGTCTATGGCCCCCAAGCCCCCATCTGCACCAGTTGACCAGGTAGAGTCTCTGCTGACACATACCCTCTGGCCACCTAGCCTCTGTCTCAGCACTTCCGGCTACCTATAGGCAGAGCCAACACACAGACCAAAGGCCATTGAAACCTTTCTCCTGTTGCCCAAAAGCCATTTCAGCTGGTAACACAAACAATAAGAGTTGGTTCTAAATTAAATGTATGCATTCCAGGCCTAGGGATTTACTGAGGTATCAAGTTATTCAAAAGAAAAAGCCCCTAGTGGGAAAGGATTGAGTAGAGAGGCAGTTGTTTCCCTTGCTAAACCTCACTTCTGTAGTTGTATTTTCCTGGCCTTCCAGGGACTAAATGAAAATAAGTTTGGAAAAAGAGATTACTAAACAGCAGGGTATGTTAAACAAAACTCTGGGCTGGGAGCCAGGAGTCCTGGGTTCCAGCTTCAGCTCTATGTCTAATCAACCATGACTCTCCAGGTCTTAGACCCTTTGTAAAATGAAAGAGTTACAGTGAATAGGCTATGTATGGAGGCTTTTCTAACATTAAACACTGATTTTTACCCTGGTTTTACCCTCCTCCCTTTTAATGACTGATTCTCCCTCAAGACAGAAGGGTACTCAGAGGATGATTTGACCAAATGAAACAGAGATTTGAACTCTTTGGGGGGTGTTTCTGAGCATCCAACCCAGACCACTGGAGTCAAAAAGTAGATTCTGTGACTTCCCTGGTGGTCCAGTGGTTAAAACTCTGTGCTTCCAATGCAGGGGAAGTGAGTTCCATTCTGGTTGGGGAACTAAGATTCTACATGCCATGTGGCATGGCCAAAAGATTTTAAAAAAAGTAGATTCCCTTTTTAGCCTTATCTCTTTCAGTTGATATTGCTGGATAATTGCTCACCTCTCTGAGTCATCAAATCATAGGCTCATTACATTTCTAGGATGAAAAGGACCTAAAAGGTCAGCTTTTGCCATCTCCTTTCAGGAATGGGCTGCCCTTTGTCCAAATACAACCAGTCTAAGCATGGGAACAATGCCAGCTTTATACATAAGCAAAAGAGATGTTGCTTACCTGTCTGCATATCACAAGTGCTGGCATGGGTCATCGGACCCTCACCCCCAAATAGTCCTTGCTTCTGCTCAGTGATGCCAAAAGTCCCTTTAACAGAGGGTCTAGACTTTTATTCTACACTGAAACTCTATGACAGATACAAATCCCTTTAAAAGAGGTGACACTGTCTACATTCATATCATGATGCATGTGACTCACATAGATTCTATCATGAAAGCAGATTTCAACAGGAAAGAGAGGTCAAAAATAGAGAATTCTTGAAGACAGTGAAACAGACATCAGTGACAGGGGTAAATCATATAGAACAGGAATGGAGAGAAGTGTAGAGAACCTAAAGTGATGGCCTAATAGAATGTGTAGCAACTTGGAGTCACATCTGGGCTTACATCTCAACTCTATCACTTACCTGCTATACCACCACGTGCAAGTCTCTTAACCTCCCCGAGTCTTTGTTTTCCAAGCTGTAGCATTGTAATAATATTGAGTCAGGCAAAAAGTTTGTTCTGGCCAGCCCAACATTATCTACCTCACATAGCTACTGTTGAGAATTGACATAATCAGGCAAAGGCATAATTGCAGCATTCTTGATTTAAGTATGCTTTCAGCCCTAAATCCACAGTATTGTCATAGATTGATGTCCTCTGATGTGTCTGTCCTTGATTACGCCTCTGCAGCATTCAGGTATAAGTGTTGTTGCTGAACTCTGGTCTGCAGCCACTGGTAATACTGTCTTAGCCATTCATGGAGTGTACTGAATATCTGATCCAAGCACCAGCCAGAATTTCCACTTTTAAGCAACTGAAACGCTAACTTAACCCTGATCAAGACTGACAACCACAAAGAGACAAGTTCTCTGCTTATATTAAATACTTTGAGGGGAGCCATAGACAACAGACTGATTCAAAATTGGCAAAGAAGAACGTCAAGGGTGTATATTGTCACCCTGCTTATTTAATTTATATGCAGAGTACATCATGTGACATGCTGGGCTGGATGAAACACAAGCTGGAATCAAGATTGCAGGGAGAAATATCAACAGCCTCAGATATGCATATGACACCACCTTTATGGCAGAAAGCAAAGAGGGACTAAAGAGCCTCATAATGAAGGTGAAACAGGAGAGTGAAAAAGCTTGCTTAAAACTCAACATTCAAAAAACTAAGATCATGGCAACCGGTCCCATCCCTTCATGTCAAATAGATGGGGAAACAGTGGAAAGAGTAAGAGACTATTTTCTTGGGTTCCAAAATCACTGCAGATGGTGACTGCAGCCATGAAATTAAAAGATGCTTGCTCCTTGGAAGAAAAGCTATGACAAACCTAGACAGTGTATTAAAAAGCAGAGACATCACTTTGCTGACAAAGGTCCATCTAGTCAAAGCTATGGTTCTCCCAGTAGTCATGTATGGGTGTGAGAGTTGGACTATAAAGAAAGCTGAGCACTGAAGAATTGATGCTTTTGAACTGTGGTGTTGGAGAAGACTCTTGAGAGTCCCTTGGACTGCAAGGAGATCAATCCAGTCCATCCTAAAGGAAATCAGTCCTGAATATTCATTGGAAGGACTGATGCTGAAGCTGAAGCTCCAATACTTTGGCCACCTGATGCAAAGAACTGACTCCTTGGAAAAAATACTGATACTGGGAAAGATTGAAGACAGGAGGAGAAGGGAAGAGCAGAGGGTGAAATGGTTGGATGGCATCACCGACTCAGTGGGCATGAGTTTATGCAAGCTCTGGGAGATGGTGAAGGACAGGGAAGCCTGGTGTGCTGCAGTCCATGGGGTTGCAAAGTCAGACATGTCTGAGTGACTGAACAATAGTCTTCAAGTTTTCCAACTTAGCCCAGTTAAAAGAAATTCAAAGTGGTTTCCTTATTAATTAGCTCCAACCAGGAGTAACCATACTTAGTGGCTATCTTGGAAAATGTGCCCAATATATATTTCAACTTTACCATGAAAGAAGAAAGTCAACAAATGAAATGTTATGGTTTCAGTGTGAGCTTTACATGTAGGGGTAGTTGCATGCATGCTTAGTTGCTCAGTCATGTCTGACTCTTTGTAACCCCATGAACTGTAGCCCACCAGGTTCCTCTGTCCATGGGGTTTTCCAGGCAGGAATACTGGAGTGGGTTCCCATTTCCTTCTCCAGGGGATCTTCCTGACTGAGGGATCAAACATGCATCTCCTGCATTGGCAGGCAGATTCTTTACCACTGAACCACCAGAAAATCTCACAGGGGTAGGGACTGAGTCAAAACACTTATCAACGGTAATCTAACAGGAAGCTTGGGGGTTGGCCTAGGGTCATACTGCTGGGTAGTCTTGAAGTCTCCACTGCTTGATTTCTGGCCTATGCCCTTCTACACGACTAGCTTGAATGTTGTCAGGTTTGGGGTTGGGTCTTTCTGTCTTTTTTATTATTATTATTTGAGAAGTAGTGCTGGTTTAGAGGGGCTAATCCCAATTTATTCTTTTCTATCATAGAACCATGATAAGTTTGGGGCTCAGAGTTCCTTTTCTTCCTTTTATAGAGAGGCCAAAGCTATCTATACAAAATCACTCTTTCAGGCTGCTGTGTTTTTTTACCGTCTCCCTCCTGTGGCTTCCTCACTTCTAACCTGTCTTGCCTCCATTTTCTATCCCACTGTCTGCCCCTATTCTCACTCATCTGCCAACATTTGTCTTTGAGTTCACCAGTGATCTCCTTCTTGCCAAATCCAAGGGCAGTTTTTTCAATTGTTCATCCTCAATATCTTTGTGATGATGCACTGAAGTTCTCTCTTCTTTCACTTCTGCTGACATGGAAGTTTCTGGATTGTCCTCTGATTTTTAACCTGTTCTCTTCATGGCATTAGGCAAGTCACTTCTCCCTTCTGGGCTTGAATTTCTTCATCAGTAAAATGGCCTTTGATGTGTCAGTCCTTGACTAAACCCCTTTACACTTGGGTTTAAACAGGATGATGTCTAAACTCCCTTCCATATCTAACATTCTGTAGCTCTGAGAGTCAGTGAGATATACCTGAGATCCTCTGACTTCAGCATGTTGTGTGTTTTTAATGTTGAAGATTTTATAGCTACTTCTGTCTACTTTAGGGTTCCATTAACAGATATAAGTGAACAGACTTCATAAACCTGGGCCTTGGCTGATTTTTACATATTTAATCTGTGTCTGCTTGCCATCTTTATCTAAGAATATGTATGTTTGAAGTACCTGGATACTACAGTGTACATACCTTTCTTGAGAATAGGTACAAGGTACATTCTAGAACAATATCCTGTTGCTTATGCTTCATATTAGTCTTTGAAAAATGTGTGCAAGTCAGAAATCATTCACCTTGTTCCATTTAATTTGGATATTTCGAAAATGAAACAACAATTCTTTAAGCCAAGTGAAGGCATTATGACCAACCTTAAGAGCCTGAATTCACCAATGTCATCAACAAAGAGCTACAAATAATATGTGACAGTTAAATACAGAATTTATGTGTTATACACAAAGACTATAGGGGTGTAATGAACCCTGTGAGTGTCCACGTAAAATCACTTGAAGACATTCAAGGGGACAAAATATTACAATACAATTTCTACTGATATTTTTTTCCTTCACACACATTTTAGGTGCTATACATGATACCTTCAAGAGAGTTGTCAGACAGCCCAAGGCAAAAGACCGGCAATCCATGCCTTCAAGACAATCTCCACAAATCCTCTGAATAAGAAGTTTCTCTTGTCCCAAATAAAAAGCAGTAACACAAGGCCTGAGCCCAATGAGAACACAATAAACCTGCATTGGTAATGAGGGGTCCAAAAAAGGGCAATTTTAGGTGTGCAAAGTAGAATATGCCTGTTCCTAACTAGGGAAGACAGTCAAAAGTGGGGATAAGGGTCCTCAGGCTGCTCAAAAGTACCTGAGGTCCTGGTTTGTTTGTTTATCACCCAAAATATGTGAATTTGAAAGACCTCGCACACAAAAGACTTCTCTTGATCCATGGAACATAAACGTGTCAGCGTCTCAGTGAGGCATGATATACTGTCACAGAAGAAATTCAGTGATGTGCCCAAAGTCATCAGAGCAGTGGCTGAGTTGACAGGACCCCAAATCTCTGTCCAAAATTCAAAAGCTGTCAATTTACACACATATGACAACACTGGCTGCCACTATCCCCCTTGCTTTCTTTCTCTTCTGTTCCCCTGCCCTCCCTCTTCTCTCTCTCATAAACATACGCCACAGACCACCATAGTGCTTCTCAAAACCTGCTTAATGGGCTGATTTTTATGGTATCATATAGTTTTGTACAAGCATTATCAGGGGCCAGAACATTCAAATTAATAGGCTTGGGTGTTCAATTATAGGTTATTACAGGATATAAGAATCTGGAAAACAATCTAGGTATATGTATAATGTAATCATTTTACTGTACACCTAAAACTAACACAACACTGTAAATTAACTATACCTCAATAAAAATATTGAGTTGACCAAAAAGTTCATTTGGGTTTTTCCACAACATGGGGACAGAAAAATCCAAACAAACTTTTTGGCCAACCCACTAAATGTTTAAAAATATTTTTTTTTTTTTTGTACTTCTGTTTGTGTTTATTTGGGGAATCTCCATACTGTTTCTCATCGTGAATGCACTAGTTTACATTCCCACAAATAGTGTTCAAGGGCTCTTTTTCCTCCACTTTCTTGCCAGCACTTCTTATTTCCAGTCTTTTTGGTGATAACCTTTCTAACATCTGTGAGGTGATATCTTATTGTGGTTTTATTAGCATTTCCCTGAAGATTAACAATGTGGATCTTCTTTTTTTGTATGTATTGTACATCTGGATGTCTTTTTTTTAAAGGTCTCCTCAGATCCTCTGCCTATTTTTTAATAGGAATGTTTATTTATTTATTTATCTATTGAATTTTGTGAGTTCTTTTTTTTTTTTTTTCAGATCACTGCAGCTTTTTCCTCATCTGTGAGGTAGTTCTTTTCTTTCTTTTTTTTTTTTTTTATTTTAAAGTATTTTTTTATTGGAGTATAATTGCTTTACAATGTTAAGTTCGGCTGACAACATATATCAGACATGTCTACATATATCCCAAGCCTCTGAAGCTTCCCCTCCCCATCCCATCCCTCTAGGTGGACTATAGTTTTTTTTTTTTTTTTTTGACTTGTTTTTTTTTTTTTTCCCCAGTGGGTTTTGTCATACATTGATATGAATCAGCCATGGATTTACATGACAAGCAGAAAATATAGACTTGAATATTTAAGTTACTAAAGAACTATTATGTAAGGTTGACCAATTTTTGAGTTACAAGAAGATAAAATTTACTCATGGTTACAGATACATAAGCACAAAAAGTTATCTTTCACTGATGGGTCAGTACTGCCCTGGAAGGACATCAGGTCATTAAGTAAAAGGTACCATCTTTGGAATGGTTTTCCCAGGTAGCACAATGTAAAGAATCCCCCTGCCAGTGCAGGAGATGTAAGAGATGTGGGTTCAATCCCTGGCTTGGGAAGATCCCCTGGAGTAAGAAATGGCAACCCACTCCAGTATTCTTGCCAGGGAAATCCCATGGACAGAGGAGCCTGGTGGGCTACAGTCCATGGGGTCGCAAAGAGTAGGACATGACTAAGCGACTGAGGATGCAGGCACCATCTTTGAAATGTCAAGACCCTGAAAGTCTGTTCTAAGTAAAAGAACTGATCCTGAGGTTTTCAGGGAAACGAACACCCTCGATTATTTTAAAAGTAAGTAAGCACTGCCAGAATTGTTATATAAAATGCAAGCAGAAATCCTACCTTGAGATTACAAACCACCCTGTCTTTATTTTGAAGTAAGAAATCCCAATGTTCAGCTCTTAAAAGGAATCATGTGGTAACTCATTTTGAAACTCTGAATTTCTGCTTCTCTAGCAACATCTTCATCTTTGGGGCCTTGAAGCTATTACTTTTAGAGGTCATTTGTACTGTATTGCATTGTCACAACTTCAAGCTTAACTGAATTGGACAAAATGCCAATTTATGAAGAGTTCCAGGTGGTATGATGCCAGTGACAAAGAGTTTGCTGTTATGTGCCAAAAGTTATATTTAGATTTCTGGCACACATTAATAATTACTTATAACATTTAATAAAAATAAGAAATCATCCCACAGTCTTCCATCCAAAGCAACAACACCATTTGTTTTATTAGTTTGGAGAGTTTTTGCAGTGTCAAGGAAAGAATGACTGGGTAGTAATAATATTAGTAATAATAGGCACTAACACTGACCTCTTATTCTATACCATCTTGCTCAACGCTTTTACACATATTATGTTATTAAAAATCCATACAACAAATCTATGCAATTGTTAGCTCCATTTTAAAAATAGGGAAACCAAAGCCTAGAGAAATGGGAGTGTCTACAGGATCTTTTGCTCAGACAAATGACCTGGGTGCAGAAACCCATTTAGAATTGTATGAGTTGTTTCCTATGAAGGAGCATTAATATTTAGTGAGCATCTACCATGTGCTGGGAACTGGGCCAAGTGCTTTACATAAGTTGTCTATTTAACACTCCCATCAACCTTATGAGACTGATATTTTTTAAAACATCTTACAGATAAAAGGAGGAAAAGTCTCACAGAAGTTAAAATTTTTTCCCAAGGTCATGCTTCTAGCAAGAGCAGGGCTGGGATGTTCATTTGGATAGGCTCCTGAAGGTGATGCTTTTTGCACTATGAAGTCAAAATCAAACCAGCAAAAGAGAGAAAATGCCTTGACTTAGTAATGAATTAATAGTCTACTTCCTTGGAACTAAAACCTTAGTCATGAAAGCCAATCCCAAAGTCATTCCCAAGAGTAATTCCATTTCTCCTGTACACAGCACTTTGTATCCTATGGAACACAGGGCTACAGCATTCCCATCACTTTTAGCTTTCAGAGCAATGAATGGGAACAGGTTGAAGCCATTCTTCAGAATTACTTCAGGCAAAATAAAGAAAAAAATAAGCACTAAAAGTAAAATTATCTAAACTTATCCATATGCCACAGGACAGCTTCCTCTGAGATGATGAATTCACTCTTTCATGTCATTAGATCTACCCCTTAGTAACAAGAAACCAATCCCTCTACTCTCAGTACCCTCTCCAAAGAGAAACTCTCCATCAGCATCTCTCAAATAAATCTCTTGGAGTGATTGTTAAAAATGCAGATTCCCCAAGTGCGACCCCAGAGAGCAGGACCTGAGATTGTGCACGTTAACAAGTGCTGTGATCACTTGTGTATCCAGTAAAGTTTGAGAATCACGATGCAAAGTGATAAACTCTCCTCTCTCAGGCCTTACTAGTTCCAAATTTAGGATACTCAGACACAGATGAGCTGAATTTATTTTCACTCTCTAGAAGATGGGGAAGGTTTCTTTGAGTTACTATTAACCAGCTACTTACTGTAAGCTTAATCATACCATCTTACGGAAAGTGAACTTTTTGGTCAGCCCATTACTTTAGAAGCACTTATTGGCAAACAGAGGGTTAAAGTTAGTTTACTTCCTTTCATCTATTCATTACAATAGGACATAGAATCTGGAACATATCCATGCAGAATATCTTAGCAGCCCTCCTTTAGCCTTTGAAGGGCCTCATGTAAAGTTCAGTGTTTACTTAAGGACACTCTGTAACTCAGACTTTACCTAATTAAGGCTGATCCTAACTTCAGTTTAGCCCCAAGTCATGAAATGGAACTATATTTCTCTTCTCGCAATTGAGATCTGGTCTAAAGCAAGAATAAGAGACTCTGTAATACTAAATAACAGTTGAGTGCATACAGTGTACCAGGCACTATAACAGATTAATAGTACTGTACTAAAAAGTTCCATCATGACACAAATGAACTTATCTACAGAACAGAAACAGACTCACAGACATAGGGAATAGATTTATAGTTGCCAAGGGGGTGGGGTAGGGATGGATTGGGAGTTTTGGATTAGCAGATAAAAGCTATTATACATAGGATGGATAAAAACAAGGTCCTACTGCATAGCGTAAGGAACTATATTCAATATCCTCACATAAACCATCACAAAAAAGGAAAAAAAAAGCTTCCATTATGAGATAATTTGCCCAGTGTAACTTCCTCTTGAACATTCACAATACCTATGAACCTATTAAATCCTCCAAGAAGGCCTTTAGGAAAGAAATCAATTTCCTTTTCCTAACTTAGAGTTACCAAAACCTATCTGGCCATATGCCCCTCTTTTGAGGAAAATCTCCTGATACACACTTGGAGAATGGGCTTCTATGCACCAGTGTTTCTCAAACACTGCTGTCAAAATGCAAATCACAGGCCCTATCTCAGACTAATTGAACCCACCTCTGTTGGAGGGGAGGGCAGGTGGTAGTAAGAAATCTGCATTCTAGGTAAATTGGAGATATAATGCTCTAGACTATTCTAGAAGAATCAGCAGTTGCAGTTGAGGGACAGGTGACAATTGAGGGAAATCTTTATAGTTATATTAGAAAGGTTGACTGAAAGTTAAATACTGTGCTCAGAAGTTATAAACTGTGCTCAGAACAAGCCCAACTAAATGTTCCCCCAAATTCCACTGCTACATCGGGGTATAATAGGAGAATGTAGGTAGGCAGACCTGTTCCACTTCCTGCAAAGCTGTCAGATTAGAGAAAAGTCACTTTACCTCCCTCTCAGTTTCCTCGTTTGTAAAATAAGAGTGATTCTCCCAAACTTAGAGAGCCACTGTGAGAATTAAACCAGGCTATTTATATATATATACACACACACATACATGCAGACTAGAAACTTTAAAAATGTTGGTTCCTTTCTCCCCTACTCTGCCTCCCCTCTTCCCCTGATGTCAGCTACACTAGTGTAGTCGGGTCAGGAAATTTGGCTGTTGGTTTTGGAGCAGCTACTTTCTTCCGAGGGTAGTTTTCTTTAATAAGCCCCCATGCCAGGGAGACAAACTCAAGCGCCAGGTATTGAAGTACCCACTCAGTTCAGTTAACTAGGAGTCAGCGTGCATTGGGGAACACAGAGATGAAAAGACAAGTCCTGCCCTCAAGTGGCTCATGGCAGAGTCATGAAAATACTTCGTGTGCCTACTGTGGCATAAAATGGGAACTCTTTGACTCGGGGCTAGAGAGAGGCATGCAGCTGGTCACAGAGGCAAGCCAAACAAACACAAAATGTATGATGGCCAAGTTAAATCAGAGAACCCAAGGACATCCAAGGTCATCTTTATCTACCCAGAAGAGCCAAGCGCTGACCTCACCCGGGGCTGCAGTTCCAAGGCTTGGCTCCAACAACCCACACAAACCCACTCACAGGCTGCTTTGCACTCTATGCCTGCTGCTGCAATTCATATAGGACAAAGCCAGTAACAGAGAAGTGACCCCTGCCCTCTAGGAGGAAAAACACAGATGAAGGCAAACCTCTGGAGTGCCCGAAAATAATTGAAAAGTTAGCACCGAGCAAACAGCTAAATACCACATTTCACTCACATCATTCTCTTCTCAGATTCCTGTTCATTTTTCTCTAAGATAGAAAAGCTTAGATGAGACTGAAATAAAGTCAGCCTCAGATCCCCAGCCAGCCCTACCTCTGCCATCCATCGAGATTGGACCCAGAGAGTTCAGCTTGGTGTTCTGTGACAACCTAGAGGGGTAGGATGTGGGAGTTGGGAGGGAGGCTCAAAAGGAAGTGAATATATGTATGCCTATAGCTGATTCACACTGTGGAACTAACACAGCACTGTAAAGCAATTATCCGCTGATGGAAATAGAAAAGAGTTGGAGATTCCTGCTATGATTATTTTTTAAAACATTGATTTCACCAGAATTGCATGACAGGCCATGGTCAGGCTGATTGGAATATGGCTTTCCCAACATGGCTTCCTTCTTTTAGCAATTCTTTGTGCTTTTTTCTGTGAGAGAGAGAGGGGTGATGTTTGGGGTGATATTTTCAGCAATGCTTGCACGGAATATTTCCTTTCCTATCCATGCTCTTATCTGTGCCTTAAGCGTCTCTGGTCAGTGGGACAAACAACAGGCAGTTTCAGGGGCCCTCTTCACCTGTGTCTCTTCAGATAGCTGGTGGGGCTATCAAGACTGACAAGGTTGGCACTTCTCAGAGAGATGGTGGCGGGGAGGGGGCAGTGATGGTGAGGCAGGACTAGAGGAGGAAGGGCCTACTTGGCCAATGGTCTCTTGCACCTTCCATTTAACCTTCTGCTCAGCCTGGCCCCCACCACTGAGAAGCCAGCATATCATAGTTAAAGAAGGCTCTATGAATAGCACAGGTGTTGTTTCTAAATAGGAAACACGAGTGATGGGGGAAGGGATTATATTAAGCAAACATTTTTTTCCCCTTGATTTTCTTCCAGAAATGTGTGTGGAAAGAGACTACATGAAAGAGCTATATCTGAATAAATACTTAGACTAGACTGTGTAAATCATCTCAAAGGAAAGCATAAGTGAGGTTTCAGTCACAGCTGGTCGGGTCTCAGCTGTTGAGCCTGAATCCACTGGACAGCTGCGCTCCATTCCTAACATCTAGCTTCTCAAATAGCCTTTCAGCACTATCTGTCTGATGCTGCTAAAGGGCAAAAGGTGCTGACAGGGACCGTGGACATTTCTGCAATGCCTTTTTTCCCCCAGCAGAACAAATAGTGTTCAGATCTTGCCAAGCCAACAAAACCGCAGCACAGGTCAGCTGCAAACTCCCCCTCATCAGAGACCTCCCTGCGCCAGCAGAGTCAAGGCCAGGCGCTTGGGGCCCTCAGAAGGTCGCGAGAGAGGACAGTGAGCCTGCAGGATGAGTCAGGAGAATTGAGAAAGACCGGCCAGTCCCCAGAGCCAGGCCTCTCATAAGGCAGCCAAAGAAGAAGCTCTGAAAGAACCTGGAACACCCTGATAATGAAAGGGAGGGTGGAGGGAAGAAGCAACAGAAAGACAAAACTGCCTGTCCTCAGCATCGGCAAAAGAAGGCAGTCGGCCAGCTTTATCTCTGACATGGTCCCCCGTCCCACTTTCAACATCCTCTCCCTTCCCCAAGCGTCCCAGCCCCCATGCCAAGGCCAACCCACCAGGTGTTTCCCACCGCCCCCAGGTCTCCCCTCCTCAAACAGGCCCACCTTCCTCAGACCTCCCCCCCCCACCCCACCTCACTTTTGTCCCAGCAGTGTCTTGTGCCCACAGCACTTCTGCTTTGTCACTTGATGATAACTGCTCTGGGGACCAATGCACTGAGGGCCATGCAGGAGTTTGTGTGGTCCCCACCAGGCTCACTTATTGGCAGTTAAACAGCTGTGTCTTAGCAACAGGGAACCTTCACTCCAAAGAGCATGTGTAGGTAAAGGGCTTCCAGTGAAGGTGGGGGAACCCCGGGCAGAGAGACCCTGGAGGGCCCCACCTTCAATTCCACATGAAGGAATCATCACCTACCTCCTTGTCTAAGTATAAGCCAGCCCAACAGATATCCACCTGGTCAAAAACCTCAACGAAGTCAGGGCCAAGAACACCAGGATACTTCCATATGTGAGCCCCAAGATATAAGAACTTCATCTAAACTATTTCCCACAGATTGCAAACTGCTAATTTGTGCTATCATTGCTTGTGGGGAAAGAAAGCAAATACAGGAGTTAAGAGAACTGGCCCTATTAGCAAACTGTGAGGAAAAAAAGCATTTAAAGCAACTGACGTGATGATAAAAATTGCCCACTTAGAAGTTTTTGAAACTGTACATTGCGTCTTCTTTTATTTAGAAGGTCTAAATAAGAGAGTGTGGAACCAGGCAGTTCTGCCTACGGCAGCCGCTTGTGTGTTGGCACCCAGCATGAGGAGCAAGGGCTTTGCTGGAAGGAAGCAGGCGATGACTGGCAGAAGAGGCCTTTTCTAAGATGACTGAGCATGAGAGAAACACCTACATTTAGGGTACCCAGCTTATCAAAGGCTAGAGACTATTAAGAACTCCATTTGACTTGTGATGGGTAAGTCTGACTTCCTAGCATCCTGGGCTGAGTCACAGCTGAATTTTCAGAATAAAAGCCTCTAGTGAAGAATTCTGACTTCCAGGGTATCTAAGAAAGCATCTAGCAATGCTGATTCTAAATGAGCATTACTTTAAGGAGACTTCTCTGGACAAAGGATGTTGTGATCTCAGATTATTTGTTACAAGTGGACTTGCCTGACCAGTCCTAGCAAATGAACCAAGCTTGTGTTTGGTTTCCTTCTTTTTCAAAGGTCGCTTTTCCCATTCTGCTGGGAACCACTTCTCGCTGGTGCTTAGGGCTCCCTATGACTACCCACTCCAGGCTTCTCATAGTGAGAAGTCCACCACAGTCTCCAATACTTTCTCTCCCTTCTGGCTCCCATCCCAAGGTCCTATCCTGAGTCTCTCCTCTGAGGACCCACTTGCCTACTTTCTGGGGGCTAATGAGCTATGCAGAGAAGGCAATGGCACCCACTCCAGTACTCTTGCCTGGAAAATCCCATGGACGGAGGAGCCTGGTGGGCTGCAGTCCATGGGGTTGCGAAGAGTCAGACACGACTGAGCAACTTCACTTTCCCTTTTCACTTTCATGCATTGGAGAAGGAAATGGCAACCCACTCCAGTGTTCTTGCCTGAAGAATCCCAAGGACGGCGGAGCCTGGTGGGCTGCTGTCTATGGGGTCGCACAAAGTTGGACACGATTGAAGTGACTTAGCAGCAGCAGCAGCAGCAGCAGCAGCAGCAGCAATGAGCTATGATGTGTTAAAGTAGTCATAGCTGATAACGAATTGCACTCCTTCTAATTACAACAGGCTGGTTGACAAGGAACGAGTATCCAATGATAAGATTTCAGGCTTTTAGTAGGCTGGTGGAGATGGTACTTGGGGATGGGGGCACCATTGGACACACCTTCTGAACACTGGAAATGGCTTCTTACTTTGCCTAAGCGTAAGACAGAAGGGGTACCTTGGCTGGTTTAGGGGGTGGAAGTAATCAGCTTAATTCACTAATAACCTATTAATGATGCCAAGGATCAACTCACAGGCAGGTGTCCATCCATAATAGGTTCTGTACTTTACACATGATTTTTGCTTTGTCTTCTGCACTTCTGCCTTTTTTTTTAAAGCTGAGTCTACCTGAGGCAAAACGAGGATGCTAGATTGGTTTTGCATTTTTCCTGGGTCATCTAAAATTTGTCTTCCTTACTAATGTTCTGAAATGAGTCTACTCCTCATCCCCATTGCTTACCTTCTTTTAAAGTTCTGGAAGTCAATCCCACTTTACCCAACAACTGCACTACTAAGAAGAGGTATCTACAGAAAGGGCAATGCCAACAGGCACACCTCATTAAATCCATCTGTGATGTAAAGAATTCCAAATGATCTGATCCATGCATTCACTGAAAAAGCGCAAGACTGATCTTTGGCCAGATTGGCCAGTAAGGCACACCTGTTGGTAAAATAGTAAATAACCCCCATGTGCGTGTGCTAAGTCATGTCCAATTCTTTCTGACCCCATGGACTGTAGCCTGCTAGGCTCCTCTGTCCCTGGAATTCTCAAGGCAAGAATGCTGGAGTGGGTTGCCATTTCCTTCTCCATGGGATCTTCCCAACCCAGGGATTGAACCTGTGTGTCTGTGCCTCATGCATTTCAAGAAGATTCTTTACTGCTGAGCCAGTGGGAAATCCCAAATACCCTAAGAATGGTTGGTAAATAGCCACTACCCCTTGCCTTGACTGCTTCAGACCCTAGGTAATACCTGGCTCGGCAATGGGTCTCCAGGTCCTTACTCCGGGACTATAGCTGGAACCTATTCTGACCAGCTGTTTCCTATGCCTTACCATGTGAATAGCATCCGCAATATCAAAGCTATGTGGACTAGGTACTAGGGTTGACCCTGAAGGTGGACCACAATCACTTTTCTTAAAGCTCTAGCAGTGACACCGAGGTTTGTCTCTGTCTCCTCTGCCACATGCATTCCCATAGAGCAGAACGTCCACGACCTTCAAAAGACGGACAATTTGAGCCATTTCCAAAATAGTACTTGGCAGGCAGCCTAGACTCTGCTGGGGACAGCGGACACAGACTGTGGGCATGATGGGCCAGCCCCCTGTCACATCACCTCAGGGGATCCTCGGCCCCATGGGACTCAACTAGAGAATCCTTTGCATTGGAAAAGCAGAAATTATCTAGTCCACCTGAGCACCCCGGGAGAGGTCTGTATTCTTAGCCCCACGCTTCAAGTGCTGAGTTTAGAACAAAAGCCTCCATTCAAGGTCATAGGATGAGTCAGCTACTGAGTGGGGACTGAAACAAAAGGGAGAACAAACAACCCACAACAGGGTTAACTTGAACTACCTCAACCTATGAGAAAGGCCTGGCCAAAGCTTTCATATTCTTTATGTATAGATAGCTTGAGCAATCGTCTTGGAAGGGTGTTAATGCAACTGTAGGTAAGGAATAAGAATGATAAGGATAGGTCTCTCTTTAATCAGCTGTCCTGGAGACCCAGACTTGTTGTAGCCTTGTGATATAGGTGAATATACACGGAGCTTCTGCTTGCTGTCTTTATTTGTAACTCAAGAAGGATCTCATTCATTCTGCCTGAGATAAAAGCTCACTCTTTCTCCCAATGCACCTTGGCTACTGTTAACCTTACACTAATGTAAATGATCAGCTTCCAATTAATTCTGATTGTTGTGCACTAACTAATGAGATTAGTGTGGTACGTCATTACCACTGCAGGGAGCTGACTTGTGATAAAGGGAAGCAGAAAGAGCCCCAGGTCTGAATCCAGACGGTCTGAGTTCTAGTTGTTGACTCTGCTAGCTCCCTTGGTAACATTAAGAGGGGGGCACATGCTCTCATTTTATTTTCCTCATTTGTAAAATAGGGACGATGCTACTACCTGCCTCCTGGGTTGGCATAGGAAGAAAATATTACAGATAAGAAAACCATGTGAACATTCCAAAACCCGACCAACATGTAAGGAAATATGACTGTCTTCAGAAATGCTCAGGGGTATGTGGAAACCAGCTTTATCAAATACCTACCATGTGCCTAGCACTTTCACATCCACTAATTTATCCTAACAACAGGATTCTCTGGTGGCTCAGACAGTAAAGAATCTGCCTGCAATGCAAGAGACCCAGGTTCAATTCCTGGGTCAGGAAGATCCCCTGGAGGAGGGAATGGCCACCCACTCCAGTATTCTTGCCTGGGAAATCCCATGGACAGAGGAGCCTGGTGGTCTACAGTCCATGAGGTTGCAAAGAGTCAGACACGACTGAGTGACTAACACTTTCACAACAGTCATCCTGACAATAGCCCTATGAAATAGATATTACTTGTTGCATGTAAAATGACGAGGGATAAAAATGACAATAAAATATATTAGTATGGTCAAATTCTAATTTTCTTTTAGAAGCAAGTAGCTTCGATCTTTAAAAAGATTTCAAACATGCACAAAAATTGAATCCAAAGAACAAATGACAATGATACAACAGGTCATTTAGTATCAACTGGCCTCTCTAAGATAAAATTGAACGTGAATGTGTGATACTTTTCATAATTTATATCACAGAAGTATAATATAGTTTGCAGAAACTGGGAACACATTTAGGGTAATGATTACCACCCTGGAAGGAATGTATAGGTGCTCAAAACGTAACCAGTGAGTCCAATTTTAACTACCTGTGTTAAAATAACATAGAATGTGGAAGTAGAAGTATTACTATCAACTTTTATTGGGCTTACAGTCGCACCACAGTGCCCTCCCAGGGAAGCATGCAGATCTCCCTCCCTTGAGGGAAGCACTATGGAAACCCAGGTGGTGATAAGACAGGGGCAGGGGACAAACGAGAATTGATTTATAGAAGCATGAACATACAGCACACAGGTGTGAGAATGTCCAGGACACTACATACCTGTAGTTTCTTCCCTGACCAGTGACAGGCTACTGCTGTAGCTAAACCTTATTCCTCATAGCGAGCAAAGGAGGGATAAGACCCCTGAGAGTAGGGAGCAGAAAGATGGGGATTGTCAACATCTTTATCCTCATTTTAGGCAAAGACAATGGTGCTCAGAAAGTTGTCTTCCCATGCATGCAGCTAATACTTGGGGAAACTGGGATCCAAACCAAAGTATATATGACCTTCCATACCCATGTCAGTTCCGAGGAAAGGCACCACTTCCCTGAATCACACACCCTCTCTCAGAAATGGTGCCAAACTCTTGGATGACAGTAAGACACAGCTCCTGATCCTTTCTCACCTAAGCACCCCTCACAACACCCACCCCACTGGTGATATATATGACGAACTTCTGCCAGCATTCCTACAAGTAGTAAACATCACTGTTTCCCTGTTCAGAAGGAGTAGATAGAATGTGTGACCAAGAAACAGTACTGTTATCCATTAACAAAGCCAATAGCAAAGCCATGGGATCAAATTTACCCATGACTGTATCTTGTCTCCCTCTTCTTTGCTCAGCCTCCCAGGCACAGAGATGCTTGAAAGCCAAAACTCTATCTGTAGTATTCTATCCAAATAGAGCCTATAACATTCAGCACAGGATTTGACACATAGCAGACACTCTAAATACCCAATGGATGAATGTAAACCATGCTCTCGACAGGTGCAATGAGAAGAGTCTATCTTAAACATCTCAGTTTTATTTTAGAATCCTTGGGAAATTTTATCAGAGATGATGCACACAAAGAAAGATGAAACTAATGATTAGCTCTTACTTAGAAACTCCCCTCTTTCTTGATCACTAACCCCAAACACTTGTTCTAGTCTTAAGTCTATCACCAATGGCCAGAGGAACTAGAAGAAACCATCTTTCCTCTTTAAACCTCAGGTCGCTCATTTTTAAATGAACACTGGTGGGCTAGATCGGTGGTTCTCACTCATGACATCACACTAGAATCATCTGGGGGAACATTAGAATTACTGAGGCTAGATCTTCTCCCCAGGGTGTCTGATTTAATTGGTGTGGGGTGAGACCTTAGCATTGGTATTTTTACGAAGCTCTCCAATGAATCTGATACATTTCCAGGGTAGAGACCTACTGGGCTAGATGGCCACTCAAGCCTCTTCTTCCTGACTACAGCTGGGTCTCTCTTGATAGCAGGGTTGCCCTGCCTATGCTCCACTTCCCTCCCTACCACCACACACCACAAGTTCCATCCATTGAGTTGATCAGCAGCCCACCATCTTGCTCCAACCCATTTACCTACTGACTTAAAACTTGGTGTGTACCCTTGAGACCCCCCTCAGTGCTGCTATTGAGATCTGCCTTTGAATGCTATATGGGTTATTTTGCCATCAAAGGAGCTCCCCTGGTCCCAGGATGAATCCCTAAAGCACTAGCCAGCCTGCCCCGCTTCCAGGCTGGGAAAACCCAAACAAGCAAATATGAGCAACCTGGAGCACACTCGCCCATCTGGAAGAAATCCATATGCACAATGCACAACTTTCCATCTCACTGGACTTTTTCATGGCACTGAGCCTGCCCATTCCATTCGGCCCTTTGTCAAGAAAGTCCTTGACACTTACGGAATTGATTTGTTCTTCCATTGCTTTAAATAATAAGCCAACAGTTACGCAGGAGTTTTATAAGGTATCGATTTAACATACAAACCACATAATGGCCTTTGAATGCTACAGCAAGAGGCATGCCTCATCAGGCAGGAAGACCAATATAGTGAAATCCTAGCATTTTCTTAACCTGTCAAAACATTCCTGAGCTTGCCGAAGAGCAGACATGCCAAGGATTTAGAAATGTCAAATTAAAATATGCTGGGCTATTTTCAGAAAGACATGATTCTTTTTAACCACTAGCATTCTATCAACAATGCTTTTTCAGAACATAGGGCTTCTAAAGGGAGGCTCTGTCTCAGATGAACAGGGTGAACACTATACAGGGAACAGTGGGCCCCTCAAGGTCACAAGATAGCTTTATTCTAGAAGCTTTCCACTAGGAATGTTGGCCTGCTCTGTGTGCAGACAGAGGCTGGAAATGTGTCAGGATAAGGGTGGAAGGAAACACGGGGCAGGAATCAGAATTAAAAACTTCCAAACTACTAAGATCCTAAAATACAGAGTTGAGGGACTTCCCTAGTAGTCCAGTGGCTAGGACTTCATGCTCCCAATACAGGGGGCCTGGGTTCGATCCTTAGTCAGCGAACTAGATCCTATATGCCCCAACTAAAGATCCTTCCACATACAGCTTAGGGTAAGAAAGTGCCCTTTAAGGGTAAGAAAGTGCCCTTTAAGGGTAAGAAAGTGCAGAGGTGCTTTGTTATAGTCCCCTGATCAGATTGCCAAAAGTACATGAGATCATTTAAGATCATTTTCCCTTCATTGCCAAATGCCTGGGAAGAGTAGTCATCTATTTAACTTGTCTCTGCTTCTCCAGCTTCCATTCATTCCTCAAGTTTGATTCCTATATTCATCACTCTGCTTAAACTGCTCTCATTGAGATATCAGTGATCTCCTACCAGCCAAATCCCACGGGCAGCTCTCAAGCCTCATTCAGATTGAGACCTCTACGTTATTTGACACTGTTGACCATACTTTGACCTTTGTGACACAATCTCCAGATTCTCCTCCTATTTCTCGTCTATTATTTTCACTTGCCTTCTTGGGCTATTCTTCCTGTTTCCACCCCTTAAGTGACAGACATTTTCCCTCCCCTTTTCTCTTTTCATTTTATAAATAACCCTATCATATGACTTACCTGACTCTCAAATCTTTATCTCTTGTACCAATCATTCTTCCAAACTCCAAACCCATGTAGCCAACTCTCTTTTGAGTTTCTTCATTGAGAAGTCCAGTTGACACGCATCCCCATTCCCAGTCTGCTCTTCCTCCTGTATCATTCCAGTTGTAACAGTAATTTTCTAATTGGTCTCCTTTGCTCAAATTTCTTTCTTACCTCTAATCTATCCTCCTCAGTGTCTCTAGACTTTTCTCTTGAAAACACACAGACATATCTGATATTGTCACTCTGTTTAAAAACTTTTAGGCTTCCCTCTACTTAGACAAGAAATCTAATACCCCATCATGTTCAAGGTATCCAGTGATCTTGCTCTGTTTAATCGAGTTTTTCTCTGGCATTCCACCTCCCTGCCCCCCGCCCTCCAGCACATCAATCCCACCTATGCTATGCTCTCCTGCTCCTTAGATATGCTTTGCTAGCTCACGTCTCTGTGTCTTGGTTCATACTACTTCCTCTAGCTGGAAGCATCTTCTCTTCTTCCCATTTACAACTCACATTTTTAAAATATCACCTTGTCCAACTGTAATGTCATCTATGAAAAATCTCCAGGCAGAATTAACTGTGGTCTTCTCTGAACTCTAAACTTTTTACAGACCACTCTAGCTCTCATACACATTGTTTTACAATAAGGTGAGTGAAGGTTCTTAAAGGGCTGTGATTCTACCTCCAGCTTTCATGTGTAATACCTCAGACTCTGGAATCATACGGACCTGAATGTGAGTATCAGCTCTACTACTTACTGTATAATTTGGACAAGTTAACCAATAACTCTAAGCTTCAGTGTTCTCATCTGTAAAACTGACGTAACCATAGTGTTTCAGGAAGAATATGTAAGATAATGTATATAAAACACTTATAGTACCTGACATATAATAAACCTCAATGAATGTTGGCTATTACCATTTGTTTTTTGGCTGTGCCTGGCACATGGTCTTGCAGAAAGCAAGTACTCAATAAATGGTTACTGAATAAATTCATCCTATCATGGAAGACATAAGAACACTTGCTAAATGGACAATTGCTTCCTTTGTAGGATCTTGGGATTCCTGTCAGAGGCACAAAAGTTGAATTAGATAATGAATTTCTTTCTCTGTAGTTAGGTCATTATAGTAGCAATTGTGGACACCAAAAGCTTTGTGTATGCATAGTATCTTTTGAATCAGAATCTATTACATCTTTATTCCCACAAATACAAGTTTCGAAGTGTGTGTTTCAAAGTTCTTTACCCAGATAAATCCAAAGACTTCTTTTTCTACTGTAACATTTGACAAATAGGATAGTTCAATTAAAGTGATAATTATTTAGTACAGCAAGCAATAACTTGTAAGATGTAATGGTAATTGAGCCCAGCATGTTTGAAAATACTATTCTCTGAGTCAGGTTCAGCAAGATGTCTTAAAGTTGGTACCTTAGAGGTTTAATTCATCCCAAACTCCTCTACCAATAAAAATTCAAATTAATGGCATTTCTGATTCTTGCCCCCTTTCACCTATAATCCATCTTAATCTCTTGACCTCCGTTCTAGTCATGAAATCCTGAAAGATTACCTTTCATTTTCAACCCGGAATAATCTGTTTAATATCCCTTGATAAAGAATATCCTTTAAAAATTCCAAATTCTGGCATGCTTTCAATAGAAGTCCTTTTCTTTGGGGAAAGACAAACACTATGTATAGTTTTCCCCTTTACTTAGTCCTAGAAAAAGCCCAGAGGAAAACATTTATGTCAAATCTATAGTCAATCAGTAATTCGACTGAGTCCATTATTATTATTATTATAAAGACAATATAAGAACAGTACAGGAATTTTTGGAAAATGAGAGCAAGGTTTCATCCAAAACTCTACTATCCACATACAACTAGAACCATTTTTGTGTCTCTATATAAAGTCCATCCTTTTTCATTTTCCTGCATTTTTTTTCAAAGCTTGCCTCCTAAGCATCCCTGGTACACTAAGGAGATTTTAAGAGCTTCAGAAAACTATAATTCTAATTATATGACTGCCTAGAAGATTTTCCCATGGCTTCAGTTTTTCCGAGAAAAATCACTCTGAGAGGACAGATGGCATAATGTCCCAAATCTACACACAAAATAATGTATCTCTGTGTACACAAACCACCCATTCCAATGACTCCATGCCTATTACTAACTTGGTCTAGCACTTTTATTTCAATTTGGACTCTGAGAGATGAGATGAGAGGAGAAGGGGATTCTCTAATGACAATGATTTCAATCTTCATGAAATTAAGAAAAAAATTAAAAAGCAGAGAAAATTTTAAAAATTTCATTCTGATCCAAAAAGAAAAATAAAATATGCAAATAGGCATTATTCTGTGCCGTCAATCATTGATTATTCATTATATTAGAAAAGAACTGTTGCTTTGGGATGTATTAAATTATATGTATCTGTAACTTTTAGCTTCCTGTTCCTCCCTTCCCCAACACATACATGTATTTGTTTTAGATTACATTTTGTATGTTCATGAACACCTGATTTTGCAATTAATGAATGTCTAGGTTTAGGGCCTTCTTACCTTTGTTTCTCAAAATGATCTTCTTCCTTCATTAAATCTTCCACATCTCCTAAAACCCACCCAGCTTCCCCCTCCTCTAAACTCCTTTCCCCATTTAACTATCTAGACTACATGTTTCAATGCTGGATTTCTTATCTTATATTGTTCTTGAATCATTTCATGTGTTTAACTCCTGCCTCCTTAATTAGATCATGAGTTATGTGACAGTTCATACCTAGCACTTCCTTCCTATCTGCTTGTGGTCTTTGTCATGTAGATTGTAACCACTTGAGCCAGAAAGCATGCCTTGTTCACCTTTGTCTCCCCAGACGTTGTTGCAATAACTGATAGTGGATATACTCAATAAAGTAAACACTGAATGAGGAAGTAAATGAATGGATTAATGAAGGGAGAAATGAAAAGACAGCATCCAAAAGAAATATTCCCTAGCTGATTAATGGATCTCAGAGCACCTGCCAGCAAGAAGGATTGCCTGCAAGTGTTTAGTCAGTCAGCAATTCTTGAGTACCTCCAGTCTGCCAGATACAGGCATTGTGGGGGAACAAGAGAAAGTAAGGCTAGAATTGGAAATCAGTGGTATATAAGTCCCAAAGTGGAACACAACTGCCCAGTTGCCTGACTTTGGGTCACTGTTGTCTGTGTGCAACATGGTAAAAAAATTTTCCCTACTACATCATCCCTACTACATCCCTACTAATTTGAGAGGCAGAATATTTCTGCCTTTTGCATGGTTCTCTTGAGTTGAATGGTTCAAGTATTGGAATGTGTAGTTGTTTCTATAATGTCTTCCTTGCTCTGTCATCATTCCTTCCTGTCAATAGGAACATAGAATTTGGAGAGACATATCTAGTTTCCAGTGAAGAGACTGAAGCCAGCTGGCCAATGACTAATAGGTAAAGATGGAGGGTCTGCAGGTGGACTTTGCAGTCAAGGTGTTTGTACGTTTCCTGTTAAGCCTCTGTTTCCATTTTGAAGACTGGAGCCTTTTGGCTTCTCCTGCTGTCCCTCTGGCACCCCTTAGGAAAAATTTACTCTAATAACAATAACAAGACACACAAAAAAGAAGAATGGAAATTAACATAATAGCATGGGCTTGTTGCCCTAACATTGTCAGCCTTTCAGCAGTCAACCCCATGGAGCTGCCCTGTGTTTGTCAATGAGGGGATAAAAAGGATATGAAGGAGACATTTTATGGGGCCATTTCAGCTGTTCATTTTAAATATACCCTCCATCAAATATAGTGAACTGGGACTTGGAGATCACAGACAGCTGGGTTACTTGAAAAGGGAAAGGACATTATAGTAAATTATATTATTGTACGTTTACTGAGTTCTAGAGTATCTGGGAGGGCCTCAAAGGGCCAAGGGAGCATTTCCAATCAGTGGCTTGAAACACCACTGGGTTTGGATTGAGCCCAAAGCTTGCTGATGGGTCCAGTGATTCTGGTGATTGAGAATTTGTTTAGGGGCTAATATGGACAATTTTTTTAGAGTAGAAGCACTAGGCAGGTGAGCCAAAAATGAATATTTTTTACGAAGAAATTTAATAACACAATTGAGTTAACAGCCTGGCCTCAGTGATGCCTTCTGGTATTAAGGATCCATTCAAAAGCAGATGTCTGAATCTGAGGTTTTATGACAATGCCTCACTATGTCCAGCATCATTTACTTTCACTCCCACCCCTCCACACTTAGGCGAGCACATGTGACATATATCCAGTCCAATCGCACACATCAGGCAGTTGTTCTAGCAGGGCTGGGGAAGGAGGGGGGCTCCTTTGGATGGCCAGAGACCCAGGAAAATCAGGATGCTGCTGATGTGGGGAAGTTAGGGTTGCCAGAGAAGGAGGACAGTTCAACACAGAGGTCAGCAAAGCAGCTGGTTTGATTACATAACATGTTATGAAATGGGGCACATGCTTTACTGAAGCCTGATCACCGCAGGCAACATACTTGCTTAAACTGAAAGGAGGGGTATCTCACTGAGGGTGAGATATTGGAAACTGTATGTTCAGGCAGTCAAGCCACTATGACCTTGCCCATTTCCATGCTGTGTGGGGAAAATTAGCAGTGGGAAAATCTGAGAGCAGAAAGATTCCTTAGAGATTCAAGACAGACCTTTCCTCTTTGCAGATGGAAAAACTGAGGCACAAGGTTACATTGCTAGGACTACATCTCAGGTCCTCTGATTCCCCAAAGGGAGGCACTTTGCAGTAGACCACCCTACCTCTTACTCTTTATTGATATGTTCATCATGATGACCCTGAAACTGTAAAAGATTCTGAGGTACCTTCTGTGTTATTAGAGAAAAGCATCATCTGTCCCTTCAATTGCTGGTGTGCTACGAATAAATATCATTGCCTTTACTTTTCTGCACTTTTGTATCTATAAGGACTCTCCATTAAACACAACTTTGAATCAATCTGAATAGCCTATTCCCTAACTCTGCCAGATTGCATACTGTGTCAAGAAATGAAATAGGCTCATTCCCTTGGTATCCATCTCCTGGCCTTCTTTCAGGGATCCATGTCTCTGTCCAAAAAACTAGAGTAAGGAAACTAGGAGTAAAGGACAGAGGCCAGCTTTCAGAGGGAGATGTGTGTCTGGGACTAAATGTTCTCTTCCTATTTCCTCCATAGCCCTTAACACAGTATGTGGCACACAGTAACTTCCAGAATTGCTGATTGGTTGTTCACAGAGGTCCCCAGTCTATGATGCACTACTTAAGATGAAAGAGAGGGCCATGGGATTCATAAGATAAGTCATTATAGCTTAACAGAAAGATTGAACATTTTGTACTTAGATGGACCTAACAGTTGAGATAACATATGTAGGGGTCTAGCATGGTGTCTGGCAAATGGTGAGTACTCATCATATGGTATTCATTATTACTATTATTATAAGCAAAAAAAAAAAAAGTGTGCCATAAGGACTAAAGCTGCCCAGGGGGTCTAAATAAGTCATCAAATGCTGAGAGGGAAGTGGAGATGCTAAAATGTAGGCCTCTTTGCTAAATGCATGAAGTCAGTGGGGATTCGGGAGAAAACTAAAGAATTCCAGTTCTTAAACTCAAGGACAACTTGTCAGCACTTTTATTGGAGGTGCTCAAGCTCTCTCAAGACCAAATGCAAGGTCTCTCTCACCACTGTGGTGTCATCTCAGATGGCTGGCAGCACCCGCTGGACTTTTGGTATCACTCCCATCTTGGGGAGGCCAACTTACTCTGATGCTCCTAGCCTCCTGAAGAGTACTCCATGCTCTACAGTTTTCTTAATTCACCCCTAAGATTCTGTGTGTGTGAAAGTCACTCAGTCATATCTGACTCTTTGCGACCCTATGGACTGTAGCCTGCCAGGTTCCTCTGTCCATGGAATTCTCCAGACCAGAATACTGGAGTGAGTAGCTGTTCCCTTCTCTAGGAGATCTTCCCAACCCAGGGATTGAACCCAGGTCTCCTGCATTGCAGGTGGATTCTTTACCATCTGAGCCACCAGGGAAGCCCAAGAATACTGGAGTGGGTAGCTTATCCCTTCTCCAGCAGATCTTCCAGACCCAGGAATTAAACCATGGTCTCCTGCATTGCAGGCAGATTCTTTACCAGCTGAGCTACCAGGGAAGCCATAATCAAAACTAATCCATCCTTGTCCTATGTTCCCAGGACCCTGGCATTAGCTAATACAAAAATGAATTCATTCCGAGGTGTTCCTGATCACTAGCACTTCATTTATCCAAGGTGATACAGATGTCATGCCTTCATTTTAATGAATCCTTCATGCCAACCTAAAGCAAAAGCAACTTGGCAGAAATTTCTAGCACCTAAATAAGCTGGTGTGGGCATATAGGACCATTTGTTTAGTCTTCAAACTCTACTATGTAGGCAACTCTGCTTCAGATCATTCTGGAAAGTCAACTGGGTACAAATGACAAAAATAACAAAAATATGGGAATGGCCTACTCAGCCTGTGTGTAGGGCCTCCCAGCTGTCACCTTATCCAATTCTGTAGGCATTTTGAACACCTACTCTGAACCTGGCACTGTGTTGGCTGCTGTGGATACAAGGCTGGCTGTGACACACCTTGAAGTGCCTACTTCTGTGGTCCAGCTGGAGCCCCCAACAAAACTTAGAGCTGCTTATTTGATTGACAGAAGAAAGAAAACATCAGAAAAAGCTAGCAGCCGTTTGCTTATAACCATTTACCATCAGAGATTTCGCTCCCTAGTTTAAACACTGCCTTTTGTTTCAAACACAAAGAGGAAGATCTCCATGTGAAAGCACCTAATCTTAGAGGTAAAACTGAACAAAGAGCAGCTGATCAGAAAAGTGAAGTCTGGGGTGGGTAAATTGCTGGTCTTCCCAAACAAACCAATGTGGTCCCCACTACGAAGCCTTTGAAGAGGGATCCACTAACTACACCTGCTTTTCCCATGATAGTTCAAGTTATTAGCACACTGGAGATTCCTGGAAATGAGAGGCAGCAAACCCTGGGTAGTTTCACTGGAATATTTTCCCCTACTGGTAATAATCAGAATCCTGACTTCCATGGAGTGAGAAACTACTGAAGCTAGAAAGAACCTTAGAAATCACTGAATCCTCACTTTTCAAGTGAGGTGACTTAAGGCTCAAAGTGAAGCTCAAAGTCATGATGTACCTATGGCCCCACATCCTAAGAATGGCAGGGCTGGGCCCAGAATCCAGAGCTCCTGAAAGCTACTTATTCCTTCATTGAGCCAGCTAGTCAGTCAATTTAAACTTCTTGAACACCTACATTATGCTAAGTTTGAGGGATTGGGGGCTACACAAGGGGCCTCTGTCCCTGTCCTTGTAAAGCTTGGGGAGACAGACATTGAACAAATGACTCATCAGTCATTCAAAAATATGATGCATGCTGTGAAGGATAAGTATAGGATGCTCTGAGCGTGATCTAGCCTTGTTAAGGGAATAAGAGAAGTCTCCCTGAGGAAATCACAATTTAGGCTAAGAAATAGAAGGTGGAGGCGGGTCCACTAGTGAGGTCAAAATTATTCATGTGGTTGGGGTGGAAATGTGAGGGAACAGAACATTCCAGATAGCATATGGAAAAGTATAGTTGGCTTAAGTTCCCCTAGCTCCCCCATGCTACCTCTCTCAGAATCTAGACATCCTGCCCTCTTAAAAAAAAATGCAGCAGGATCTCCACCCTATTTTCATTTCTTCAGAAGTATGGCAGTAGTGGGGAGAAAGACACCATAGCCATCTGGACCTATTCAAATAATTATTAAATCACCTCTCTGATTAAACAGTTATTTTTACTCGCCAGTGCCACACATCAAGGCAGATAATCAGTGTTTCAAGCTTCTGAAAAGGTCACCTCCTCATCTTTTTGCATGGCACCCGAAAATAAAATAAACCTATATTCAAAGAGTAGATTTTAAGTTATGCTCACTGAAAACAAGTGCACGGTTTGAAGTAGAAATAAGGGATGGTTGTATTTTCACATACATACACAGAAAAAGATATACATAGCAATATATCAGCAGGCAGAAACCAGACCTTAACCCCTTCTAGCTCTTACTGGAACTGCCCTATGCACAAGGCAAGCAACTAAAACATGTTGCAGGTGCTAATCCCTCAAGGGGTTTGGAGTCCTACATCCCGAATGTGGAAAAACAAATCTGATGCTCTCAGAGGTCCCCAATTCTGCCATGTCACCTTGAATGTGCTTGCAGTCCAGCTCTGGTTAAAATTAACTGTTAATAAGAAAAGCTGTTCTTTCAGGCACTATATGTTTTATATGCATGATATCATATAATCCTCATTTGATCTGGGCTCCATTCTTACCATTTTGCAGGTGAGCAAACCCAGCTTCTGAGAAGCTGAACAATTTGGCCAAGGTCACACAGATAATAATAAATCCCTCCCAACAAGAATATCAGCTCCACTGGGGCAGGGATTTGTGTCTGCCTTTCTCACTGCCATATCCCTAGCATTGAGAACAGTGATTGGCACAGAGCAAGTGCTCAGTAAATATTTGGTGAAGTTGGAGCCCAACCAAAGCAGTCTTCTTCTAGCTTCTACTTATGCACTGGACACACCACCTCCAAGGACTCTATCTTTCAGTCTTTATCCACTTGGGTGCTATGTACAGCATGCTAAATCACTTCAGTCATGTCTGACTCCTTGTGACCCCAGGGACTGTAGCCTGCCAGTCTCCTCCGTCATTGGGATTTCCCAGGCAAGCATACTGGAGTGGGTTGCCGTTTTCTTCTCCAGAGGATCTTCCCGATTCAGGGATTGAACCCATGTTTCCTGCTTGGCAGGTGGATTCTTTACCACTGAGCCATCTGGGCAGCCCTCTTTATCCACTTAAATCCTTAAAATCTCTTATCTGGAAACCAGTGAGCTCCTAATTGCTTGTCTTCACTGCCATTCCCTGGCTTCCCAAGTTTTTTACTCTTCCTGCCATAGCACTTCAGCTTAGGGACACCCTCCATGAGTAGCCTTTCAGATGAATTAGGCTCTGCTTAGTCAGTGATGGCATTTCAGATAATCCCATGTTCACATCCTAGCTTTGACATTTTCTACTGTGTGATATTAGTCACGTTATGTTACTTCTCTGAGCCTCAGTTTCTTTATCTGTGGAATGGGGAATCGCTTGGGAAAGTGCTTGCCTACTCAGGGCCTCAGATTCTTGTTTTTCTCTCAGGTCTCTCCTAGCTCTCCAGCCTTCCTATCTCACACATTGGTACCCCAGATCTCCAGCTGTCCCACCCCTAATGCCTTCCCTTCTCTTGCCAACGTCCCACAAAATATTGGGTTGGCCCAAACGTTTGTTCATATTTTCTATAGGATGGTATGGGAAAACTGAACGAACTTTTGAACCAACCCAGTAGGTCTGGTGCCTTGAGAATTTGCTGGACCTTCTTTAGTGACTAAAGAATCTACCTGCATTTACCAAATATGCAGAGCTGAACGATGCCTTGCTTGTTTTGAAGAGCCATTCCTACTATTTCTGTCTTTATCCCTACCTAAGTCTTTTTATGCTGAAGATCTAGAAATGAAAGAATGAGCAGGATGTCTTCTGCCAGGGAATTTGATGATCAGAGGTTGAAGCCATGAATAGTAAGTATTTGAAGAGAAGTATTAGCTATATAAAGCTGTTAGCTTGTTGATAGGAGCTAGAAGCACGCCTATGAATAATTCCTACGTACTTACCTTTTTTCATGTTTTTCTTTTCTGAAAGACTACACTAAAATTAGGAAAATAACAGCTCCTGTTTTATAGCCAAAAATATTCCACTCATTTTCTTCTCACTTCCTTCCATTTTCATGAGTAACACCATGGGGCCCTAGAAAAATGGTGCTATTCTCGCAGATGAAAATTTGGCTGTGGGCTCAGGCTCTCCTTTGTATGAGCAGTCACCCTTACAACGGCTACCACCTGGGGCCAGGGGTCTGCCCAGTGGTGGAAGCTTAACTGGTCCCCTTACAAACTGGCCCATGACTTTGGCCTCAGCAGGACAGGGAGTTTCCAGCCACTTCTTTCACTGTCTCTGAGTCCATTGATTTCACAAACAGCAACAGAGTCATCCCCATAACAAATATTTTCCAAGTTCTCATGCTACTCCCAAAGGATGTGACACTGAAAGAATTTGTATTTTCTCTCCTGGACTCCAATCCACAAATGTTTATGACTCTGAAATACTAATGATAGGATTATAGCTGTGAAGTAGCAAAGTGATATGTAGAAGTGATAATGATTGGCAGGATGGGCCAGTTCAGGGTGAGCTTCTTGGAGGAGATGACGTACCAAGCAGGCGGTAAGCAGTGCCACCCCAGCTGCCTGCAGTTGACTGGATGACGATCCAATGACATGTATCTGGTCATTACATTCATTGTGGCAACATACTGGGACTAAGAGACCCTTCAATTCAGGGCAGTGGAGTGTTCCCCCCGATGCTTGGTCATCCACTCTTCATGGGAGCTTAGAACATACATCAGGCAATGGCAACTAATAAAACAATAACTCTGTTCATTAAGAGGTAAGATATTCACCAGCCAATGTGTTATGTCACAGCAATGACATATTAGGAAATGAGGCAAGAGGGTGAAAATGGCAGAATCTCTTTTAAAGACGCAGAACTGGACTGTAAGCTCAAATAGCAAATGTGCATTGAGGCCCAGGGTAATTGGTCCTTTATCTTCTCCTTATAAAAACAAAGGTTTATTTGCCCTTTAAATGGGACAATAAAATGAAGTTGGCACCCTGTGGTGTGTGCTGAATACATATCAGAAATTTGAAATTATTTTTTTAAAAGGGGAGGAAAAAGCCAAAGCAGAAAAGGCTAAAATTCTGAATGGTAAAGAAAAACAACCTAGGGAAATAATGTAGTTGCAAGTGGCACCTCCTCATTGTGGAGCAGATCCCAGAGTGGCCACTTCTGCTCCTGAAAGCTGAAGGTCACCGGCTGGCTCCAGGGTTCCTCAAAAGCAGAGTCACCTTGGCGTTGGGGTGGCCCCAGAAGAGGTGAAGGAAGGGCAGGGCAGAGCCAGAAAGTAGGTGACTCTCCACCAAAGAGGAATTCACAAAACTTTGAAAGCAAAAGCAGGACTCCTGAAATGGAATGTTTCATGGCACTCGAAATGTCTTTTAAAGTCTATTCCCTATAATCTTTCCAAAGCTGCTCATGTTGAGATCTTCAGAGAAAAAGCACAACAAAAACCTCATCATACACAAGCATACAGCAACCTAACGTTTAGAAAAGAGAGTCAGTGCCTGCTAACTGATGAACATGAAGTACAGTAAATTTAAAAAAACAAAACAAAAAACCATCTTTCTCCTGATTTCTAATTTTGATGGCCAGACACATAAATATTTTTTTAATGAGTGACAGCACATTGATAATACTTTTCTGTATTAGCTGGAGAGATGAAAGAGAATGGAAATCATGTTATCATTCAATTATTTTTTGCATCAAATATATTCGTTGGCTCTACTCAGAGAAATTCTTAATTATGCACAAGAGAATTTTGACTTAGAAATCTCAAAACACTTTAGAGAAATGTATTGTGTAGAATGATTCAGGTGGTCAGATAAATAATGAAAAAGATAGGGAGGCAGAATGAGTCCCAGAGAATACGTCTTTTAAACCGTCTTACAATGGGAGGTTCTTAGCAAAGGTAGAACAATCTAGAGGTCAGCGCTCTGCCTCCAACCAAGAGCACACAGACACCTTCCTGAATAAATCAAGTACATCGGCTTTCTAGAGAAAAAGATTCTTCAGTTTTTCTAAGGGCCTCTCTTAGTTTTTCTAAGCCTCTTCCAAAGCAAAAACCTAAGGGAATACATGTTCTGTTTCCTCCAGGTTTCTGCCAGGCACCTGTCAAAAGACTCTGCACTTGGGGTGCCCTCATATGCCACTGCTGCTTGGCCAACACAGATGTTCAGTAACCCCCACAATCTCTGGAGTTGAAACTCCTTTTTTTAACATTTTGTTTTGTTTTGGCTGTGCCGGGTCTTCGATGCTGCACAGGCATTTCTCTAGTTGCAGCGAGGGGAGCTGCTCTCTAGTTGTGGCGTGCAGGCTTCTCATTGCGGTGGCTTCTCTGGTTGTGGAGCATGGGCTCTAGAGCATGCAGGCTTCAATAGTTGTGGCCTGTGGGCTCAGTAGTTGCAGTTCCCAGGCTTTAGAGTACAGGCTCAGTAATTGTGGCACGCAGGCTTAGTTGCTCTGTGGCAAGTGAGATCTTCCCCAACCAGGGATTGAACCCGTGTCCCCTGCATTGGCAGGCAGATTTTTTACCACTGAGCCATCAGGTAAGCCTAAGTCTGCTTCTTAGGGACAAATGAAAACCAACGTGGGAAAGAACATTGGCCCTTAGGGTAAAGGAGAGCAAAACATAGTCCTAGCGTCACTGGATCTGTAGTGTTGGTTTGCAGGGCCCAGGTCGCATGAAGATGGTTCTGTAACCAGCTTCATCAGGGGTTCAATTTAAAAGGCAAAAGAGGCAACTAGGCCCCAATTGTGCACAGGAACAAAAATCGCAAGCAATAAAATACAATTAAATATTCATAATTGACTAATTGCTGGTACAGTTGGCTGCTTTCCCCCCCGCCCCCCCAGAGAAGGCATCTTCTATATGATTTCTGGAGCATTTAACCAAGTGCAGCTGTAATTATTATTATTCCTATAATAATAGGGTTCCACAGATCTTCATATTTTTACATGTTTTATCCTCATTATGGCTAATGCACAAAACATCTCTTTACGGTATATAAATATTGCCCTTGCCAATAGGCTGGAGAGAAGCGAGAGCTCAGAAGAAGGCACAGAGAAGGTCACAGTTTGAGTCAGCAGTGACTTAGGAAGCAGAACTGGGAAATTCTGCTTTTCAGCAGTTATTCACAACTTCTTACCAATGTATGTCATCAGCTCATTAAGTACTTACAATATAAACCACATATCCCAAGCCTGACACAGACGAGTAGAACACGTGTTATGTGTTTCCTGACACTCTAAAGCTTCTCAACCATTGGTAGGCACTCACATTCACATACATGAGCCAAACAGGCCAGAGCTTGGTGGAGGCATGCTGTGATCGAACACCAAAATGGGGACGTCAGCTCCATGGAGGAGGGAGCTTAGCTTCAGCAAGTTTTGAAAGGTGGGCAAGAACTGAAATGGTAGGGGCTTCCCTGCTGGTCCAGGGGTTAAGACTCTGTCTCCCAATGCAGCGGACATGGGTTCAATCCCTGGTCAGGGAATTAAGATCCCACATGCCATGGGGCAACTAGAGAGAAGCCCATGCACTGCCGCTAGAGAAACCCACATGCTGAGCTAAGACCTATCGCAGCCAAATAAATAAATCAATATTTTAAAAAAATTTTTTTCCATTTATTTTTATTAGTTGGAGGCTAATTAATTTACAATATTGTAGTGGTTTTTGCCATACATTGACATGAATCAGCCATGGGTTTACATGTATTCCCCATCTCGATCCCCCCTCCCACCTCCCTCTCCACCCAATTCCTCTGGGTCTTCCCAGTGCACCAGCCCCGAGCACTTGTCTCATGCATCCAACCTGGGCTGGTGATCTGTTTCACCCTTGATAATATACATGTTTTGATGCTGTTCTCTCTAAACATCCCACCCTCACATTGGAATGGTAGAGATTTGGGAAATGGCACCCCAGGATGGGGATGCAGCATGAACAAGTGCTCAGCAGCAGGAATCAGAAGGATGTCAGGAACAGAAAGACCAACTGGGATGGGGCAGAAAGTTCCTACTGGAGAGTTGTGGGAGATGCTTTGAGGTAGATCATAAGCTCTAGTGATGGAGGACCACTGCATAGAAAACAAATATGCACTATTTACTGAGCACCTACTATGTACAGCTCTGGGTACCATGTTTTTCTAATGTGAATTCCAGGCTGATGGGTTTGGACGATATCTGACAGGCAATAGGAAGTCAAGGGCCCAGTTACTGGGTCCCAGTACCTAAAACAAGACAGAGAGTGTATTCAGTTACCTCATTCACATGTCCCTAGCCAACCCCTGAGTACTTATTGGAGTGTTTTTACGACTGAATATGCAGCTTCTCTCCAGCAATGCCATTGTCATCCACAAAAATGAAGCCTTTAATTTTGCATGGCGTTGCACAAAGAGAATCACAGAGGCCTAAATTCCTCTTCCTCTTGGAGCAAACGGATCACTCTGCCATGGTCAGGTGTACTCACTGGCAGCATATAAAAGTCACAAGTTTAATACATGACCGAACAGCAAAGCGCTAGAGGGGGCTGTGTACTCTGTCTCCAGTTGAAACTGCATTCTACAAGTTACATGTGTTTACTTAATTCTAGCTATTTCTAGCTATTTTTAGTCAGATTCTTCCCCATGGAGCAAGTTACACTTCGGGAGACACAGTCTTACTTTCAAACCACTGAAGAAGCATCTGCAGGGGCTGTGAAGAGGACCCAGCTGTTCTATATTGCTGCAAGAAGTTAGATCCCCTTTGAATGAGACTCTGCACCAGCAGTTTCTCTTCTCAGCTGATACACGGATTGAGTTCCAAAGGGAGACGTGTAATGTGGCCCGTATACAGGTAGCCTGGGAACGAGAACTGGCCCATGAAGTCCACAGGCTCTGGCATTGCCCACCCCCCGGCGTGCTCATGGCTCTCACCGTCTCAGCTCCAGAGTTCAGCGACACACGTTTCCTAATCACTCCCATCTGAGATTCCACCAACAGAGATTCCACCAACTCCATCCCCAGGTGGCCATTCAATGGGACTCCAGCTGGATGGCAAGGGGGGGTGAGTTCACATGGAGGCTTGAAGGGTCAGGAGAGGAGGGATGCATTGGGCAAATAGAAGAAGGAATAAGATGGGATTTTTGCAGGAGGCAATAAGGAGTGAGGACATAAATGTAGATCAAACCAGTACTAGACTTGGAACAAAGCATGGAGCTGTGGGTGTGAGGTGGTAAAGAAATATATTTGAGAGACTTCCCTGGTAGTCCAGTAGTTGGGACTCTGCCCTTCTACTGCTGGGGGCATGGGTTCAATCCCTGGTCAAGAAGCTAAGATCCTGCATGGCCAAAAAATAAAATAAAAAAACAAACAGCAACAACCCCCTACCCCCAAAAAACCCTATCACTTAAAAAAATACATTTGACTTAAAGACCCACAACATACATGCATATATTTGATAACCAAAACAAATGTTTGATGAAACAATATTTACCCTGACTACCTGGATACATTTTGACATTTTTCTATTTTATTTCATTTATTTTTTTAAAGGCTAGGTCATGACTCATTACACTGATTTCATAAACCCACTAGTGGGTTGTGCCATGCAATTTGCAAAACACTGCTGTAGGGAAAGGAAAAGATTAGTTTTCCTTTATCTTTCCTTTCTCCCTTATCAATCATGTGTGCTGGCCGAGAACAAGTCAGAAGGGAGGCTGAAAAAAATGGGGACTGGGATAAGAGTGGTGAAGGTAATAGAGAGGGAGAAGTGGGGAAGAAACGTGAGGTCTTGCTGTCACTGGGCCAGATGTGAATGCCCTAGAACGAGGTCCTATGGAAGGGAACTTGAGAGAATTTCACAGCTCCAGCATCTAGCATGATACCTGATACTGTTCGATATAATGACAAAATACCTGCTGAATTGATACACATAAGTTAGAGGTTCTATGAATATTCAAGTCTGATCAAAACACAGTGAATATCCTGCTTTTCTTTTTGGTCTAATTAGTGGGTGTATTAGGAGTGACATTTTTTATCAATTTTTTTTAGTGCAATATAGTTGATTTATAATGTTGTGTTAGTTGAAGGGCACAGCAAAGTGATTCAGTTATACATACACATACATCTGCTCTTTTTTAGATTTTATTCCCATATAGGTCATTATAGGGTATTGAATAGGTTTCTCTGGTGGCTCCGCTGGTAAAGAATCCACCTGCAATGTGGGAGACCTGGGTTCAATCCCTGAGTTGGGAAGATCCCTTGGAGGAAGGCATGGCAACCCACTCCAATATTCTTGCCTGGAGAATCCCCATGGACAGAGGAGCCCAATGGGCTATAGTCCATGGGGTCACAAAGAGTCGGACAAGATTGAGCGACTAAACACAGCACAGAGTATTGAATAGAGTTCCCTGTGCTAATCAGTAGGTTCTCAATAGTTACCTAGTTATATATATATACACACACACACATATATATACACATATATATATATATATACACACACACACACATATATATACTAAAACTGAACTGAACTGATATATATATATATATATATATATATATATATAGCAGTGATATTTATTTAAACTTTAAACTGTCAAAATTGTTTCACATTTTGCCTAAAATAAGTTATACCTCGTGATTAATAAATAGGTTCTAACTCACTGGAAACACACACACAGTGTAGATCAGAACCTACCTTTGGCAAATAGCAGTGTTGCCTGACTTAGTTTGAATTAATCTCATAAACCAATCCACACATGCACCCCTTCCAGACCACACTGGTCATTGAACAGGGAATTTCACCACCCTGGGCTTCCCTGGTGGTTCAGATGGTAAAGAATCTGCCTGCAATGCAAGAGACCCAGGTTCAATCCCTGGGTTGGGCAGATCCCCTGGAGAACAGGATGGCAACCCACTCCAGTATTGTTGCCTGGAGAATCCCATGGACAGAGGAGCCTGGCGGGCTGCAGTCCATGGGCTCGCAAAGAGTCGGACATGACTGAGCAACTAACACACACTGTTCACCATCCTATCCCAGATAGGTAGATGTTTCAAACTTGGCAGCAGGCAATGGATGGGACAATCGAAGGCAGGAAGACTTTCCAGGGACCTTCCAACCACACTACAAGGCAGCTACCTGCTCTGCCTACACATTGGCAACTTCCATGAACTGTTAAACAATGCCCCCCACCCCACCACAAAAGGATGAAAGTTGCTAGTATGATGCCTAGAACAGAGTACTGAATAAATGCTAGTTAAATTAGAATCTAAAACACAGAATTGGGTAGGTGCAGTAGGCAACTTGAATAGGACTTACTAGACCAGCACTGTGTTGGTCATGGAAATGTACCATGTCACACTCATTGGCCAGTACATGTAGCTGTGAAGCACTAGAAATATGGGTGGTGTAACTGAAAAACAGAATCTTTCATTTCACTTCATATAAATAATTTTGATTCAAATAATCACATGTGGCTGGTGGGTACCAGATCAGACAAGACAGGTCTGGACAGTCGCTAAACATAGGAAATGCATTTTGAGCAATTACCTGTCTCTCATTAGTGCCCTGGTTAAAAAGCTGGCTCTTTTTCTAAATTAGCCCGGAGTCCTGAAATTCCTCTCTTCCAAGAGATGTCGTATTTTTTTAGGACAAAGGAAAATGAGGGGACTTAGGGTTTGGAGGATTGGAGGGTTTTGTTCTCAGACTCAAGCTATGGTACCCATAGTTCCCAATCAAAGTGCCATTAAAATAGAGAGTAGTTGGATCCTGTAATGTTGTGCAAGGGCCACTGATTGTTGCCTGCATGTCAGCCCTGTGCTTGACAGACAGCACTGACTGGACTTCTCTGACACAATATTCCACGCAGATCCACTGTCCTCCCAAACTAAGAGCAGAGAGTTATTGTCCAAAATCCAACCAGTTGAATTCAGGTTAGAAAAAGTGCCTTTAATTTAAATTTGCCCTTTTTTCCTAGAGGAAAAATGGGTTCCTTGCTCTTCAGGCTGTTGGCACATATTTGAGGGAACTAAGGCTGTATAGATTTTTTTATGCAGCAGTAAGGTGAACTGTTTTGTATAACTACCAATCTGGGTATTGTGAAGATGGCTTTTCAAGAGTTGCTTCCCATCAGGATTGCATTTGGGAAATCTTATAAGGCCGTTTAGAGTATATTTAAAGTCAACTAGGAGCCATAGATGCTAAGGACTGTAGATCCCAGGAACTGATCAGATATCAGTTATTCCACTCTTAAAATGGAAAAGCCATTTGCTTTCTGACAACAAAGGGCAACGAATCAGTTTTCTGACCTTAGGTAATGACACACTGCTTGAGATAGAGGATAGAAAGGAGTAGTTGCTCAATTATTCTGGTGCTTCATTCTTTACCAGGAAGTATTTCTCTGTCTATTCTTAGTTTCCTTTTTTTTTTTCTACTTCTGCCCCATAAAACTCAATAATAACTAGTAAAGATGTATGGTCAGAGATAATAATACCAGGAGAAAAGAAAATCATTCCAGTTATTTTTTTTCCCTGAATTTCAGACCTGTGAAGATGTCTGAAGAACAAAGATCAGTAGTAAGAGTTATTTATATTGCCTAAACTGTAAGAGTATTAAAGATACTTTTGGAGCAGACTGAAGAATTCTACCCGGTGTACTTATTAACCTAGTTGTTGTCATTCTGGAAACCATAGGGGTAAAGAATAAAGTAGCATGGCAATTGATTCTGTCCTTGACCCTCTCTTCTTCAGAATTTTTGCCAACAATTTGGATAATGCCACCCAAAGCAGGCTGATAGAAATTTGTAGATGACACGTAACTGGAAGTGATAACGAGTAATCTTGTTAACCAAATCAAGATTTAAAAGACTGGGTCAAGGAGACTCCCCTAGTAGTCCAGTAGTCAAGACTCTGTGCTTCCCCTGCAGGGAGCATAGGTTCAATTGCTGGTTGGGGAACTAAGATCCCACATATCATGCAGCATGGCCAAAAAAAAAAAAAAATTAATTTGAAAAAAAAAAAGACTGGGTCAAAGCCATAAGGACATTTTAAAAGGGGGAAATGTGTAAAAAAAAAAAATTAACAGCACATATCCAAGGTTAGGGGAAGCCTGGCTTGGCAGAAGTTCCTAAACAAAATACCTGGGATATAAATTCAAGACAACAACATAAGAGGAGGTTCCATACAATTCTACAGTGGATGGGGAAAAATAAAATCAATGCTATCCTAGGCAGGACTGATAAATACATGATGTCTAGTCCAAAATAGGCAGTGAGAAGGCATCAGTTCGCTGTCTTCTGAATGGGTTCAACCTCACTGGCAGTGTGGTGCTCAGTTTCAGACATCCGTCTCTTAAGAGTGACACTTAAGAAACTGAAACACGTCAGGAGGAAGGTGGTCAGAGTGGTGAAGGCCTGGGATCTGCGACATACATATGAAGTGCCAGGAGTGATTAGCCTGAATAAGAGAAGGCACAGGTAGGTGGGAAATACATCTTCAGATGTTTGAAGGCCTGCCATTAGAAGAGAGAGTAGATATTTCGGTAAGCCTCAGACAAAAAGGAACCTTAGGTGGTGAAAGTTACAGAGAGGTAGATATATGCTCAATGTAATAAGGAAATGTCTTATCACAAGAGCTATCTAAATGTAGAATGCACTACTTTGGAAAAAGTGGTGAGCTCACCATCAGCAGCCGTGTTCAGGATGAGATGGAATGCCCACCTGTCAATCAAACTATAGCTAGCTAGCTAACTAATCATCGCTCAGTCATGTTTGCCTCTTTGCGACCCCATGGACTGTATAGTCCATGGAATTCTTTGGGCTAGAATACTGGAGTGGATAGCCATTCCCTTCTCCAGGGGATCTTCCCAACCCAGGTATCGAATCCAGGTCTCCCACACTGCAGGCAGATTCTTGACCAGTTGAGCCACAGGGGAAGCCCAATCAAACTATAGAGGGGCTCTTTGCATTGTAAACACCTATAGGGTGACCCCAGCCATCACACTCCACATTGAGAATGTGATGCTAAGGAATTCAAACAGAATGGCAAATAAAAGCTTGTCTTGCTGACTGACAGTGGACCTAAACGATTTATTATGTTTATATGGCTTTGGTTTTAGTTATGAAGTATTCCAAGCATGCATAACAGATAACCATTAATTAACTTTTAAGAATAAGTTTGGTTTAGGGGCCAAGCTCACCCTCCCCTCAGCCCAGCATAGGCTGCAAAATTAAAGACAGTGGCGCTCCAGTGCTATGTGGCATGATATCGAACTTGAGGCTCTTATCTGTCAATGCATCGTCAGAGTTCATCACTTTCCTGCCCAGCTTTAGAAATTGTTTCATTGACTGTGACTGGATCACTGGATCCATTAGTTTTTCAATTAAGAGTTGTGCTAAAATCCCATGTAAAATGAGTTGCAAGTCAAGACAGGCCCCTGACAACTTTAGATGATTGATGGAGACACGTAGGTGAATAGCAGAGATGGAGGCTGGGAAGAATGAAGATTCTGTTGAGCTATTTGTTATGGAGATGATAAGCACTGGGAGTTGAGAACCAATAGCACTTACTCACTGACACTTAGATAGCAGCTTTTGTAATATTTCAAAGGAGAGTTTCAGCTATTATTTCCATTCTCAGCACATCCCTGTGAAGTGGGCAGGACAGGTATTAGTTCTCCTGGCTGACAAATAACAGACCTGAAGCCCAGTGAGCTAACCGGCCCCAGACCACACAGCAAATTAAGAGACCGACCCATATAAAGACACATTGCAGAGGCTTACCCTGGCAGTCCAGTGGTTAAGACTCTGCACTTCCAATGCAGGGGCACGGGTTCAATCTCTGATCAGGGAACTAAGATCCCACATGCTGTGTGGCATGGCCAAAAACAAACAAACAAACAAAACCCACTGCAGTGCAAACATACTGAGAGATAATTTTTAAAATAATATTAAGAGCAGATACTATTTATCAATAGAGCACAAACTTCTATGAGAGCCACATACTTTGCTCATCTTCATTTAATCCACACAATGTTATGGGGTAGGTATTATCAGTCTAATGGTTATAGATTTGTAAATGAGGTTTGGAGAGTTTAAATAACCAGCCCAAATTCAGTCATTTGACCTCAAAAATAAACTCCAGTTTTTTTCACATCCATTGCCACAACTCAAATCTAGAATACTTTTGTCTCTCATTTAGACTGTAGGAAAGTATCTCAAATGTTCTCCCTGCTTTCATTGACACCCTCTTAAGTTTACTGTCCATACACCAGCCAGATAAATCTTTAAAAAATATAAATCTGCTCATGGGATAACAATGGACAAAGTGCTTCCATGATTTCCCCCTGTTGTCCTTAGAATAAAATCAAAATTCCTTACCAGTATCCTACAAGGTCCTTCACAGTTGGGTCCCTGCCTCTTACCAGACTCTTCTTGTAGCTCCTCCTTACTGGCCACACTTCAGTCAGGCTAGTCGTCTTTCAGTGCCTCGAGTACATCAAATGCTATCCTCCATCTGGTTCTCAGAAAGTGCTATTTTCTCTGCCTGGGATGCTCTTCTACTCTCAGGCATCAGCTCACATGTCACATGGTCTTTCCCCTTGACCTCATCTAAATTAAAGTCACCTTGTCACATAGCCTCATAGCACTCTAATACCTTTCCTTCTTAGTACTTAGTACATGGTAATCACAGATCGGTATGATTCTTTTATTACTGTTTGCTTCCAATACTAGATTGTAAGCACCATGAGGACAGAGGTCGAATCTGTTTTGCTCACTGCTGTATCCCAGAACACAGACAGTGTTTGTCACTCAAGAGCACTCAACATTTCATTTGATGAATGAATAAACAAAAAAATTTAAACTCATGAGCTCCAGCCCTTAACCACATGTCTTGATATAAAAGGGCCTAAAAAGCATCTCCTTACCCCAACCCAACTCAGCACTTCTCCTGCCATTTCTGACATTGCTAGGGAAGGGTAGTTTGCACTTAAGAGTTGAAAAAAAGATGAATGTTCCAAAATATGTGTGTTCATATGTTAATGTGTACATTTGCAAGTGGCTATATTCAAGTAGGATCAAATGTTGATAATGAGTGTTTTCTTTGCCAGCATTGAGATACATGCCATGTAATTGCAAAAATAACTAGTTAGACTGTCAGAAGGCAGGATACTCCTGAGAGCAGAACAAAATGTTCAAGAGAATTAACCCAAAGATGATAATTAAACCGTGGAATCATCAGCTGGAGAATGGGTTGACACCTTGTTCTGACTTTGGAACCTATAAGCACCCAACTGTGGTTACTAGAACCCAAGACCAAAGGATGTTCAAGCAGACTGGAAGGCTGATCTGTATGAACCCAGAGAAAGGATGAGCTGGCTTCTACCCCACCCCAACCCTTCCTTTACCTAATTCTTCCTCTCTTACATCCCCAGGTTAAACACGAATAGTCAATTTTAGGGCAAGACCAGGGAAGCACCGACCTATATAGTGGACTTTGTAGAGTCCGCACTTCCTAATTTTCATCATTAAAATAACTGATGGGATTACCTCAATATGCATGCCTTTTCACTAGGGTAAAGCCTTGTTCTCTGTGGACAGGGAGTCATAACCAAATCCTGTGGATATCAGAGGATGGAGGAGGCAGATGGGAACGGGGTGACAATGCTGCCAAGGGATATTTACCGCTATTTTCAGGCATTTAGGGGCTTCCCTGGTGGCTCAGCTGGTAATGAATCCGCCTGCAATGTGGGAGACCTGGGTTTGATCCCTGGGTTGGGAAGATCCCCTGGAGAAGGGAAAGGCTACCCACTCTAGTATTCTGGCCTGGAGAATTCCATGGACTGTATAGCCCATGGGGTCACAAAGAGTCAGACATGGATGAGCTACTTTCACTTCACTTCACTTCAGTCATTTAGGGTTGTCACAATTGGTGGGTGGTGGTAGCGCTGCTGACATCTAATGGGTAAAGGCCAGGGATGCTGCTAAATATCGTATAATGCACAGGGCAGTCCCCACAACAGAGAATCATCCAGTCCCAAATGCCAATAGCACGGTGGTTGAGAAGGAACAGATCTGTGATGGTGCATGGGAGTGAGAAATAACGCACTGAGTGTGTGATTGCCATGAAGGCCTCTAGGTGGCGCTGTTTTATGAGGTCAGAAATGTGGATCTGGAACTCAGGAGTGTGTCTGAAGCTAGAGGCACCTATTTAGAATTCATTCACATGAAGGTAGTGAGATGAGACCCTCCCCCTTCTCTGCCTGGCACATACCAGGAACTCCACAAATACTTGTTGAATGAAAAAGAGAAACCTTTAGAGTAAGAAGAAAAGAGGTCCAAAGACAAAAATGTTTGGACACATTTTCATCGAGGTGATGGACTAGGAGGAAACTGAAAAGGAGCCATAAGGATGGAAGAGCCAGCAGACTTTAATGCTCTTGAAAGCGGAGAGGGAAATTTCAAGGGGGAGGATGTGGCCAACAATGTCAAATGCTGCTCAGCAGTCAAGTCGAATAATGTCAGTGCACAGAGTTGGATTTGGCAGTGAGCAGGTCATCATCCAACTTGAGAGAGCAGGTTCAGTTGAGTGATGGGGCAGAAGGTAGGTTGCAGATGCAGAGGGGTGCTAGGTCCTCATCATCCCATCATTAGTAATGATGGTAAAGAAGGAGTTGGAATGATGGCTTCTGGAAGTGGCAGGGATTTAGGAGGAGGTGGAATCTTTTAGCAGAGTTTTAGCCTGGCAGGAAGAAGGCAGCCTAATAAGAATAAAGGCACACACTTGAATAGCTAATAGCCCTTATGGATCTCTTGAGTATGTCAATTGTATTTTTGAGCTTCCTATAAAAGTAAGCAGAGGGCATGTGGAATTGGGACTCGATGTATCATGTGGCATTCAAGAGGCCCAAGAGGTAAACTGAGGTTCAATTTAAGGAAGCGCTCCCTTGTAATGAGAGCTGCCCCGCAAGGAAAGCTCTGCCTGTGAGTAATGAGCTCCCATGTCACTGGAAGTATTCAAAGAGAGGTAACACAGCCTCACAGGAGGTGGGTCCTGTGCTGAATTGGAAATTATATCAGATTCTTAGTATCCAAACTTCTGGACTTTTTAGATCCATAAATGTTTTAAGGGTGTTAAAAGGGTGAGTGGAGTATAGATTGATCTAGAGAGTCAGCAACGTTTAACTTTTGCTGTGTTAAGTGTATTATTTACTACTATAACAAATTACCACAAATTTAGCATCTTAAAAAAGCACAAGTTTATTATCTTCCAGCTCTGTAGGTCAGATCAAGGTGTTGGCATGGCAGCATCCCTGTCCAGAGGCTCTAAAAGGGAATTCATTTTCTTGCCTTTCCCAAGGCAAGACACCACCTACTTTCCCAAGGTAGACACCACCTACTTTCATAGCCCCCTCCATCTCTATTCATAGTCGTGGCTGGTCAAGTCTTTTTCATATCACATCACTCTGATACTGACTCTTTTTTCAACTTCTGTCTTCCACATTTACATTGGGCCACGCAGATAATCCAGGATAATCTCACTATTTTAAAGTCAACTGATTAGCAACCTTAATTCTATTGGCAGCCTTAATTCCTCTCTACCATGTAACCTAATTCACAGATTTTGGGGATTAAGACATGGACATCTTTGGGGACACAATTATTTGGTCTGCTGCAAAGAAGGCATATATATCCATGTAAATTCATATATATACATACATATATATGTGTATATATATATATGTACATATACATATAAATTTGTATATATGTGTATGTATATATATTTGAATGTATATATATATGAGTGGTATCATAAACGTCATCATTATTTCAGAAAAGAAAGGACTCTACATACAACACTCAGACAATAGAAATGATACAGAGAAAAAGACTATTTTTCCTAAAAAAGAACAGTTGTCAACCTTCCCCCAACACACACACACACACACACACACACACGGATATTTCACCAGACTGGAAACTTCACTGTGGACCAGCATCATAGCTTTAGAAAATACTGGACTCCATGATCTTCCATCTCTAAGCTTCCTTGATCCCCTGGAATTCAGTGTACTGTGGTATTATTACCTAGAGAACCTTCTTGTGGTATATCTGTACTGGTTCCTCCATAGCTATGTTTTTCTTCTTCCTGCTTGTTTCAAATGTGATCATTAAGTCAGCAAGAGACTTCAGTTTCCTTTTTTCCCCCAATTCAAAAGTCTATGGAAAGTGTTCTGTAAATGATATGGAATATTGTTATTCTGATCTTTGGGATAATCAAGTTGTTTGACATTTTTGTAATGAGGCCTTTTGAAATATGGGTGGTGTAATTAGCTGCCACACTGTACATTCTCAATACCTGTCCCGACCCTACAGACTTGGGGACTGTAAATAAAAGTGTGACAGCTGGCTCCAGCCTTGCTTGTCACTCAACACCGAGGGGAACACAGCCGGTGAGCTACAGTAGACTCCCCAGGAATCCAGAATGTAGTCAGAAATGACGTCTTCAACTAAAAGAATTTGCTGTTTTGCTAGGAGGAAGAGATGGAGACAGGTATTCTTAGCAAGCAGACAATCATGATATTTCATACTGGGAAGCCATGGAGGCCCCGAGTGGAGACAGCATTTTACCAGCACAAGGGAATTATATAGGGGGAAGAGTCAGAGGACAAAGTCAAATTAGCAGGGTTTGTCCTGAACCCATGACTACCCAGAAGTGACCCAGGAGTGAGAACAGGAAAGAGCACTGAAGAAATGTCTAGCGAAGGTGAAAGAGAAGAAAAACTGGGCTTCCTGGGTACTTAGTGTGAAGTCAAGGGCAGTGGTTGCTGCAGGAGGTGTAACCTGATGGGGTCAACAGAGTGCAAAGTAAAGAGTTGGCAAGAGAAAAGAAACACAAAATAAACCACTTAGTTGCCAAGTATATGCTAAGCACCATGTATTTCCCCTGTTCCATTTCATTTACTCCTCACTCCATGACAATAACCAAGTCACATTTATAACTAAGACATACTTTACCTTTTACTTATCTCATTTCTTACCCTCTTTTCCCCTCACTAGTACACATGTTTTGGGAGGACAGGATCAATTTTCTCTCCTGTATCTCCTATTACCTATAATGGTACCAGCACATAGTAGATGCTCCACAACTATTTGTTGCATGAATAAATAGCTAGCATTAAGCGAGTATCTCTTACATGCCAGGTACTGTTATAGATAGATGCTTCCCATGAATGGAGACATTTTGACTTTCACAACCAATGCTGAGACAGGCACTATTATCTCATTTTTACAGATGAAGAAACTGGGTCAGAAACAGAGATATTAAATAATTTGCCTAATAAGTGATGAATTCAGGATTTCACCCTAAAGGATCCAACTCTAGAACCTGCCTTCATAATCTCTATCCTATACTGAGGCTCACAGAGTTTAAGTCATGCAGCCTAAGATTGGTAGAGCCATAACCAGAAGTAAAGTCCACCTGCCTCAAAAGCTTTTGCCCCTTCCTTTTACGCTTCATGGCTTCGTAAAGACTGCCAAGACAGCTATTTCTTCCATCGTTATTTTACCAGGGACTAGTCTCCTGAGATAAATACATGGGTGTGGTTCATTAACGATTCAGATAAAGATAACACACATTGCCCCAAAGAATCACAAGTCCCCAAAGATCACCCACCAATCTGCCACCTGTTCTCACTGATATTTGAGGCTGGAGGGAACTGAGAGCAGCAGCTGGCAGATGAGTCACGGGAAACCCCTGGTGGATCCGTCTATGCGGAGAGCTAGGTATTGTGGGTAAGTCACTTTCACGCCAGGCAAATCCTGACCCATGCTGCCCGAGATAGCACTGGAGTAGGGATGGCGTGGAGATGCTGATAAAGCAATTCTGAGAGACTGGTTCATAATTCATTGCATGACCTTGTGCAAGACACTTCCTCGCCTTGTGTCAGTTTCTTTAGGCTAGGGAGGCATCAATGGGACTCTGTGTTGAAGCAGAAAAGATATTCACTATACCTCTTATCTACTGGACCTTGCCACATAAAAGTTCACCTGGAGAAAAGATTCTACACTAAAAAATTTGCTTGAAAAGACAGTGAATGACAGAGTATTTAAGTTTCTTCTGTTTCAAACATTCTAAGGACCTAGAAACATAGACACTATCCCTTGGCTCAGCTCAGTGTACTATTCAGCCCTACTTTCTGCAGCCAAGAAGGGACCTTCTGCCCCGCTCACAGGTCCCTTATGCCCCAGCTTCCCTCAGTGGCTATTACCCCTGTCCTCGTGTGGCAGTTGTCTTCCCCACTGGGCCTTCTGCTTATGTTACTTGCACATGTTGAGACACAGCAAGTATAACTATGCACAGTAGTATTTGCAGGACAGCTGCACCTCTGTTTTATCCAAAAGGAAGATGAACCTATTTGCAGGCAGGAATAGAGAGGCAGATGTAGAGAACAGACATATGGACACGGGGTGGGGAGGGAAGGGTGGTTCAAACTGGGAGAGCAGCATTGACATATATATGCTACCACGTGTAAAATAAATAGCCAGTGGGAAGCTGTTGTGTAGCACAAGCTCAACTCGGTGCTCTGTGATGACCTAGAGGGGTGGGATGGGAGGGTGGGAGGCCCCAGAGGGAGGGGATATATGTGTACATATAGCTGATTCACGCTTTGTACAGCAGAAACTAACATGATATTGTAAAGCGTTTATACTCTAAGAAAAAAAAGGAATAGAACACTTACTGATTTTTTCCTAACATGCATCTTGTTGATGTCCATCGCCATGTGTCTGCCTGTTAGACCACAGTAGCTGAGTGTTCTCTGAAAGGTGCCACTGATCTACAATATAACGCTCCTAGGTCTCTCACCTGAGCCAGGCTGAAGCTGTAAGCTTAGTTTGGAATTTTTTAAATTGTCACTGGGCTCCCTCACACCTGCTCACTCACCCATTTTTAGAAGATCTTCCTGAGTCTTATCCTACTTGTCATTATACATAAGCTTAAAGATTTCACTGGGTGCTCCTGCCTGGAGTCTGGGTTTCACATATACAACATGACTTCCTTCTTATCAAGTTTTAAAACAAGCAAAAATAGCATTATGTTGTTTAGGTGCATCTGTGTATTTCTTTTAGAAAACCAAGCTAATGATAAATTTAAAAATTCAGTATAGTAGTTACCTCAGGGGGAGGGAGAGAATCAAAACAGGAAGATAGAACAGAGGAAGAAGACATAGGTAAAACTAAGTTATTAGTAACATCATGATTCTTGGGTTGAGTGATGGTTCTGAGTGTTCAATGTATTTTAAATAAATAAATAATGAAATGTCCATGTATAAACTAGTAATGATTAATTCTGCACCCACGAGATTCAAAAACAATGATTGCAAGAGCAATGCAAGGTTTTATTAAAAAAAAAAAAACAGAATCTATAACCTACTTTAATTTTCTGTTTCTTTCCAATATACCAGGGGCTTTTTGAAACTCTAAGAGGATCATAGCTATATGTTTGTCTCTCTCCAAGTATTTCTCCCTCAATTATTGTTCATAATTTTGCCTGGTTGGGATTTCTTTGTTGAAAAATATGTTGCATTGTATGCTAGTTGGTATAGATCTAAGAATGACTGGCTACCTCCTGAGTCATTTTGGATGAAAAGCCACGATTGATTATTCCAGTCTTCCAGTCCCATGACTGTTAATAAGACTGGATTCTTTCTAGGGCTGCCAGATAAAATTCAGGATTTTCAGTTAAATATGAATTTCAAATAAGCAAGTAATTTTTTAGTATATGTGTGAATTTGAGGCATATTTAAACTAAAAATAATTTTTTATTTATCTGAAATTCAAATTTAATTGGACATTCTATTTATCTATTTTCTAGTTATATAAATATAGATTTAATATATTTTTATTTGCCAAATCTGGAAACTCTATTTCATTCAAGCCAATAAATACTGTCCAATGTCACTGTTTGTTTTGGGTCCCAGGGAGTGTGAGTTTTGGAGTTGGACTCAGGTTCAAGTCCTGGCCCCTCCACTTAAGAGATAGAACATTTTTTAGTCTCAGAATTCTTATCTATTAAATAGAAATGATAGTAATACCTCATGAGGTTGTTGGGAATATTAAAAGAGATGATATGTATGTTTAGCACATGGGCTGGTACCTACTAAGAACTCAGTAACTGTTATCATTATTGTTGTCAATGTTATACAGAAGATTATGTGTATTGGCCAAGATTCGACCTAGTACTGCAAAATTCTACATTGACAGGATGAATTTGGAAATGGGACTCTCCTTCATGTCTCCTTTGGTGATGATTAAGACAAAGTGCCATCTAGCCACTTTCTTTTTGTTTCAGAATACTTCTTTTGGCCCCATGTCATGAAATGCTCCAGGTTCATTCTCTAGTTGATTTTTCCTTTTAATATAAAGGCTTTTCTTGCATGTGTTTGGAGGTCACTTAGAATTCCTCAAGTTGGAAGCAATTGTCTTCCCCTAAGGAGGCCCTTGAGTGACTGATAATCACCCTTGAAATGCTACCTCAAGCCAATGAGCCATGAGTTTGGCTGATAAAAGGGAGCAAACCCTTTACATTCTCTTCTCTGATCCACCCATTCCCATCAAAACTGAACCTATCCATTTTCTTACTTGTCCTGACATCTAATCAGACATGTTAATAGCTAAAAAAAGTTTGTAATTTGGGGGAGGGGGCCCCCAAGCCATAGGCTTTTTTTCATAACTCGAAAGCTGAAAAAGTAAGCCTAACGTTGGCTTCCTAGCTGATAAGGGTGACCAAGCAGGGGCCCTTAAATCACACCACATTATCAGCTGCCTGTTCTGCCTGCTTCGCATGAATGGAAGGGAGCAGTAGTGCAAATAATCTGAAGATCATTTCCACTTGGTTTGGGAATGCACCACATGGTGCTGTTGTAGCTGATTTGCTTTGCTAATTTTGTTCTACTTACGCTAATATTGAGATTGGTTCCCATTTTTTAAGCTCATCTGGGCCTGAAGAAGGAAGATGTAGTGGTGTGACCCATTTTGAGATGGAGGAAAACTCACCACAATCATGAGGAGGACATGAACATTCTGTGTGTGGGCTACCAGGTCTAGAAGATCAAATCAAAAGGATTAAGATAGAACTTTACCTACTACACAGGGGCAGAATCGGCCCACCTACCCCATGGGCACTGAAAAGCCAGTATTCCCAATGACCTGCCCGGAATCTGCAATTCTCCTCATTATTAGTCTACATAAGAGGTGTCCATCATAACATAACTAGATAGGTAAAGCATTATGTAACCTAAGAAGGGGCTTCTCAAGTGGCTCAGTGGTAAAGAACTCGCCTGCCAATGCAGGAGACACAAGAGATGTGGGTTTGACCCCTGGGTCAGGAAGATCCCCTGGAGAAGGAAATGGCAACCCACTCCAGTATTCTTGCCTGGCAAATCCCATGGACAGAGGAGCCTGGTGGGCTGTAGTCCATGAGGTCACAAAGACTCAAACACGACTTAGTGACTAAACAACAACAACCTAAGAGGAGTAACACATTTCCATAGAAGACACATTTGCAGTTCATCTGACTAAATGACCAGTCACTATGTTACCTAGTAGAAAAGCACTGCAGGGGTGAGACACAAGATTATTCTATTGGGTTGGCCAAAAATATCGTCTGGGCTCTCCCATAACACCTTCTGGAAAAACCTGAATGAACTTTTGAGCCAACCCAATACCTTGATGGGGCCTGGGTATCCTAAGAGGCCCCTGGACAGCTACGGTGGAAGTGTGGGAGCGCTTGGTGCCTTGGGGGTGAGCTGGGAGTTTTGCTGAAGGAGGGTAAGACAACCTTCACCTCTTTGCTTCCCACATTCCTCTTAGTTTCCTGCTCATGCTGAGTTTTCTCTCATAGAGAAGATGCAACTGCATCAGATAAATTCTTCCCTTTCTTCTCCTTTTCCTGCTGGGCAACTGGATTTTCCAAGGGCTTCTAGAGACTTCAGCAACCACTGGTTTTCTGTCTGTCTTTTACAGTCTAACTATGCACTGTATTTCCAACCCTGCAAGCTGCAGCAAAGGACCACAAAGTTACTGAAATGTCTTTCTCTTTTTCTCATTGCAGTCTGCTCCCAGTTCTCGAGAGGGGTGTATGCCATCTTTGGATTCTATGACCAGATGTCCATGAACACTCTGACCTCCTTCTGTGGAGCCCTGCACACATCCTTTGTCACGCCCAGCTTCCCCACTGATGCAGATGTGCAGTTTGTCATCCAGATGCGCCCAGCCTTGAAGGGCGCCATCCTGAGTCTTCTGGGTCACTACAAGTGGGAGAAGTTTGTGTACCTTTACGACACAGAAAGAGGTAAGAAGAGGCATCTGCTCTCCTCTTTGAATATTCACATAACAGTGGTATTCAACCTTCCTCAACTCACGCTTGTCCCCTTCTCTTCCAGTAAATAAAATCTCATATGCTTTTAAAACTGTATTATTCAAAATGAATTGAAGAGTAAGGCCAAAAAAAAGAATCAAAGCAATACTAATTTTAGAATCTAATTTTTCAAATTATACATGTCCTCCCATCCCAAACTTTGAAAAGGGGTTTCGGATTATCTTCCTGGTTGAATCACTGTCGCTGAAAAAGAACCCTCCCCCCTCCTCAAAATAATTGATCTGGTCTAAAATACACAAAGCAAAAGTGGCTTAGTCTAAAATAGAGAAAGGCCTAAGCTGGAAAGTTTTTGCAGAATTAATCCAGCCAAAGACCACAACTATCCCCATTTCATAGATGAGAAAACTGAAGCCCAAAAAGGAAAAGTGCTTTTTCACACAGTAGCTTAACCCCAAAGCTGGGACTGGTGGCAATGTCTCTGGCTTCCAGATCACATTAGGCTTTCAGATTGTAGGGCCTCAACAACTAGCTGATGGAAATAATGAATGGAGACTGGCTAAACTGGGTTTGGGGGATGGATAGATTTTCTAAGAGTTAGACATATTATATTGAATCTATTCATGACATATTATATTGAAAGAGTCTCAAAAATCAGGGGTCTGATCTTGAATAGTATCCAGTTAGGTATACACATCATAGTGCAGCTAAACAGACTCCTCTAAAATCTAGTTATCTTTGAGGGCTTTCTTAGTAAAACCAGGGAATCCTATCACCATCAGATTCTAAAAGACAATGTTACTTTATCACTTGTTTGCCTATACCCCTGGTTATATGTAGGGAAGGGCTTGCCAAGTGGTGCTAGTGATAAAGAATCTGCCTGCCAATGCAGGAGACACAGGAGACCTGAGTTCAATCCCTGGGCCAGGCAGGTCCCTTGGAGAAGTGAATGGCTACCCACTCCAGTATTTGTACCTGGGAAATCCCATGGACAGAGGAGCCTGGTGGGCTACAGTCCATGGGATCACAAAGATTTGGACACTAAGTGACTTAGGACACATGCATACGCAGGGAATGGCTGTCTCTGACTCAGGATTTTCTGACTCAGAGAAAGAAGGAGCAAATGGAAGACCTCTCTGAGGGATCACTGGAAATGATGTCCTTATAGGTAACTTAACTTGAAGGGCCATTTTGTTTTTAGGAATCCAGAGTGCTCTTCACTTCACCCTTATTTTGATAGATCATCAAACCCTCTCAGGAAACACTAAGGCCTGTATTTGCTTACAGTGCTTACCTCCAAAATATTATCAAATTTCATGAACCTGAAACAGGAGAGCAGAGTTCTAGTCCATCCTCTGCCATTCACTAGCTCTGTGACCTTAACCAACTCATTGAGGCTTTCTTGACCTTGATCTCCTAACCAAAGTTATGTCCCTTCTTAATGTAATATGCTATGACTTTTAATATTATACCAGACTTGGGATACTTTGAATCTTATTACTAATCCAGCTTACATATTATCAATTAGTCAACCAATCTATAAGGTGTTATCCACCCTCAATGGTTTATTCAAATCTTGTGATACATGCTTATATAATACAATTCCAGTGGTGGTAGACAGAAAAAGGACATTAAGGAAACAATTCATGAACAACTTTCAGAACAAAGTATCAAACTCAGTAGCAAATTAAGTGGTACACTACAGATTCTGATTGTTGTAAGACTTATGAAAAAGTAACACTCTAAGAAAGTAGAATTTTCAAAGGCTGGCTAGAGGAGCCAGGCCTTAAAGGATGTATAAACTGTGGACTGGAAGAGAAGAGGGAGATAGAATTTGGGGAAGAAAGAAAGAACATGAACAAAGGGCAGAATCAGAAAGGAGTACCCTGTGTCCTTGCACATCTTTGCCTGACTAGGGTACCAAAATAGTTTAAATGTTCTAATTCTCAATTTGCTAAATTTTAATGCATTTCCTTTCTTTCAAACCCTGAAGATGAATTAGCATATTTCCATGTATTATATACAGTAGAATCTAGTGCCTAAAAATCTAATTTTCAGAACTAAAATTTGTAAATTGGACAACTTCTCTCCTGAAATTTTTTAAAACTAAATATCAGTTCTGCTAATACTTTTTGAAAAGCAGGAGACACAAGTTCATGTATTCTCTCCTCATCTCTCATGACCCTCCTTTGCCCATTAGCTCTCCATTGGAGGAAAGGAAGCAAAAGTCCATCTCTCATTCTTCCATTTTTGGCCATGCTGGGCCTTTGTTGCGGTGCACAGGCTCTAGAGCATGTGGGCTCTCCAACTGTGGTGCATGGGCTTCATTGCTCCACAGCATGTGGGATCTTAGTTTCCTGACCAGGGATCAAACCTGCATCCCCTGCATTGGAAACATGAAGTCTTAACCACTGGGCCACTAAGAAAGTCCACATCTCTATTTCCTAATCCTGCATCTTTTTTCTCAAATCATCTCATTAAATAATTTGTTCAGTTCTGTGGTCTTAGAACCAAATGAAACCTTTCTGACTCATGTGGGTTCATATTTTTTCCTCTATAGCCATTTAGCTGGTGGGATTAATCTGCTCTAAGAAGTAATTTTCTAGAAAGTTTTATACTAATTTCCCCCTTAGAAAGCCTTCTTAAAACACTGCACACCACAACCTGGGTCCAAAATTTTCAATGGTTTTTATTTGCCCACATTGAAAAATAAAAGCAGTCTACTCCTCAAGGCATAATTATGCCTCAACCAACTAACAAACCTGTTGTCTTTATCTTACCTGATGGGAAACGTCCACTGCAGGCTATACCCATTTTCCACTGTTGCCCAAATGTGCCAGAACCATGCTTGCCTCAGCAACTGTCCTTCTACTACTACCTGGAATTCTCTCCATCTTGATTATGGAAATTCTTCCTGCCTATCCTTCTGTTTTTCAAAACCCACTTCAAACTCTACCTCCTCAAGGTAGCTTTTCCTGACCACTCCAGTGCACAACAATTCATTCATTCAATAGGTGGTAGGGTTAAATTGCCGAACAGGATAGCCATGTCTCCTGCCATTATAAAGCTTACATTCTAAGCAAGGAGATAGAGAAAAATAAGTAAGCAAAGAAATAAAAATAAGCAAAAATTTTATATTTAGGTCAGGTGCTAGGAAGGAAATAAAGACTGATACTAATCGATGGGACATAATTGTCAAAGGAGTCTCAGTGACAACCTCATGAATAAGGAGCATTTCAGTTGAGAAATAAAGAATTAGAAGGGAACAGTCATGTGAAGAATAGAGGGAAAGAGTTTTTAAGCAATGAAAACAGCAAGTGCAAAGGCCCTGTGGCAGGGAGAGCTTAGTATGTTTGAGAAACTGAAAGAAGACAAGTGTGGCTAAAGGGTTGTGAGGAAGTGGAGAGTGACCTAAGATGAGAATGAAAACAGAAGTCAGATCAAAGCCATGGGATACACATAGGAGCCAAGATAAGGAATATGAATTTTATTGTAACTACAGTGGGAAGTCATTGGAGGATTCTGAGCAGGGGAGTCATGTGGTCTCACTTAAGTTTCTATAGGTGAGAAATGATGGCAGCTTAGATGAGGCTGCAAATGGAGAAAAGTAGACAGGGTTGAAATATATTTTGGACCCAGAATCAACAGAACTTGGTGACAGATTGACTGTGGGATGTGAGGGAAAGGAAGGATTCGTGAATGACTGCTAATCTTTTGGCTTGAGAGACTGGGTGATAAGGTGACGCTATTTACTGAGGTACTGAGGGCAGGAGGAGAACCAGTTTTAAGGAGCAGAGATCTTGCACACCTCTGAAGGCCCCCAGAACCCTTTTGTCCATGTCATTCACTTGGCACTTATTTTCTTTCTGTTGTTAATTCACTGGGTCTGCTATTGACCTTCCCAAGTGCTTCTCTCCATTGTGATAGTAGAGCATTGCTTAGTCCCCAGATTGAGACTTTGTGCTTACCCAGTTTCTAGCACAGGCCTGGGTACATACTTAGTGTTTTCCCAACTCCACTAGTGATTCATCCAGAAGAAGGCCATGACTTTTTTTTAAGTGTTGGACTGAAAGAGACAGAAAAACCAAGGATGGAGGGAAGAAGGAAGGAAACAAAGGAAAGGAAAGAGGGAGGGAGAAAAGAAGAAAGAAAGAAAACAGAAGAAAGAGAAAACCCAATTTGTAACTCACACTCTGTTGTATGGTTTGCTAAAATATTCAATAGTATGTCTATTCTATATTTTCTCTTTTTTCTACAATGATCATCTATTGCTCCAGTAATAAACATTATGGGGAAAATTACAACTGCAAAGTATAATTTTAGAATTTTTAAAATTACATAAGAGAGAAATGGAAACTGGAGAGAGACAGAAGGGAGCACCTATAATTACAATCAAATAAGCTAAATATACAAATGATGTGACTCCACTGTATAAGGGCAGAGATGAGCGAGGAGCTGAGAAATGGGTTAAACATTTGAGGTCATTTAAAATATTTATAGCACAATCAGGGTAATTTTATCTCTGAAATTGTGAACCACTGAGTGGATTTCAAAGCTTTGTTAGGTATGCTTTGATTTCTGTCTGCAGAGTAAGGTCTGGTTTTTTGTTTGCAGGTCATCACCTTGCTTAGTTACTAAAATAACCACCTTGATTTGTTAATGCAAAATTGAAATTGATGCTCTTGGGGCTATCTATATCAAAAGTCAGTTTTTGGAAGTTATGAGCTTTGCTAAGTATGATATACACCCTCTTTGTACCCTCTTCTCTATACTGACCCTTTTTTAAGGCTACACTGCATGGGGATCGTAGCTTCCCGACCAGGGATCAAACCTGTGCCCCCTAAAGTGAAAGTACAGAGTCTTAACCACTTCCACACCATTTTTACTTTTTTACTTATCCAGGGCTCCTCACTATGGCACTTACTTACACCTGCCCTCCCTGGCTTGGCATCTCTGTCCTAACCAATCCCTACACCTGCATAAAAGTGCTTCCACTTTGCTATTAGACCTATATTTTGGGTGCAAGTGATCTAGCTCTCTGTGGTGCTAACCTTTCCCCCAGAACAGCAACACGTTTGAGAACTGCAGCCAGACTCTCTCGTGCACCTGACAACTCTCCTTGGCTTCAATGGACACAACCCACAGAGATGAAAGAACCTGGCCCAGCCTGTGGCTCTCAGCTTAGATAATGAGATAATAGCTCCAAGTGCCCTTTGAGGCAACTAGTCCCTACCTTCTTGCCAGTGTTCAATAAACTCCTGCCGTTTCCCATTCTCCACCTGAAACTCCCTACTCAGTTCCCAGGTAACTCTCAGAAAGTCACCCGCCTTCTCACAGACCTTTCTGTTTGCACTAGAAGTTTGTGGCAAGAACACGGGCAGTGACAACAAGTAGCCCATCAGTCAACAAACAATTACTGGGTGTTGCCTAGTGCTCAGCTACAGGCAGTATTTAAGCAGAATTCAGGTCCTGCCTTTGAGAATTTGAGATCTTGTTGCTGAAACAGTCATTTATCTCAGGGGCCTGGAAAAATTCATTTTTAACCCAACTTTCCCCCTCCATCCACCAAGAAAATTTGCATTCATTAGAGCAGACACCGGTGAAAAGATTAAAGTGTTGCCAAATAGCTAAGAAGGTGGGAAAATGTTAAAATATCCTGAAGGGTTTGAGAGGTAAAGAGATTCTCCAAGACAAGGACAAAGAGCCTTTCTCCAAGGACCATGTTTTTTTCAGATTGGCTGGATTTTAACTCTACAGAGAGGCAAGCGGAGCTTCAAACCCTCACACCTTCCTGTACATTGTCATTTACTACCTACTTATATAACCTGGCTTCATCCCTGTCATCCAGTTCTTCTTTCCCAAATAAGGCACAAATCCTCTCACTGTGTGTGTGTCTCTCTCTGTGTCTTTCTCCCTTTCTACGCGCGCACACACACACACACACACACACACACATGCACACATGCACGCATGCACACATACACATCCCAGTACCAATCCTTGGTACAAAACAACAGATCCCAATTTTTCTCATCATCTTTATTATCTTAGTTTGATAAAAGCAGCTGCCATTTTTAAGCACTTATTACATACTAGGCCCTGAGTTTGTGAATGATCACATTTAATACTCATGGCATCCTTGCATCTTTACAACAGAAGGAAACCAAATTATAAAAAGATGAAATAATGGCTCCTAGGGATGATACAGCTTAGCGTGCCAAAGTAATGAAACCCAGGATTTCGAGCAAAGCCTGCCACATTCCACAGCCTGTGTGTGTTGTTCACTGGGCTGCCATATTGCCTCCCACACTTTTAACATTGACATTATGACGAGCTTGTCCCCTAGTATTCCCTTCAGCTATTCTTAAAAGGAACTATTATCTAGAACATCCCTATCTTAGTCACCTTTCTGGGGATGAACTCTAGCTGTCCACTTCTTTCTTAAAGGCTGATGTCTACAAATGAACACAAGAGCCTTTGGTCCCAGAGTCCCACGAATCCAGATAAGCAGTGGGTGAAAAATCCAGGCTAAGAGGCAGGTGGGGAGCAAAAGTGGTAAATGCAGCCAGATAGGTGGCTTTGCCCATGGTGCCCACTCGTAGAATGCTGTGGTGGGGACCTAACTCCAAGGTGAGTCTGAACTCACAGATTCCTCTCTGGGGCCAAGGCCATTTCCGGAGTCCAGAAAACATCTGGACTTGCAAGTCGTCATCACTAAGGGACTGTTTTTGGTTGAAAAAGAAGAAAGCAGAGAGACTGATGATACTGGGTTGGTCAAAATGTTCACACAAGTTTTCCATAAGATGTTACAGGAAAACCTGAATGAACTTACCAGTCAACCCAATAGATTCTACCATGGTTACTTGGCAGGAAGTTTAAAGAAAGTAGCAGGAAATAAATTTTTTAAAAGACAGATTATCAAGAATTTTTTTCTCCTTCACTGTAAGAACTGATTAAAGGGTGTGCAAAGGTAACAGATGGCTCCAATTCTAGTCATGTCCAGTTGCCTTCTGGGAACAATGAAGCCAAAAGAGCTGTTATTGAAATTCAAGCTACTTTTTACATCTGAATAAATCAGGTAGCGCCAGAGAGTACATTATCTGTTGAGAGACAGATACTAAATTCCCCTGTTTGAGCAGCAATAATCGGGGCTGACAGTACCTGAGACATTTGGTAGTTTCTGCAGCCTGCCTAATCTATTGTGATGAGGCTTCAACTATAGGAATATCTCAAGGGTCTGCACAATAATAATAGCGAATGACTATTTGGACTGGATTATGAATAAAAGACTGTACATATGTCTATAATGAGAATTTCATTGAAAATGAAAATACTAAAGCTGTCATATTTTTTAATACTTCGATTTGCACATCCTTGACTGCTTTGGGGCATAAAGAGGAAAAGTGTCGAGCAATTTGTTGTCAGCTCTTGAAATAAATTATCATTTAAACGCTTCCTCTCCACAAAGGTTATTAGCTCAGTAGCTTGTTCCTGGGGGTGGACCATCAGTTGAGTGAAAAAAAAAAAAAAATCACAAGACATTCAACTACCCTTTCAAAAGCAGAATATTAGTTACTGTGGAAATTGTTCTCTCGGTAGCTTAACATATTCCACTGTATCTCTCCAATGCTGCAGATTAGACTGCAGTGACTATTAATAAATACTGTCATATTTTACAGCTGTCATGCAAAGCTGAAAAAAGGCTTCGCTGTGATTAGATCCTGTTTACAGTAATATTTCCAGCTCAGACTCAGAAAGGCAGTTGTCCTATAAAGGTATTTTCCATAAGTAGAATATTTCTCCATCAAATGACATGACTAATTTGAATGTAGTGTTAACTCCTTGGTGGCAGTGAATTTGAGACTGAATTAACTTCACAGCCAGAGATATATTCCTCTCCAGAGACACACTAAGCTGAAATGTCAAAATTTTTCTCTTGGGTTGTCCTTCATCTTCAAAGCAGTGCTTGGAGTAGTCCACTCCTCCACAGGAGAATGCACCCTCACTGGTTGATCTACCTTCTTTTGCCCCCTCCCTCTGGTGACTGATTGCGTTGTTTGCAAGACAACTGGTCAGGATTTAGGAAAGGAATGACACTCCAGTGGGCTTGCTGGAAATTCTGCTTCCTGAGCTCAAATGCCACCGTGAGTGAAAGAAATAGATGTGTAGCCCCCTAGCATGCCGGAGCTGCGTGGAAGGGTATTCACATCTGAGAAAGGGAGGTGACAGCTGGCAGGCTGCTTTTGCTCTGACCTTCTGCTGCTTTTCATCAAGCTCCTTGAGGAATTAACCCTCACTAAGCTGAATATCTAGTTTTCAATGAATGCACGGTCCTTACACCATCAAGGGGTAGCAGACATGTCCCATTAATTCAGGGGGGAGACTGAGAGGTCTTTGAGAGGCTCTTGGAAATGTCCCTTGGGGAAGAGACAGACTGTAGTGTAGATCTACAACTGTGACTTTTGAGGTTCATCTCCCGGAGCCCCCTGAGACAACCATTCAAGCCAGGGCAGGACTGACTATGGAAGGGAAACGAAAGAATGCCTGTCATGTCTTTAGCACCAAGCTGGACACGGTAACATGCTCAATCAACTTTCCCTCTTATCATTGTAACAGTGATACTCCATGCAGAGGGAGTGTGATTTACCCCCCTGCAGGGGACGTTTGGCAATATCTAGAGACATTTTTCATAGTAGGTAGAGAACAGGAGGGCTTCCCTGATAGCTCAGTTGGTCAAGAATCTGCCTGCAATGCAGGAGACCCCGGTTCAATTCCTGGATCAGAAAGATCCGCTGGAGAAGAGATAGGCTACCTACTCCAGTATTCATGGGCTTCCCTTGTGGCTCAGCTGGTAGAGAATCTGCCTACAATGCAGGAGACCTGGGTTCGATCCCTGGGAATGCTGCTGAACATCCTTCAGTGCACAGGACAGCACCCCCACCCCACCCCCAAAGTTGTCTGGACCAAGATAGCAATAGTGCCAAGGTGGCAGCAGGGTCAAAGGACAAATGGCTGTAAGAATTCCTCAAGGGGGTGGAATGGACCCATCTTATCTCTTACTGTACCTAGATTGGTGTTAAGAGTTACATTCAGTGGAAGGTGGCACATTTAGCTTTGAAGAACTTACTTTATGGTCAGAGTGACAGGATAGGATCTATACACATGAAGCAAAGATAAATACAAAATAGCACAAATGAGAATTTGGATAGTATGCATTTGTGAGAGTCCAAATAAGAAAAAAAAGAGTTCACAATAAGCAAGCTGGACCCATCAGAGAAGGCTTCATAGAAGACCTTAAACATCTTTCTGAGCCCACCACCCAACTGCCTTCCCTAGCAATAATCTTGCTTTGATGGCTAAGGCCGAGTAGGTATCCAGACCCAAAACAACATGGCATTCTCATCACTGTTCCCAAACGTCAGAGCTTAGGGCGAGCAACACAATTAAAAGAAAAACCAAAAAAGGGAACAATGTTCCTTTTACGAAATGGAAAGCAATTACAGAGCTGTTGAAAATAGGCAGTAAACAAAAGGAGGGAGGGAAACGCTGGCAATATTCCATTTTCCTAACTAATCCTGTAGCAAAAGTGCAATTTGCCACAAAATCCACAGCGCTCGCTCCCTCTCCCTCACAGTCAAACACATTGTTTGGCATCAGCACAGCTACACGGGATGCCTTAGCCATACCTGTCAGGAGCCAGGAAGACAGAATATGCTGGTGGGGAGGGGCAGAGGTTAAGGGGGAGCACCTCCCCACAGTCTCTGTGGAGCACCCTCATTCAGGGGGAAAGAGGGGCGTGAGTAGAGCCTACAACACTCCCAGTCCTCATGGATCCTTTCCAGTCAATAAGTTGCCAGTGTCGACCGCTGTCCTGCTTTGTCGACTCCACAAACGATCTGATTAATTCTCTGGTGCTAACTGCCTCAGCAGGCTTTCTCGGCAGTAGAACAGAGGCTAATTAAGATCACGTCAGGCGAGGAGGCTGACAGGTTATGTTCCTGGGCCACGCTGAACTTGCACAGGGTGCTTCAACTTCACCGCAGGCAGGCAGGGCGCGGCCAGGCACCGATTCCCTAGCAGGCCTCTCATTTATTTCCGCCGAGTCCTGCGTCAACCGGCCTCTGTTTTGTCAAGGATTTACGTCCTTCTCCTTGGGGTAATTAGCTGCCACTGTGTTCACTTTGAATTGCATTATTTCAGCTTCCTTTCATTTGAATTTTTAATATGCCTGTAAATAGAGATGACGATTAATAGTGGGGTCATTTTCCCTCCTAAATCACGTGTGTGTGTGTGTGTGTGTGTGTGTGTGTGTGAGGCAGAGAGAGAATGTGACAGAGACAGAGAGTGTGTGTGAGAGAGAGAGAGTGTAAGAGAATGTGTGTGGGGGGGTGGGAGAGAGAATGTGGTGACTGAGAAAGTGTGTGTGTGTGTGTGTGTGTGTGTGAGAGAGAGAGAGAAGGAGAGAGAGAATGTGTGTGACAGAGACAAAGACAGAGTGTGTGTGTGTGTGTGTGAGAGGGGAGAGAGAGTCAGAGAATGAGTATGAAACAGAGACAGAGAAAGACTGTGCGTGTGTGTGTGAGAGAGAGAGAGAGAGTGTGTGTGTGTGTGTGTGAGAGAGAGAGAGTGAGTGAGTGAGTGTGTGTGTGTGTCGTACCAGCATATAGCCCATCGAGGTGAGTTTAGGACAGATAAAGGAAGCCTTACTTTTCACAGCAGGTAGAAAATGGAAGAAACATATGGAACTCATTACACCGAGTGGGAGATTAGACTGAAAATATAAATAGCTTCCCTCTCCCCCCAAATAAAGGCTTAGATGAATTCATGGATGACAGACCCATAATGAGTTATTACGGGAAAGAGATGTTTGGAGAGTTCTCTAAACTGAGGTTGACATACATTGCATTGTAGACTTAAGGGGCCACATTTGCTTTCTCATAGGCATGTGGTCACACAGAGTACTAACATTCTATGCCCCAAGTTTTTAAGGGTAATTTCAAGAGTTTATTTTGTATCTAGGAAGTCAGGAGGAACACTGAGAAACAGAATGTTCTCCAGAAACATTCTGTCTCTTCTCATATACTCAGAGCCTCCAAGCACACATCAAGAACATCCTGTTGTGAGAGCTGATTGGCTCAGTCAAGGATGTTGAAGAAAAGCGTCATCAAACCGTATCCTCTGTTTCATGCTCTTCCATTAAGTAGCCATGTTATCCTGGGCAAGTCATATAGCCTTTCTGGTCCTCAGATTCCACGTCTGCAAAAATGGGGAAGTGGACTCAATTGTTCTTCAACTCAGAGACTCCTGAGTGGAGGGTCTGTGTGTCAGAACATTACTGGGATTATGGAAGTGAAGAAGCAAAGTGTCTGCCCTTAATAAACTCACAGTTTAGAAGGGGACTGTAGACAAGATATTAGGTAAGTAGAATCTAGAGTGATCCTTCTAGGTTTTAAAATTTTGTGAGCTATTATAGCACTTCCATTGATAATGAAGTCAGAACTCTTTTTCAAATGACCACTCTTAGGGAGGGGTATGGAGACACAAATAATCACGCATATTTGGAAGTTAGTCAGAGACCCTCGGCACACTCTGGTTTTTTCTTGCTCGCCCCTTAGTGCTCAGTATTAATATTTCCAGGACTCTGTGAGATAGAGGAGAAAAGGAAACAGTGCTTCAGTTGGTAGACTAGGCTATCCCAGGAGATCTTAAAACCCTTTCTGGCAGATCTCTAAGTTAGGCATTGCCACGACACACTCCTAACAAGGTTTGCTGGAATTCTCAAGAGTATTCTTCACTCCAGTACCCCTCAAGCTCTTAAAATGGCAATCTCATTTGCAATCTCAAGGCTTCTGTAAAATGAATGGATTGTTTCTTACCAAAAATGATATGAATTTCTAGGACAATGGATAATGCAGTTTTGTTTCTTGAAATATAACCAATTTTTCTAAAGATTCAAAAGGGTTCACTAGGCACAACAGTTATAGGTTTACAACAACCTTCCAGAGGCTTTCCCCAAGTCTAGATCCACATATTTAGTTTTTCCCTAAAACCTTTTCCTTGATGCTCCACCAGTCTCTCAAGACTCAACCTGAAGAACTCTGAACTTATCATCTTCCCAGAAAACCATCTGCTCCACCTATATTCCCAGGTTCAATGAATGGCACTGCCCATTAGCCTGAAGCATAAATCTTGTCCTTGAATCTTTCTTCATCATCCCTCATATCTCATCATCAAAGACCCTATTCTGGGACTTCCCTGGTGGTCCAGTGGTTAGGACTCGGCAATTCCACTGCAGGGGGCTCAGTTTCAATTCCTGGTCAGGGAACTAAGATCCCACATGGGGTGCAGTATGGCCAAAAAATAAAAGAACCTCTTCTACATTCCTGCTACCACTGACTCAAGTTCAGGCTATCATCACCTCCTGCCTCATCTTCCTGATCTTTATGCCCACCACTGCCACCAATGGCAATCTTCCCATCACATCACTTCCCTGCCTAAAAGCTTTCAGCAGTGCCCCGTTACTCTTAGGATCATGTCCTAGTTTCTTAGTATGGCACAGAAGGCCTTTCATGATCCAATTAAACTCTGACCCATTTTCTTAGCCTCATCTCCTCCCAGTCCATACCCACTAGTTCTCCATACTCTAGCCACATGGAAGCATGCCACTTTCAATAAGCAACATGCAGTATGCCCTTGTGGTTTTCTTTTTCTTTGCAGAGGTGCCTCCATGGCTGTGTACCTACTGTCCCAACTTTCTGGCACTCAGTCCCCTCACTCCACTTCCCCACTACCATCCACCCTGGCACACACACAAAAGTGTTCCCTCTCTAACTGGTAAATGACATATCCTTCAAAACTCTGCTCAAATATTCTCTTTCCCAGGTCTAGGTGTCCACTACTGCCTGCCCTGGGTCCTCGTGGTACTTTGCATATACCTCTAGTATAGCACTGATTATACTACAGTATCATTATTATTTGTTTATGTCTTTCTCTTCCTCACAAGACTGTGAACTTAAGGACAAGAATGTCGTCTTACCTCTGTCAGCACTCTGAATATAATACAGTACCTGGATTGTTATTATTTTTAAATTGAACAAATGAATGAGTGAATGAATGACAGACCTTAACTAAAAACAAAATGGGAGATTTCAGGGAGCTTGAGGAACTGAAGGAGATGGATTTGGGTAAATCATGGCCTCAGATCATATATTAGATGCTCAACTTCCTCCTGTATCCTGTGCTAACCTTGATTTTGAGTTCTTCTGTGACCTAGCCTCTTTACCAAAGATATCACCTTCCTGATCCAACCAACTTGGAAGCAGAACAAACATTTTAGTGCTGGGAAATTTAGCTAAAGGACAGACCTGCCGTGCACTAGATGGTCCCTGAATCTCAGCCAGTACAGAGTCATTAACATTTGAGGACTCTCAAAATCTGGCTTCCCAGGTGGCTCAGTGGTAAAGAACCTGTCTGCCAAGCAGGAGACCTGGGTTTGAGACCTGGGTTCAATCCCTGGGTTGAGAAGATCCCCTGGAGGTGGAAATGGCAACCCATTCCAGTATTCTTGTTTGGGAATCCCATGGACAGAGGAGCCTGGAAGGCTACAGTCTACAGTCCATGGGGTCATAAAGAGTTGGACATGGAGGCTAAACCGCCACCACCACCCTCAAAAGCTAGGGTGTAGACATTGCCCTATTTCACACCTACCAGTGGTATTTAGAGATCTGCACGTGTTCTCTAAAGACCAGAGCAGCGTGATATTTATTTCTACAGCTCCCAGTGAAAGGCAAATTATTTCAAATTGTTTGTGTAGGCAATGTGACAAGGATGAAAAGTGATGTGAGAGCTGGTGCAGTCAGTTCTCAGGTATCTGTAACAGATGAAGCAAGCCACACACCTATAATCCAAAGGGCATTTCTGTAGGCTTTCCATATCAGATTTTCTTTCTTTCTTCTATCCTACCTAGGCTTGACTGAGCATGCACATAAAGGGAGTTGCCCCAGGGACCCAGGGAAAGGGATCTTCAAAGATGTCCCTTCAATTACGAAGTTCCAAAAGACAGGAATAACTAGCAGGAATATCATACAAAATAGTTGTATGGAGAAATAGAAGTGGGGGGGGGGGGGAATCCAAAAGAAAAAAGTGGGACTCTGAATCCAGGGAGAAAAAGGGTGGTGTCAAGGCCTTCAAAACAAACTTTGCTGACCTTAAAATGACCAACCCTGTTCCTGAAACCATAACTACTGACAGACATGAATCAGGAACAAATATAATCAGCAACGAGCACCATAAACCTGGTAATTTTTGCAAAAGAGATTTGATGTTTTATATTTATAAGCTTTATATTGCTTAAAAATCTTCTTTCTTGAAACTAAAATGAACTGCATCTGTGATGAAATTTCTAAGATCCAACAAGCAAACCACAGAATCACTACATAGAAGCATTTTATACCTCTGAGAGGCTGAGGAAAAGCTTCTGAAGATTGTTGGGTCTCTTTCTTGGGAAGCTCTTGGCAGAGGTGTATTCCTCCTGAAAATACTGAAGAAAGAATAACTGGTTTCTCTTTGGTACAGTGTGGCAGGAAGGAGTGCAATATTATTTATCAAAACTACACTGTCTTCCATCTTTCGACTTTTTCCAACACTATAAGTATGTTAAGTTTCATCAATAAGGTGGTAACTTTCATGAGGAGGGACTAAGACTTATCTAAGTGATGTTTTGATTCCATCACTTTTACCCACCTAGCACAGTGCTGGATAGTAGCATTGGAAAAAATCTTAGACATGCCAAGCTGGAAAGATCTTTAAAGTTCTTAAGTCTGAGGTTGCAGCTTCCAAAAAATGGAGTGCCCCCTATTTTGTTGAGTTTTCTGATCTGTAATTCTACTTAAAATGTGGGGTTCCCAAAATCTAAAGGCTAGCCACAGATTTCTACATTAAGTCTTTTCTACTCTGTCTCAGTTCTTTTATCAACATGATGGTAGTAGTATACTTTGCACCCTATCTCGCAGGAATAAAGATGAATGCCATAATGACATAAACTAAAATCAAATGCCAAATATGACTGAGCAATTGCCTACAGCTGAAAGAACTGCTCTGCAGATAAGTGGTTAGATGCAAGAAAACAGCCTCATCCTACTGTGCCCACAGAGTCCCAGTGCGTTCTGTCAGGCTTTACCCAACAGAACTGAAAGAGTTTATGTACCTTTCCACTTTCCTTGGGTACTCATCTGCTTGGAGGATCCATCCAGTTCCATCTATTCCTTTTTTTTTTTTTTTTTCAATTGGAGGCTATTTACTTTACAGTATTGTAGTGGGTTTTGCCATACATTGACATGACTCAGCCATGGGTGTACATGTATTCTCCATCCTGAACCCCCCTCCCACCTCCCTCCCCATCCCATCCCTCAGGGCCATCCCAGTACACCAACCCTGAGCGCCTTGTCTCATACATCGAACCTGGACTGGCAATCTCTATTGCACATATGGTAATATACATGTTTCAATGCTATTCTCTCAAATCATCCCACCCTCGCCTTCTCCCACAGAGTCCAAAAGTCTGTTGGACACAGAAATATATCTGTGTCTCTTTTGCTATCTCCCATATAGGGTCATCATTACCATCTTTGTAAATTCCATATATATGCATTAATATACTGTATTGGTGTTTTTCTTTCTGACTTACTTCACTCTGTATAATAGGCTCCAGTTTCATCTACCTCATTAGAACTAATTCAAATGCATTCTTTTTAATAGCTGAGTAATATTCCATTGTGTATATGTACCACAGCTTTCTTATCCATCTATTCCTTGCATGGATTAGCAAGTCAGCTCACTGCATTAAATGGTCCACAAATGCTAAGCAGACCAGTTACTCCTATGATATCACCCCAGGCCATACCATGGCCAGCAAGAATGGGTTCTGGGTTGCCTGTCTTTCTTCACCCTTAATTCGAGATAAAAAACTGTATTTAACTCATAAGATCACTGTGCAGATGACATCCATGGAAGGCACCTAGAACAGTTCCTACCACCTACTTAGCATTCTGTAATTGTTAGCCATCATTATTATGCACTTATGAGAGTCACAGGAAAGGAGTGACCACTGAGACATTGAATGGAGACTCATAGCTGCCCTCTCTCATCCTCTCTGTGCCTTAGGGCCACCCCCATCATCTCTCCAAGGTGCTGATCTTCGCCTTCCTCTATCAGAATCAGAACCTGTTCCCAGGAAAGGAGCTGGGAATCTTATTGACATTACACAGAGGTAGAAATGGCTGATGCACAATCTCACCTAAGACATCTCTGTGTCTTCATCAAGTGCAGAAAGTGAAAGTCGCTCAGTCTTGTCCAACTCTTTGTGACCCCATGGACTATACAGTCCATGGAATTCTCCAGGCCAGAATAGTGGAGTGGGTAGCCTTTCCCTTCTCCAGGGAATCTTCTGAACCCAGGGATCAAACCCAGGTCTCCCACATTGGAAGCGAATTCTTTACTATCTGAGCCACCGGGGAAGCCCAAGAACACTGCAACAGGTAGCCTGTCCCTTCTCCAGCGGATCTTCTTGACCCAGGAATCGAATCGGGGTCTCCTGTGTTGCAGGCGGATTCTTTACCAGCTGAGCTACCAGGGAAGCTCCCAAGTGCAGAAAGCCTCAGGCCAAAAGAAGGAAGCCTTGCTTTTGGAATTGCAGTACTGGTGATGGGTAGGATGTGGGGGGCAGTCATTAGCTTCCTGCAATCCTAACTTCATAGCCAGCTCTCTTTCTGCCTCATATATTGCTAAGGCTATACCCATAACTGAAGAGAAGGGAGTGATTGGTAAAGCTAGAAGAGCGCATTTTTTTCAGTCTTACTGGGCACATGTTGTGGAGAATAATAAAACAGAAAATGGCATTCTCTTTATTCACAAGCAAATACAAGTGCCTAAAGGCAACTTAAGCTGAACAGACAAGCTCTATGGAAAATCTTGAAGCCAGTGGCTCCACCAAAAATACATCTATATTTTCATTTTTTAATAAGCTGACAGAAAGCAGAGCATATGTCTTTTCTGACACATTTTAGGCTCCCTTGGATTCGTAGTATACATATTGAATCCTAGAATTGTGAAGCAAAGCTCAGTTTATGGTCTTATTAATACATTTGTTTGGCTTAAGTTGGCAAATATTGGAAAAGGGGAGGAAGGACCATGTTTCTATTTGCAAGTTCCCTTCCAGCCTTTCCTTTTGTCTGAAAGCCTCTGCAGTCATTGCCATAGGACTGGGTGAATCATCATTTAAGTGTATCACCCACTGGGAGGGCGATGAAAAGAAAGCAGAGGACAATAGCTGGAGAGCATGGGAGATCGCTGGTCATTTTGTGAGAAATCGTGAGAAGGATGGTCTTACAGATGAGATATAACAGCTGCCCTCACTGACAGTCTTCAGAAGTCCAAAGTCAGCATCCATTAAACTCTAGCTTCCCCATCACTTTATCTTAGGGGCCATCTCCACCAAGCAGATGTTGAAGATTCTCTGGTACAGTGGCCTGTCTTCTGAACTTAGAAACAGGACATGTGGTCCGGCGATGTGTTTCCTTTTCTTTCTGATTTATTCTAAGACAGGCCTGAGGATTTCAATCCCCGCTCTGACATCAATCCGCTGGGTGACCTTGGGCTAAAGTCTGAGTGTCTGTAAAATGGCAATAGTTATAATATCTATGTATATCATATATCATATAGTATCTACATATATAATTATACTGTTGTGAAAACTAAATATGACATGGTGAAAGTGCTGAACACAGTGTCTGATAAACAGAAACTTACTCAATTCATGGTAGCTATTATTACTTATGATAATGATTAACATGTTACAAAAACATCAACATGAAACCACATTTAGTTCCTAACTTCAGGAATCACCTTTTGAGAAAAGAAGGAAGATACATGAAATTTGGACTGCTCCAGAAAATCCTGGATGTCTTATCACTACACCTAAAGGTACTTCTTCCCCTTCAGTTTAATAAGGCATCTTAGAAGAAGAGATGGAAAGAAGACAAAAATAGGAGGCAAAAGCAACCTTCTCACTGACCCCGTAATTCCTTATAGCTGCTGCTAAGCTATTTAGAGTTCTGTGGATCTGACTTCTGCTTCCAGCCTCATCCTTTCTACTCTCTGAATGTTCCACCTTGAAATTACAGAAATATTTCCATAAACTATTTGCCTTCATGATCTTACCTAATACGTCACTGAGATCGCAAAATTATTGCTTAACTGGAACCCTCTGAAATGGACAGCAGTCAGTTATTCTAATGAATATTGTTCAAAAGGAAACCTACCACATTACACTTCCAAGCAGTTTTCCCCTGTCTTTTATCGTCATTCCTACCCAGGGAGGAGGGCGGTGCAAGGGTATCACTGCTAGATTATAAAGGAAAAGGGGGAGGTGACTTGTCCAAGGTCATGCAGTTCATGAGGAGTGAAAGCAGGACCCAAGTTTCCTAACACTGAATCTGGCAATCTTTCCAGCCCACCAGACTTCCACATGATTTTAGGTCAACAGATTATTTCTTTACTGACTATGAAAGACTCCAGCTTTTCTGGGAGGTTTGGGGACTAATGAGTAATCAGTTCCTCAGACTAATATCCTCCCTTCACTGAGCACTCGCTAAGCCTTTTAATGCATCATCTCCTTTAATCCTTACAACAATTTTACAAGGGAGGGCCTGTCACGATCCTCATTTTACAGATGAGGAAGTAGAGGCAAGGTTGAGTGATTTGCTCAACATCACACTCCCAGTAAGTCATGAAGCTGGTCCTAGACACCCTGTTCCCTAACTCTCAGTACAGTGTTCTGTCTCCTAGTCAACACAGACAGGAACTTCCAGTTTGCTTATTAACAAGGAGAGGATGCTATCTTTAAAGATGCTTTAGGGCAAAATGATAAGCCAGTTTTCTCTCAATTTCTCCAACTGATAAAAGAGAAAAGTATGGAAAGCAGGCAAATCAGGCCTAATCCTCAAAGCCATGACTGTGCAGGTGTGGAAAGACAGCTAGGGAATCAGCACAGAGAACTCAGGGGTGGGCATGTATCTCCTCTCACCTGCTCACACCCTGGACTCAAGGCACACTGCTTCTCAGCCAAACAGAAGGGTGAGGTAGGAACCATCAGGCCGTAGCTCCCATCCTCCCATAGGAGCTTAGGGCGCTCTTGTGTTTCAGTCTGTCCCACATTCTCATCAAAACTGCCCTGCTCCCTTTTCCCTAGAACTCTGTTCAGTGCCCAGAGCCAAGTTCAAGTTCTCGTGACTGGGGCGGACAGTGGTTATACAACCCAGTGACACTTGTTTTTGACAGAAGTGTCTTGTCGTCTTCTCCTTTGAGCATCTGAATTGGGGACCTCAGGACCAGTGCTGCTCACTGCCCTCTCCCATCGCAATCCAAGGTGGGGACAGCCCATGAAGAGGGGCTTGGGGTCTGGGTTGCTATGGAGCACTCGCTCCCTGATCATTGTAACTAGACCATCCTCATTTTCTTGCCTCCCAAATCCTTCCTTGAGGATACAAATTAATGCAAATCACCCTGAAGACAGGAAAGGTGAAACTCCGTGTGCACATTTAGGCTGGGAAAGCAAAAAATCAGTTCATTATTTCAAGACCTCTTGTGATGCTGTAAATACCCAGTCAACACAGAACAAAGATCCCTTTTTCCCCCCTTACATTATTTATGTGCCATCTAAAAATTACATGCCCGTTCTCTTTCCAGCGCTGAGAGAGAGAAACATGCATATTCATGATCTGATAAATATTTAAGTGGGATTTATTTAAATGAGAGAGTCCATTTACAAACATTCCCTGGCTCTGAGATCTTATCCTGGGCACACAGAGGGAGGATAATTTCCTCTGGTAGATTCAAAACCTCCGCTGGCCACCTGCCCCCCTAAACTTGGAGCTCTTCCTTGAGAGCTGGTGAATGCCGCCCGCAGTATTTCAAGGCAGTCTTCCGTACCTCCTCCCTCTAGGCCTGTCTTCCTGCTCTGAGCTCATGCCATAGGATCAGTCGTTGGCAAAATGCTAGAGCCGGCAGCTTACTTGGGGGCAGGGGAGGCAGGCACAGCTTCCTTTGCCTGGGCTCTTCCTCCTCACCCCACAAGGCCACAGCAGCCACCACCACCCCATGATGCCTGGCCTTCCTCTGGTCCACCTCTCCCCTCCAGGAGGACAGCTTTGTGACGCACTAAGTCATCAGGATTGTGCTGCCGCATCCAGGAGGATGTGTGTGTCAGAACCACTAAAGCATCTTGCCCAGGCTTCTTTTCAAAGCGTGTACACCTACAGTGTTTCATGTGCTCCTCCAATAATCCTATGAGACTTCAGAGGTGAGAATCACTTTTTAAGCCTTAGAGATAAAGAAAGAAAAGCGAGGACACCCTGCTCATCCAAGCTAAGTCACGCAGCTACTGGTGGCAAAGTTAAGACTCAAAAATCAGGTCTGACTCTTCACTCTGGGATCTTTTCGTTATGCAAGGCTGTCGCTCGTCTGAGGGATGTCGGAAGAGAATGCCATGGCAACCCCAGGGGAAGCCTAATGGTGAGCTCTCAGGCTCACCTGTGGCTGTTACTGGGGGGACTATTTGCACATGCCCGTGACTAGACCCAACATCTTCTCAATCCTATCATACAGGGGACTATCATATAGAGTATAACGTTAACCCTGGGTGCTCCATTCTGCTACCATTCTTGGGCACCACCCTGGCTCTAGTCCTAGTCCATCATCCTCTCTCTCCAACTAAATTCACGTGTTTGGGTCTCATTTTGTGGAAACTTCATTGGATGATAACTGAATTCACCAGTTGAACTGATCTGTGCATTAATACTGGTTAATGGCGCAGTGTACCACCTTTCCTGGGTCATACACATGTTTTGACAGAATCTTCTTATGCCTTAACTCAGGAACACTGTATAGACAAGAATTTCAAGCAATGAGCCAGGCCAATGAGGGCGATATCATGGAGCCAGTGGACTTCTTAGGTCTCTATCCTGTACCTCCTAACTGACCATTTAGTCTAACTAATTCAGGGTTACCAGATAAAATACAGGATATCCAGTTAAGTTCTATTTTCAGATAAATAACCATTTTTAGTATGTCCTAAATATTGCATGGGACATACTTATACTAACAATTATTCACTGCTTAGTTGAAATTCAAATTTGCTGTGTTTTTTGATTTTTCATTGGCTAAATCTGGCAAGGGGCTTTCCAGGTGGCTCAGTGATCAAGAACCTGCCTGAAATGCAGGAGATCCAGATTCAATCCCTGGGTCAGGAAGATCCCCTGGAGGAGGAAATGGCAACCCACTCCAGTATTCTTGCCTGGAGAATCCCATGGACAGAGAAACCTGGCAGGCTACAGTCCATGGGGTCGCAAAAGAGTCAGACCCGACTGAGCAACTCAACAACAACAGCAAATCTGGCAACCCTGGATTAATTATAACACCTGACCCACTAAGAAGTAACACTGACAAGTGCCTATTGGAGGACTTCCCTGGTGGTCCAGTGGTTAAGACTCGGTGTTTCCAATGCAGGGGGCACATGTTCAATTCCTGGTGGGGGAACTAAGATCCCACATGCTGCATGATCAAAAATAAAATAAAACGGGACATCTGCTTGCTTGTGGCACTTGGTTTTGATTGAGCCCCTAGCACTGTAACACTATATGGGAGGGGCGGGAGGTGATGAGGCAGAAGGAGAGAAGGCAGCTGTGATAGAAACACACACCACCCAGCCCATCATGAGACTGGTCTGAGTCACTTGTACGGGATCTAAGAGTAGCGTTACTATGCCTTTTTAGAGAATAGAACTAGTGCTATTTGCCTCTCATCACCAACTTCTCCCCCTGCACCCATCTGCTATGCTATTCTGCTCTATTCTATTCTGCTCTTTGATAAATGCAAAAGGAACAAGTTTTGGCAAATGCCAACCAAGCCTTGTGTTCTCCGCGAATCATCCAGCCCGGAAGGCGTATTGCGAGCAAAGAGCAAGGCGGGCTGGTGGGGCGTGGCCAGGCCGCTTCACAGCCTGCGGGGCTGCCCAAATGTAATAATTAAGCAGCAGGCGCAGACCCCAGGGGTAACCATGGGAAGAGTTCCATGACCAAAAAGTATCAGGGAACTGAAGTGCAGAATGTTTACAGGCCTAATTAACAATTTGCACAACTCCAGAGTTACAATTTTTGCTAGTGTCAGGCGGCTTTGCGGACTGACACTCTGGAAGCTGAGCTGGACCCAAGGCCTGGGGTGGTGCTAGGCTCTTGCTAACTGGTCAAGTTCAGTGGTTAAGGCACCTACTAAGATGTTCATTTGAGAAAGTGACCCAATGAGAGCAGCAACAGTGGGCTGACTCGTTTCCAATAATAGAAGCTAAGGAATGCAAACTCCAGAAATTAAGCACTTGAGTAGGAATAGTAATGATGATGATGATGATGATAACAATAGCAAATCTTTATTAAAGCACACATTTCCCCAAACACCCTTTATTGAGTCCATTAAAGAAAGCTAGTCTAAGCTAGTCATTTTACAGATGACTTAGCAAAGGCCCAGAGAGGGAAAGTCATTTGCCTGATGTCACACAGCAGGTCAGTGGCTGTATCTTGACTCCGAATCCAGTGTTCCATTTACTGTCCAAGAATGCTCTTCTGGAGATTCTAAACTGGTTGAGTTTTTCTTCTACATGTTCTTTTCTTTTTCTGATGCTTTTAGTTTTGTTTTATTTTGTTTTTATTGTGGTAAGAACATTTAACATCTACCTGCTTAAAAAATTTAAGTGCACAAAATCATGTTGTTAACTACAGGCACAGTGCTGTACATCAGACCTCTTATTTGTTTTGTATAACTATCATTTTATACCCTTAAACAGCAACTCCGCTCTCTCCAGCCCCTGGCAAACATGATTTTCTCTCTGTTTCTATGATTTTGACCCTTTTGGATACCTCATTATAAGTGGGATCAGGCATTATTTGTCCTTCTGATACTGGCTTATTTTGCTTAGCATAATGTCCTCCACGTTCATCCATGCTGTCACATATGGCAGGATTTCCTTCTTTTTAAAGGCTGAATAATATTCCATCGTAAGTACATACCATATTTTGTTTACCATTCTCCTGTCAATGGACATTTAGCTATGTCTTATTGTTCAGTTGCTCAGTTGTGTCTGACTCTTTCTGACCCCATGAACTGCCCTACACCAGGCTTCCCTGTCCTCCACCATCTCCTGGAGCTTGCTCAAACCCATGTCCATTGAGTCAATGATGCCATCCAACCATTTCATCCTCTGTCGCCCCCTTTTCCTCCTGCCCTCAATCTTTCCCAGCATCAGGGTCTTTTCCAATAAGTCAGCTCTTTGCATCAGGTGGCCAAAGTATTGGCGCTTCAGCTTCAGCATCAGCCCTCCCTTGGCTACTGTAAACAATGCTACAGTGAACATGGGAGTACAGATACCTCTGCACAGTCCTGCTTTCAATTGTTTTGGATATAAACCTGCAAGTGGGATTGCTGGATCATATGATAGTTCTATTTTTAATTTTTTGAGGAACTTCCATACTGTTTTCCATAATATCTGCACCATTTTAAAGTCCCATCATAGTGTCTGAGGGTTCCAATTTCTGTGGAGAAGGAATTGGCAACCCACTCCAGTATTCTTGTGTGGAGAATCTCATGGACAGAGTAGTGCGGCGGGCTACAGTCCATGGGATCGCAAAGAGTCGGACACGACTGAAGCAACTGAGCATGCATGCATGCATCACGAGCATATTATCTTTCTTTTTGTTGTTGTTGTTGTTTTTGTTCTTGCTTTAATAATAGTCAGACTAAAGGTGTTAAGTGACAATCTCATTGTGGTGTAGATTTGCATTTCCCTGAGGATCTGTGATACTGAACACCTTTTCATACACCTGTTGGGCATTTGTATCGTTCAAGTACTTTGTCCATTTTATAATCAGGTCATCAGCTTTTGTGCTGTTGAGCTGCAGGAATTCCTTATATATTTTGGAGATTAACCTCTTATCAGAAAAATGGTTTGCAAGTATTTTCTCTCAATCTGTAGGTTGTCTTTTCACTGTGTTTTTTCTTTGCTGTACAGAAACTTTTTTTGTTGTTTTGACGTAGTCCCACTTGTCTATCTTTGCTTTTATTGTTTGCACTTTTCATGTCATATCTGAGACATTATTGCCTACGATTTACAGATTCAGTAGAATCCATATTAATCCCTATTTTTACAGAAATATTTCAAAATTCTAACATTCATATGGAACTACAAAAGACTCCCAGTAGCCAAAGCCATCTTGAGAAAGAAAAATGGGCTGGAGGCATCATACTTCCTGATTTTGAAATATACTAAATATAAAGCTGTAGTAATTAAAACCAGTATGGTACTGGCATAAAAACAGACATATAGACCAATGGAACAGAAGAAAGAGCCTAGAAATAAACCCAAGCATATACAGTCAACTGATCTTTGACAAAGGTGCCAAGAATTCACAATGGAGACGGTTTCTCCATCCATAGTTTCTTCAACAAAAGATGTTGGGAAAACTGGCTGTCCACAGGCAAAAGAATGAAATTGAACCCTTATCTTACACTATACATGAAAATCAACTCAGAATGGATTAAAGATGTAAATATAAGGTCAGAAACTGTAAAACTCCTTGAAGAAAATATGGAAGAAAAGCTTCATGACATTGATCTAGGCAATGACTTCTCTACATTCTTGCTCTCCAGTACCTTTTTTTTTTTTTTTAACTACCAGAACCTACTGGTTCCATGCTTTTGGAGTTCTTTTGGAAAACAGTCACTCTGTTTACTCTCCCACTACCTACTCCTTTACCTTGGGATCACGTTTCCATCCTCTCCATAAATTCCCACATCTGGATGCTGATTTTCTGAATATTATTTTTTTTAATTGACAGAAACACAGCTGGGTCCTGTACAACAGCTGAACAACATGGGGTCCCTCCCCCTTTCCTCTTTCACTCAGCCATGAGCAGAAGAAAATACTGAGGTGCACCTACCATGTGCCGGGCACTCTACTAAAACAATGCATGAATTTTATCCTCACAGTAACTCTATCATATATGCACTATTATTGGTCCCATTTTGCAGGTGGGGATCCTGTAGTTCAGGAAGCTGAAGTGCAGATCCCAAGGTCACACATCTAGTAAGTGACACCACTAGAATTTGAATCCAGCCAGTCTAACTTTGGTGTCCACACTCTTAACCTTTACAAGATTCCCCCTAGAACATCTGACACACCGCTGCCAGAGTACTTTTCTTAAACTACCGGCATTATTATGTCCCTGCCTACTGCCTCGAGGCATTTGCTGTTCAATACGGAAGTTACTAGACACATGTGGCTATTTAAGTACAACTTTAATTAAAATGAAATAAAATTTAAAACACAGTTCCTTAGTCCCACTAACCACATTTCAAGTTCTCAAAAGCCACATGCTGAAAGTGGCTGTCATATTGACCAGCACAAATAGAGAACATTTGCAGCATTGCAGAAAGTTCAGTGGGACAGCATGGCTCTAGAGACTAAAAGTTGAACATGTCTGCATGGCCGGTCACATGTTCTGCAATCTGATCTCTACCAACTTTTCAGCACAAAGGCAGAAAAAGAGCAAAAACTGAGAGTGGAGGAAGGAGCAAGAGTCCTCTATGCCACCCCAAGGAAGTGAGGCCCCAGCCTGTAGGACATAAAGGCCTTTTTCCCTAAGAATACAGAGCCAGTGCATGTGGAGACCTCACTCAAACTCATCTCTTTCAGGAAGTCTGACCGAACAACCAGAGAGGTCAGAAAAGCACGTCACCCTGTTGACTGGGCGCTCCCCAGCAGTGACAGGAAGGGTTCCAATGCTTACAGAAAAGAGCGCGATCTCACATTTGGAATGGAATAAGGGACCTATGCTCAAATCCTACAACTGCTACTTATGAGTGTATAATACGGGCACTGCCACATCATTGAGCTTCTGTTTGCCTCTCTGTAAAACAGAGCCAATAATACCTCCTCTCCAGATTTGTGTGACAGTGAAGATAATGAAGAAAGTGAGATGATGGTCTGAGGAAGGATTTGGCCTTTAAACTCCTTCATGTGAATTTAGGGAGTGGCCAGGGTTGAAAGTCATTGAACTACATGATCATTCAGGTCCCTTGGAGCCTTGAACTTTAATCCTGGACCCATAGTAAGAAAGGTCAGAAGTCAGTTTGGGCAAAACCCTTACCTAGGTCCTCACAGCAGGCTGCAGGCGTCACAAGCAGTCAGTGTTGCAGCGGTGAGAGTGAGCACAGATTTCTAAGTGACAGATGCTCCTGGAACCTGCAGCCTAGGACTCTACCACCATGCATTTTTACTGTCCTCAGATTGACTCTGTGGATTTAGACTTTGGATGTTCGTTCAAAGGTTTCTCCTATCCCACAAAATTGCTTAATTTCAAGGAAATGGAAGGCAGATGGAAATAAGAGGCATACAAAGTGAAGACAGCTGAGAGGAGCTGGCAGAGGGAGAAAAAAATGGAAAGGAATTTTCTAACTAATTCAGCTAGCATCCTGTTGCACCCCAGTAGAATAGCACAGCAAAGGCTGATTTCCCAGCACTGTCGTCCTCCAAAGACCTCTCTGTTTGCCAGTCCTTCTGCACATCAACAACACACAGAGACCTGATGTTCCACTTCGTGGCTAGGAATCCTTCAAGGCCTTGAAGTACTTACTTAGATTACCAAAGAAAGATAAAATTATACTCCACCTGATGCAGCATTAATAATAATATTTTGCTTTATATTGACTCCTTGAAAATCTGAAATTCCTAACGGGTAACTAGGGGAGCAATCTGTTAAACTAGAATATTTGATGAAGCAAGGCACCCCATTCCCAACTGTATAAACCAAAATTGGCAGGATTCTGGGTGTTTGTAATTCTTATCTTACAACCAGAGGAAAAGAACCAAGTGGGGATCAGGAGCTCTCACTTCACAAACAAATATCATAGCTCCAAAAGGGCTCCCAGGGCAAACCTATCATCACTGCCTGGATCATCAGTCAAAGCCATACTCCTGTTGTTGTTGTTGTTTAGTCACTAAGCTGTGTCCGATTCTTTGCAACCCATAGACTGCAGTCCACCAGGCTCCTCTGTCCATGAGATTTCCCAGGCAAGAATACTAGAGTGGGAGTGGGTTGCCATTTCCTCCTCCAGGGGATCTTCCCGACCCAGGGATTGAACCCGCATCTCCTGCATTCAGGCAGATTCTTTACCACCGAGCCACCAGGGAAGCAGCCACACTCCTGAGTCACCCTGAAAAAGACACCCCAAGGTTTTGGACACCAAAAGCAAAACAAATCCTGCAGACCTTTCTTCTTTCTACTATATTCTCACCTTATTCCTTATTCAACTGTTGGTCCTAAACTGTACAGAAAACATTTCATCTTTGTGGTGCTTCAGGGTTTGGCTATCGAACCAGTTCTATGGCAGAAAGCCAAATTAATACACTTACCTTTTTTTTTTATTAAAAATAAAGTGGCTGAGGATTAGTTAATCGAAATTCTCAGGGAATGGACTGTTCTAATTAATAGAATCTTCTGATGAAGTGTTTGGCTGAAATTAAAAGGATGTCGAAACAATCCATTTAGTTTGGTCTATTTTTGGCAAATTTTTATGAAATGCTCTGCTTTCGTGTACCTGCCTTAAAGATATTATTGAATCTTTGTTTGGTATTTGGGGCTCTTGCAGGGCTTTTGGGTTATCATTTTGTACATCTGTTCTCAATGTCCAGGAGGAGAAATGAAGATAGATACAGCCACAACACAGACTGAGCTCAGGACAGAGCTCTGATGAAATTTCCAATTTCAAAGGTTTATCATGTATAGCCTCTTTTTGAGTCAAGGGCATGGGATCAGGAAAATCCAGTTAATTTAAGGTTCTGGTTAAACAAAATTAATGTAATAATACTTTGACCCTTTCCATAGATTTTCACGCCTGATCACATTTGCTGTCCATTACACTCTTGAGAAGCTGGTTCCTCATGTTATATACTGAGATCTAGAGAGGCTAAGATTAGTAGATCAAGCATCTGAAGTCTCATTCAAGTGTTCCTTTCAGTGTTCACATCACACTGTGATATCCACATTAATTATACTTTCACTATATTTGAATTGACTTCCTCCAAATCAGGCCACACAAGGCTCAACTAATCCCACCATAGTTGGAGAAATATTTGATTGTGTGCTCAGCTCCTGTAGCACTCAAAATAGCTTAGGTGAAAGTCATGGCTAAGAAAATAGTTGCTATGATAATAGTGTCCTTAAACATCCCAGTTGAGAGCTATTTATTTGGCATAATATGGTCTTGGCATACTAAACACTATTTGCATCTTTGTGTGGAGGACACTTCACTTGTCTGTAGTATTTCTGTCTGTGGGGATACATCTTTGAAAAGGTATTGGTGTCTCCAAGGATACACTGCTTGACTTCTGAGTGGCCAAAGAATGCTAATATTTGAAAAGAAAGGGGAATGCATGATCTAAGATTCCTTGTATGTCCTTTAAGTAATAAATCATCTCCACTGATCTTTGTAGGAATCTTATGAAGTTGGTTGAGCAGATATCATGGTCCCATTTCACAGAGTAGGTCCTGAGGTTGAGCTAGGTCATCACGGTACCCTAATCCTGGTTGAACACAGCTTTCTCCTATGGTGCTCACCAAAGCTCACTTAGCCTCAGAATGCCCTTGGAGTTTGTTACAAGTACAGCTTTTCCAGCTCCATCCCAAACATACTGAATCAGAATTTCCAGGGATGAGACTCGATATGAAGATATATCAATCGACTGATTGATCAATTTGTAAAACTGCCTGCCCTATTATTACTGAAAATGAAGAATTTAAGACACGAGAGAATGGCAGATGCTAGAGCAACAATTTCATAATCATAACTCTGAGATCGGCACCACATCTCTTGTTGGAGGTGGAGTGGGAATGGGGATACACAACAAGCACCAGACACCGCCTGGCCTGGGAGAGTTTATAAGGTAGTTTGTTCCTAGGTCAATGGTTCTCGAACTCTAACAAGCATCAGAATCGTCTGAATGGCTTGTTAAAACACCAATTACTGGTTCCCAGCCCGAGTTTCTGCTTCAGTAGGTCTATATCGACCAAGAATCTGCATTTTTAACAAGTTCCCAGGTGACACTGGATGCTTCTAAGTCCGAGGATTACACTTTGGGTACCCCTAGCCCCTTGGAGAAGGGAATGGCAACCCACTCCAGTATTCTTGCCTGGAAAATTCCATGGACAAAGGAGCCTGGTGGGCTACAGTGCATGGGATCGCAAAGAGTTGGACACAACTGAGCAACTAACACCCCTAGACCCGGCATCCTTTTAAATCTTATGGCTGCCTTAGGATTTAAAAGAGATATTTCAGAATAGATCCGTGAAAGAAAAATAGAATACAAGGAAACAAAACTCCCTGTGGTGTACTATTGCCTCCCGGGTGTCCTCGTGTTCCTTCACCTACCAACACAGGGCCACATGTTTCACGCCCTTCAGTCACAGTGAGAAATCTCCCTGACCCTTGAAAAACAGTCCCATGTTCTTAACCACAAATGTACTCGACAGCACCGTTTCAAGTGGAAGCATTTGCTTCCTTCATGGTCTGTTTTCTGAAGAAATATTGGGTTGGCCAAAAATTTCTTTCAGGTTTTTCCATACTATGTTACAGAAAAACCCAGATGAACTTTTTGACTAACCCAATAGAAACGCCCTCTGCTTTGGAGTCCGGAAGGAGGTGGCAAAGAGAATCATCTCTCCCCACTGGCTAAGACAGTGCTTCTCAAAGCCTAGTCCCCAAATCGATAGTGGCAGAATTGCCAGGGGTATTAAGGATAGAAATCACAGGACCCACTGCAGACCTATGGATCAGAATTTCCGGAAGTGAGACCTGGGGATGTGGAGTCTTAAAGCACCCCAGGTTATTGGCATTTCTGATGCATACTAAAGTTGGAGAAGCCCTAGGAAAAGGATTTACCCAATATCAGGTTTGGGCAACCCACTCCAGTATTCTTGCCTGGAGAATCCCATGGACAGAGGAGCCTGGCAGGCTACAGTCCATGGAGTTGCAAAGAGTCAGACACAACTGAAGCGACTTAGCACGCACACACACATGCACAGGTTTGGACAAGGACCCTTAGGAAAGTCTCATTTCCCTGAACTGAACATCTCTACCCCTTTCCTGTACTTACATGTCCCATAAGAAACCACTTGAGACACCAGCCCCTCCTTCCCTCACCTTTTCACATGGCTAGGCCCTCCCTCACAAACCCATATGAATCTATTTGCCTGGGACATGTCTCAGGTAGCTAAGGCACACACACACCCAAGTCTGACAAATTCCACTGAGTGAGGAAAAGATTCTTTTATTTTTTAAAAAAGATGCTTTTATTTGATGTTTCTACCTTCTCTCTCTTTAAATTTTTATCTCTCCTGCTTTTTTATGACACATTCTGGAGATGTTTCAAAGCCATTTATATTCCATAGTGACTTTAGTCTTGTTAATGTTCTGAGAAATGCCATAGCTTATATTGCAATGATGCAATAAGTTACGAGAGAAAAAGAGAGCGAGGGTGAGAGAGAGAGAGAGAGGAAAGTGGGGAGGAAAATAACTGAGAGCAACGTTGATTAGAAAGATAGTCAGACAGAGGTTGGAACTCTTCTCCGCAGCACTAAAATACTGTCAGCCTCATTACTTGGCATGCGCCTCTTCCTATCTTTCTAGAACAGGGAAGACTTGGAAGTTTAGGGATGAAATGCAATCCCTTTCATTCGCTTTGGCAGCTATAAGTCTGCCAGTGTTTTTGCTTTTTGGTTCATTTTCAAGTTAGAGGAAGTATATCTTTGTGTCTCTTGGGCTACTCACTGTATAACTTGTGTTTTTTTTTTCATTATGGTTTTCTGAAGATAGGTCCACATAAAGTGGATTAACTAATGACGGTGGGAAAACACCCTGGGCATAGGTTGCTAGGACACAGAGACCATACAACCAGACAAATGAGTCCTTTGTATGGGAGGGGGCACCGCCCATGTGCAGTTCATCAATGCTCATCTGTAACAAAGTTTCTAAATCCTGTTTCTCTTGCTCCTTCTCCTCAAGGGGTGTGTGTGTGTGGGGGGGGGGGGTGTGGGTGTGGGTGTGTGTGGGTGTGTGTGTGTGTACAAAAGAGAGTAAATGTTTGGGGGGAAATGTATGTGCTTTAGACATCATAATCATGTTATCAATTTATTTAGCATAGTAACTTGACAATTCTGCAGAGAATCATATGCAGTGCTTTTTTTTGGCATTACTTTTCAGAATTTTGCAAATGTTATTGACAACTAAATAAAATCTGTGAAAGAAATAAAGCGTCATCCCCCCAATAGTTCGAAATGGAATCAGGTCTTTTAAAAGTGACCACTTCCAACATGGGGTCGACGGACACCCACAGTCTTTCTCAGGCCCCGAATGTGTCCTTTGACGTCCCAGCCACAGCTATCAAAACTCAGTTGTTGGAATGGAAGGAGTCACCCTTTGAGGCTAACACACTGGAGAACTATAAGTTAAAGGTTTAACACATAGACATTTTTGATTCTCTCACTTCTCAAGTGCTTCCCTGGTGGTTCAGTAGTAAAGAATTCGCCTGCCAATTCAGGCAACCTGGGTTCAATCCCTGGATTGGAAAGATCCCTTGGAGAAAGAAATGTCAACCTACCTCTGTATTCTTGCCTGGGAATTCCCATGGACAGAAGGAGCCTGGCGGACTACAATCCATCGGGTCACAAAGAGTCGAAAATGACTTAGCAACTAAACAAAAACAATCACTTCTCAAGGCCCTGAGGAAATAGGACATGGAACAGGTTAAGCCTTGGTTCTATTGGCGGTAGTGGTGAGAGGTCAGAAAAGGCCTCAAGCTGGCTACACTGGCATAGCAGACCAACCTGGGCGAAGTGCCCTGATGAGGCACATTGAATAGCCAGGAACTCACCTGAAGGTCCCAGAAGCCTGGTGGTAAGGACATATAAATCTATTAGGATCATACTAGGCTACAAGTAACAAAATTCGATCAGTGGTTTAAACAAATAGGGATTTAAAAAATATGTAACAGAAGCCTCCAAGTAGGTGGTTGTAGGTTCTACTGCCCAAGAATGCCATCAAAGATCTAAGCTTTCTCTTCTGCTTCACCATCCTTAGCATTTTGCCTTTCACCTTCATGATTGTCACTTCGTGGTCACAAGATGGCTGTGACATCAGTGCTCCAAAGAGGCAGGAAGATGAGGAAAGAGCAGTACCACCCCGTCCATCACCTTTTTATCAGGAAAACAAAATCTTTGCCAGACACCCCCAATAGACTTCCATTTAAATCTTGTTGGCCAGAACTATGTTACGTGCCCCACCTACCCAACACCAGTTGTAAGGGAGACTGGGAAAGGGAGTCTTTAGCTGGGCATGTTGCCACCTTAAACAAAACCAGGATTATGCTAGCAAAGAAGAGAGAAATTGATCTTGGGTAGACAACAAACAGTGCCTGCCAAAGACCAAAGGGGAACTTTGGCTCCTCTCCTTCAGCTCAGCCAATATTCACAGGGCACCTAGTAGGTGCCAGATACTGTGCCATGTGCTTTGACATCTGGCTTTTGCCCCAGGCTATCCAGAATTCAAAGAATGAAGCCTCTTCACAAGGGTAAATGACCGAAGTGAACATCTAGCTGTGTGTCAAGTTTTATTTTGTTCCCAGCCACCACGCTGCACTGAGCTTTGAGAGTGTAATTTCATCTAATCTTTCAGATACTTTGGGGCAGGGATTCGAACATCAGCTAACATACTCCAGATAGGGACCTTCAGAAAGAAAGGGCTTTGAATTTTAGCTATCAGGGTCATTTTTTAAAGCTGTGCATCAAGAGTTATTTTATGCATGCAAATCCCTTTCTGCTTTTTAATTGGATTTGTGCCTGGATGTACTGCAAATTGCTTTTGAAGATGGACTGCCGAATAGGTTCCAACTATGGACCGCAGTATGACACAGGCACCTTAGGTGCCAGCTCGCCTCCCTACATTTATCTACCCAGCCTCCAATTTCATCCTGCTTGCTGCTGACTGGTCAGTACAAAGGACTTCTTGTAACCTGAAAACAAGCTCTGAACACCTCTGCCCCTCAAAAATAGGAAAGGCAAAATAATTAAGAGCTCTAGAATGATTTCAATTAAGGGTTTGTTCCTGGGGATTCTCTCCCCGAGGAAAGATGAATAAATGACTCTCAGGGAAGAAAGGATCTTTGCTGCTTTGATGCAGATGGAGCCAACCAGGTAATCTGTACACTTTGAAACCCAAGCTCAGCATTTGTTTTTAGTAATGGCAGAAAGGAAAAGGACTTTGGGGAAGTCTGGGAGTGGCCAGTAACATCACATTGCATAGACTCTACAAAGTCAACCTTCCTGCAAGTTGACAAAACTACCTACCGGATGTGATTTGAAAAAGAACTTCTTGCCCACAGATTTTATTTTCCATGGTCTATTGAGGTGAAAATCCCATTAATGTTGTTTCTTAAGAACCTCCTGGTGGTGGGTGCCTTCCATTTTCAGGGAAGGATAACATGTTACCTGGGATTAGTTTATCTGATTGGCCAATTGTCACATAGATGAGATCAGGGCTCCAAAGTTAAGGCACATAAAAGGGGCACGTTTTTCTTTTGAGGAATAGCAAAGAAATGGTTTATAATTTTGGGCCCAGGCAGAACTCACTGTAGTGTTAGGAAGAAGTCTAGGCAAGAAAGAACAGGGGGCCACAGGACTCCTGGGGAGAGATGGTGCTGAGAGGGAAGCCAGAGGGTAACAGGGCCCTGGAATGAGGAGACAGTCCTGACACTTGTCCTTGTGAAGTTTCTGTTTGAATCAGAACTGTATGTCCATACTGGGTTCTTCCGGCCATTTCTTTCATTGTTGAAGTATCATTGTTTTATAATGTTATGTTAGTTTCTGCTGTACAATGACATGAATCAGCTATATGTATACATATATCCCCTCCCTCTTGAGCTTCCCTCCTATCTCCCCCACAACCCCACCCCTCTAGGTCATCACAGAGGCCAAGCTAAGCTCCCTGTGCTATAGAGCAGCTTTCCACTAGCTATTTATTTTACACACGATAATGTATACATGTTAGTCCCAATCTCCCAGTTCATCACACCCTCCCCTTCCCCGCTGTATCCTCATGTCCATTCTCTACGTCTGCATTTCTTTTTCTGCCCTGCAAATGGGTTCATCTTAAGTGAAGCAGAGTATAACAAAGTGACCAGTGCAGTCTCTTATTTTACTTATAGAAAGTATCTAATAAATCCAAACCATGAAAGATTGCATAAATAAGTTTGGGGGAGGGGGGATATGGCTGATAGAAGGGCAGAAGCTCAGTGGAATAAATACCCATATTCATTCCTAATCTGTGCATCTCCTATGCGTTGCTTGACCAGAACTGGTGTGAAATCCACCCAACATAACATCTTCAGGGATGTTATGAAATAGAGGGACTGAAATTGGTGGATGTAGAGGGTGATGGTAACTTGGGGAGTGTGATAAATAGGATGGGCTTCCATTGTAGCTCAGACGGTAAAGAATCTGCCTGCAATGCAGAAGACCCAGGTTCGATTCCTGGGTTGGCAAGATCCCCTGGAGAAGGAAATGGCAACCCACTCCAGTATTCTTGCCTGGAGAATCCCATGGACGGAGGAGCCTGGCAGGCTACAGTCCATGGGGTTGCAAGAGTCAGACAAAACTTAGCGACTAAACTACCACCAGGGAAAGGACATAGGAATGAGAATAAAAGAAGCAGTTGAGGGTAGAAGCAAAAGAGAGAAGGGATGTCCATAGGTAAAGGGATGATATAGAAAGAAGAAACATTGGATATTAAAATAATAGTGACAATAAAGCTCATAATGGCGAACACCTATATAAGGTCTGCTGTGTACCAAGGTGCATTGGAAGCACCTCACATGCTGCTGCTGCTGCTAAGTCGCTTCAGTCGTGTCCGACTCTGTGCGACCCCATGGACTGTAGCCCACCAGACTCCTTCATCCATGGGATTCTTCAGGCAAGAATACTGGAGTGGGTTGCCATTTCCTTCTCCAACCTCCTTAAATTTTCTCAATGATCTTATGAAGCAGATTTATTATTATTATGATTATCATTCCATTTTACAGACTAAGAAATGGAGGCACAGAGAGTTCAAGCCCAAATTTGATATTTTAAAAGAAAAGACAAGTGATAAAGAGACTGAGTCCTAATATCATTTGATCTCTAGATTTTGCAGTTACAAACTTCCCTGGTGGTCCAGGGGTTAAGATTCTGCCTTTTGGTGCGGGTGGTGTGGAAGCTAAGGTCCTACTACTTCCTGGTAGTCCTAAGGTCCTACTACTTCCTGGTAAGGAAGCTAAGGTCCCACATGCTATGGGGTGTGGCCAAAAATTTGGGCTTCCTAGACAGTGCTAGTGGTAAAGAACCCGGCTGCCAATGCAGGAGACGCAGGTTCTATCCCTGGGTTGGGAAGATCCCCTGGAGGCGGGCATGGCAACCCACTCCAGTATTCTTGCCTGGAGAATCCCATGGACAGAGGAGCCTGGCGGGCTACAGTCCATAAGGTTGCAGAAAGTCAGACATGACTGAAGCGATTTAGCATGATTAGCAAGCCAATAATGCCCTTTTTTAAGAAGCAAGTTTAAGTCAAGTTTCTGTCCCTTGTAGCCAAAGATTCCTGATTTAAAAAAAAGAAAACCCAACATCTATTAGCTGTTTTTAATGGAGAAGAGACTGGCTTAAGTGCTTTATAGGAACCATTTTATTTAATCCTGACAACCCAATGCATTAAGTACACTTATCACAATCCCTACTTTAAAAATGACAAAACTGAAGCACAGAGAGGTGGAATAACTTACCCAGAGTCATGCAGCTGACAGGTAGCACTGAAGTGAAGTCGTGTCCAACTTTGCAAGCCCATGGACTGTAGCCTACCAGGCTTCTCCGTCCATGGGATTTTCCAGACAAGAGTACTAGAGTGGGTTGCCATTTCCTTCTCCAAGGGATCTTCCCGACCCAGGGATCGAACCTGGGTCTCCCATATTGTAGGCAGATGCTTTACCCTCTGAGCCACCAGGGAAAGATCTGGTAGCAGAGCTGGGCAATAAACTTCTGCAGTCAGGCTTCAGAATCTTCTCGTAACAACTACACCAATCTCTGGTAGACAGACAGACAGAAGAAGAGACTGTCGCCAATCAGCAGTGAACAGCAGAAACTGAGGGTAGCTGAATTCCAAGTGCCCCTTTAATCACTAACCTGATAAAGTTATAGACACCCTTTCATACTTCCAAGAAATCAGCCCCTACCCAGATGAGCAAGTGTTAGGAGGCTCCTTAATCTTAGGAAACTGTAACTTCTGATGACTTGAAACCTTGACTCTCCAGTGAGGAGTCCCTGAGCACTAATAGAAGTTAGCTCTAGAATTTTCTATGCCCAAAGAGCCTCCCTTTGAGAGAAGGAAGAAGCCATGATGAAGGCATGCATCTCTGTAGTTATGGGTTATAATATTTTCTGGAACAGAAGACCAGTAGCATCACATCCTGGGAAGTACCATCCTAAGGTTCATGAGCCAGCATCCACTGAGCAAAGCCTATCTCTGTTCTTGCATGCCTGCAGCTTCTCATTACCATGGAGTCTAGCATCATCCTTAGGGCTTCTGGTCAATCCCTATGAGCATTCCTTCTTCTACAAGGATCTTATATACAATTAACTGCTGTAGCCTTGCTGCTGAAGGAATTGCGTGTATGTTTTTGGTGACTTTGTTGTTTTATTTTCAGTGTACATGAAAGCTTGTCTTTTGGGAATAAATATCAGCCAAAGAATGATAGCCTATCCAATTGGGATTCAAACAGTTAAAGATTATAAATGCCTTTCATTGTGTTTATAACTATTAGGAGACTTCCTTGTTAATTTCCAGCTGATTTATATTTTGGTCTCTATTTCTGCATCGACACCATAAAAATGCTATGTTAAATAATTTTATATTAAAAACAAAACTGGAACTTAATCTTCACTTAAGAGGCAAACAATAATTTTTATCAGCCTTTGCGAATGGGCCTTGCTTCCCATTCATTAAATGTCTATAAATGTTTGCTAGTTCTTAGGGGTTGGATGATTAAAGGGATAGGAGAGACGTGAATTTTAAAAAATCAATCACTGTTTGTAGCTCTATTCCAAAATATATCCTTCATGGCACGGTAGATCTTTCTCCATGAGACTAGTTAATAACAAGCATTCTGCATATTTTATAATTATGTGCACTGCCAGCAGAGTGTAGTTGGATTTATTATACATTTGAGTCCCCAGAATCAGAGCCGTGCCTCACAGCACCTAACATAACAAATGGCATGGAGGGGTGCTTTATATCGCAGGATGCTGAGTTGGATATTTAAATAGCATACCCAGGAAGTGTTCTGAGTTATAGTCACCCCGCAAGAGGAGCACCATCCAAAGGACATTATGATTTAAGCGTCATGCTTCAAAGCTGGAGCCAGATGCTCACTGAGTCAGAATTAGGATCTATAAGAAAGGGAACGAATAATTGTTCCCATAAAACCCTAGTTGGCTAAGGAGCAGACTGATGAGAAACATTTGTTAGTTCTGGTTGGGTTTTGGGCACACTCTAGTTTTTAGACGTAAGAGGCAATTCATGCACAGATACACGTAAGGCTCATGTTACCTTTTTTTTGGGGGGGGGGGGTCAAGGACATAGTTGGTGGAAGCTTGGGAGAAGACTCAATTTCTTAAACATCTTTTCTATCTCTGTCCTTCAAAGTGTTGGAATGTGTAATTAAAATAAACTATATGTGGGGAAATACTCCTTCTCTAGCATAAAAGGATATTCTATAAGTGAAGCAGTATTTCTCCCATTCCTACCTTGGAATAAAGAGAGAATGATCCTTGGTTTTCCACCACATGTGTAGATAGTTTGAAGGACAATTTTTGATGCAAATGGATGCACAATAATTGCTTATATACCACCTTGACTTTTTATGCCACTTCTGCCTGGCCATGGATTATCCTCAAGTTCATTTGAGTTATTCTGGAACATCTCACAGAAAAAGTCAAATGAGCTTGTTGGTCAATCCAATAATATCTATGGATCTGACCACCAAGACTGCTATGATTAACTCTACTTGATGGGCTTGGAGACGTGGGCAACTTACCCAAGGTCTCACACTAGATCAATGTAGAAAGCAGACTAGATTGCAGGTCTCCTGACTTCCAGCCCAATGTTCTTACTACTGAACTATGTTCTCTATAGCCTGTGCTGCCCCTAGTTAATTTACTTTGTGAAAAGTATGTAAATAAAGGTCTTGGCTGTTGTTTTCTTTCCCTGTGCTCATGAATGGGTTCATCTCCCCACTCCTGTTCCCAGCACCCTCCCATCTTCCAACCCACCTCTACACACCATTTAAAAGTCCGTGTTTCCTGCTACTATGCAAGAGGATAAAACATCCAGGGACTTGAGATAAAACTGGGACTTTAGATAAAATTACACTGTGTTCCCTCCAAAATTACTTTGACATAAACAATTACTCCAATAATAAAAGGTGGAAAATACAGTATTAAACACAATCAGTGAATCTAGATGATCTTAATTGGCATTACTAATTCTTGCATACAAATAAATATTTATACTATCTCCCTTCCAAATTTCAATTTGGACATGCAAAGCCCACTTAGTTCACTGGAGTAGAAAGCAGAAGCCTTTACCAAAGTTGACAATCCACGTGGCAATATATAGCCTATGCCTTAAACTCATCTTTATATTGTCTACAGTAACTATTTGTACAAACCTTGGCATGTAGTCGGGTTTTTAATGAGGGCTTCTTAACTGAATGGCTATTCATGACCAGCTTCACATTTCCCTATTACTTTTTATTCCACAAGAATAAAATGCTTGATTTCACCTTATATTGTGATAGGTGAGTCTTTATATACCTCAGTTTATTAAATGGATTCAAGCACGCCTCTACTAAAACATAGCAATTATGGAGAAGACCCTAAAGACACTATGCCCTACAGCCTTGTTACTTAAAATTTGATTCATAGACCAGAAGCCTCAGCACTCTCTGGGAGCATGTCAGAAATGTAGAGTCCACTACAGACCTATGGAATCAGAATCCACATTTACAAGATTCTGATGAGATTCACCTGCACAAGAAAGCTTGGGCAACGTTGTGCTAGGGGAACAGTTGTTGGCCCTGTCACCACACAGCAATAGTCACACTGCATATTCCAGTCCACAAACACTTCTTGAGCCCTTCTGGACTTATTAGGCTCTACTGAGGATATAGAAGAAGGAAAAGACACAATCTTTTCTGAGGACAATATATAATCTAGTCCGAAATTGTGTGCTTTATGTTGCAATAATGCATGGGGAAGTTCAGGTGGGTTGGGTGATTTAGGGAAGCGTTTTGGAAATGGAGTTTTTCACAGGTTACCAGGCAATGTTTGGAGTGGTAGGGGAAACTGGTAACAAGAGCTAATGTTTATCAAGTGCTTCTCTTTGTCGGTCTTAGGTTTCACTTTCTAACATACTGGGTTGGGACTTTTTGGCCAACCCAATATTATCCCACTTATTCTTACATTAGGGCTTTCCAGATGGCTCAGATGGTAAAGAATCTGCCTGCAATGCAGGAGACCCAGGTTTGATCCCTGAGTGGGGAAGATCCCCTGGAGGAAGAAATGGCAAATCACTCCAGTATTCTTGCCTGGGAAATCCCATGGACAGAAGAGCCTGGTGGGCTACAGTCCGTGGGGTCGCAAAGAGGCAGACACGACTGAGCGACTGAGCACTCACACACGCATCCTTACATTAACTTAGTGAGTTAGGTATAGTGTAGTACCTGAGTACCACAAGCTCTGAAATCAGACACTCTGGGTTTGAATCCTGCCTTTACTATTTAGTAGCTGTATAATCACAAGCAGATGTTTAAACTGTGCCTTAATTTCCTTCCCTATAAAATGGAGATAATGGTAGTACCTACCTGTGAGGAGTGCACACATGCTAAATTGCTCTGTCGTGTCCAACTCTTTGTGACCCCATGGACTGTAGCCCACCAGGCTTCTCTGTCCATGGGATTCTCCAGGCAAGAATACTGGAGTGGGTTGCCATGACCAACTCCAGGGGGCCTTCCCAGTCCAGGCATTGGCAGGCAGGTTCTTTACCACTAGCGTCACCTGAGGAAATGCCATGAAGAGTAAAGGAGTAGATATATATGAAACACTTAGAACAATAACTAGCACATAGTAACCGTCCAATACACGTCAGATATTATTATTTCCATTTTATGGATGGGGAGACAGGGTCACAGAGAAATTAAATAACTTTTCCATAGTCCCACAGCTTATAAGTGATAGAGCTAGAACTGGCACACTGCTTTGTATTTGTATTAGAAAGAGAACACTCTTTGTAAAGAATCCACCTTCATAACTCTGTTACATACCTTTAAATGTTCCTCTAGAGGGAGAAGAAGAAAACTATCCTAAACCCAAACTTCTGAAATGACCTGTGAACCAAATCCTGCTGTGGATGCTGGGCCTATGCAATAATTAGACAGTTAGCTGGAAATGTTTTTTGTGATGTCTTCACGTAAGTATTCAAGCAAATGTCACTGTTGGAAACGAAGTTCATAAAAACTTTTGGGTTTTGACAACTGGGTATGGCTTTACCCAACAATTCATACTCTTCTGCCTGGATAACTTTATAACCAGTTACAGGAGCTTCCTAGATAGCTGACAAGAGTATGGGTACAGGCTGTCCCCAAGGCCCAGAATCAAGGTATTGGGCTCTGATGAGCACATGTTGTGATTAACAGGGTTTCTGTATAAACCACACCTTTAAAAGACAGATTAAAAATGTTCAGGATGGTTTGGAATCATATTTTAGTCATGGAATCAGATGTCACTAGACTAGAGAATAGATTTTGGTTCTTTTTTTTTTATTTTATTTTGGTTCTTTTTAACCTAGGTTCTTGTTCAGAGAAGATGAATGTGATGTTAAAATTTGGGTAAGCTCTCCTCTGTGACCTTGAGTCAATCAGTAGCCTTCTTTGGACCTTGGCTTCCATGTTTGTGAAAGAAGACTGATTGGATGGTCTTTAAGTTCTTTTCTCCCACAATATATTCTTTACAGTTTTGAAAGTATCTTTCATCCACACCCATTTTCTCCTCCTCAGTCTCTAGTGAGGTAGAAAGAGCACAGGCTTTGAAACCAGTCCTAGGATTGCCTTCTTGCTCCCCCAACACTTAGAAGCTGGGTGATGTTGGCCAAAACATGTTCCTCTCTGGGGCCTTGATTTCTTCTTAGATATAATAATATTGCTAGCAACACCAGCCAAACATGTTCTAATACTGACATCTTTTCCTGTAAATCAGAAGTTTCCACTGAGGAGCTTTAATCTTTTGAAAAGGTCAGAGAAAGGCTAGTGGAGTAGCTATTTCAAAGGTAATGGCTTTCCCCTTGGCAATTCCATCCTCTGTCTAAACCTAAAAGGACAAATGTCCAATATCACACACCTGGGATTTCTCTCTGATGGCCTGGGTGCCCAGGGACTGTTTTCAATTCCACTTTTCAAGCATAAAATTTCTACAGCCAACCCTTCACTATTTTGTCACCTTTGAAGGATCTCCTCTTACTTTCAAGGACTGCTAGAGAATTCCTTTAAACTCCAGTTAATCATTGGAGAAGGAAATGGCAACCCATGCTAGTACTCTTGCCTGGAAAATGCCATGGATGGAGGAGCCTGATTGGCTACAGTCCATGGGGTCGCTAAGAGTCGGACACGACTGAGCAACTTCACTTTTACTTTTCACTTTCATGCATTGGAGAAGGAAATGGCAACCCACTCCAGTATTCTTGCCTGGGGAATCCCAAGGATGGAGGAGCCTGGTGGGCTGCCGTCTATGGGGTCGCACAGAGTCGGACACAACTGAAGCGACGCAGCAGCCAATTAATCATGGTGCATTGAGATTTTATTCAGATATGCACTGTGGCACCTTGAAAGAAAGGGAGGCTGCGGGATCCAGCAAGGGTGGGTCCAGGCTCCTGACCAATCACTTGGGAAGCACAGTTACTCAGGAGTAACTGGCAGGACCCCAGTTTGTCACCTGACCAATGATGAAGTGTGCATCATCAAATCACTTACTTGTTTTCAGAGAAGCACTTTGGTCCAGATAGGAAGGCTTCATTCTCCCTAGTCAGAGACCATTCAGAGAAATAAAAGGACACTTCCAAGTAGTTTTTGTTATCATGGTTTGGGTGACAATGTGCTGTAATACGGGAAAATATATTAAGTTGAATTAAATTGTATAATTTACCCACTGGCACATCTGCTGGGAACAGTCTGTCATCATTTATGAGAGTCACATGCTTTACTATTGAAACATTTTAAGACAACGTGTATCTGGGAAGACGTTATGGTTAAAAGATCTGTCTCTTTCCCTGAAATTCCATCCATGCTTAATGCTTTGCATGACTGATTTCAGGCAGGGTCCATACTGATCTAGTGACACTCTCTGCAATAAGGCCATAGCTCTTTGGACCCACAACCTTGACCACTGTACCCCAACTTCTAACTGCCAGGCCCCAGGAGCAGTCTGACTTGCTTCAGCACTTCCTTTGCAGGGAGACTCTCCCATAACCCCAGAGGCCTCAGTTTTAGTGCTAAGCCCAAGGAGAATCCAATGGATGCATACCATGTATCTGCCCTCATTTCAGGTTCCAAAATAACATCTAGCTGTCTTCTGATAGGAAAATCAGATCAGGGTCTGATGGGTCAGAATCTTCAAATAGCCAGAATTTCTGCCCAGAGTTTTTTTTAGGAAAGAGACAAGTAATTTGAAGAAAAAAAGAAGAAGAAGGGGGAGGGGGAGGGTATGGAATGAATTGGGAGATTGCAATTGACATATATATACCAGTGATCCTATGTATAAAATAGATAACTATTGAGAACCTACTGTATAGCTCAGAGAATCCCCCTCTCATTCTGTGACAACCTAAATGGGAAGGAAATCCAAAAAAGAGAAGATATATGTATACCTATAACTGACGCATTTTGCTGACGGTAGAAACTAACACAGCATTGTAAAGCAATTGTACTTCAATGAACATTTTTTAAAAAGAGTAGGTGATATTAGAGATTTAGTAAAAGTGACAATTTCCTTGGGCTACTCCAGGGTCAGCACACATTTGGCGGACTGCTTCTAACTTTCAATTTCCCCATTCCTAGGGCAATGAATATCTATGTTCAGAATGATGACCTCAGATACTGCAAAATCCTTTGACACAAAGAAAGATTCTACAGTATTCACTTGGTTATATTTATTAAAGAAGAGTGGGTTTACAGGCATTTGAGACATTTCAGTAGCATTTCAATAACAGCAACAAGGACTTTCCATCAAGCACTCGGGTACCCAGAAAATTCCATACACATTACTGGAAGACACTTTTCCCCTCCCCCTCCTCTACAATTCTTTGAGCATGATGCCACATTTCCCTCCAGCCCTTAGTGTGTGCCTCTGGAAAATAAAAAGCTTAGATTAGATATCTAAAATTGCTTCCCATTCTGATGCTCTGAGATTATGTCATCTCTGTGATCTTTTGCATGGCCTTGGCATTTTCAGCATTATGTGTAATTCTAGCAGGGCCTACCTCCAAGGAAAATCGTTCCTCTGAGGGCCCCAGTCTCACTCACTGACTCTCAAGTACTAACGGCGAGGGAGGCAGGCTGAGGACTCTTGGCCCAAGTTGACCAAGGGCAGAGGTTTTCCTGATCCCATCTGTGGAAGTCAGTCAGAGTCACTTTGATGGCTGATGAGGCCAACTACCATGTCAGAACAAAAATCCATCTGACAAGCACAGAAATATTAATGACAGAATTAAATCAAGGAAAATTTGGCAACTGCTTCCAAGAGGGTATACTGGCCTAGAGCTAGTTTGAAATTAAGTTTGTATTATTAATTGAAAAGCAAGAAGAGACTCTTGGAATAAATCAGATAAAATAAATAAAGAGAAGATTTTACTTACTGTCAATAATGCCACAGGCAATCTTGGGATTTGGTGGCAGTCTTAACAAAAAATGCCTTATCTTCTTCAGATTTTCTCTGCCTACTCTCAGCAGGTTCAAAATGCATATCTGGTCCTCTCTTCCCTAAATGGTGATAATATAAAGCTTCAATGACAAAAAAAGAGAACCTTGAAAGTTCTAGAATATTAAATATTTCTGAGGACATAACTCAGTCCCCAAATAAATCTGGCACCTGGTACTTCCTCCCATAAGAAAAACTTGCTCTTAGAAGCTTGCCTACACCACAGTCAGCAAACTTGGGATTTAGGCTTCTGGCATTTAGGCTTCTATGAAAAACTTTGTTTCAAATGAAGTTTATACCTGATGACCTACTTTTGAACTCACACCCACCCAAACATAAAGTAAAACTCTGTTGCCAATTCTGACTACTGGAGAGTGACTTGTTCCAGTTACTGAAGAGTGTGTGATGCCAAGACTTAGAAACTAAGAAAACAGAGCAAAAAATAAACAAGACCAAGAAATCAGAAAAAAATGATTGCCTGAGTACCACATTGCCTGTATAAGATCTATATCCCAACATAAAGATTTTCTATACAGATCCAAAAGACACTTCTCATACCAAGAATAAACACTTTGATAGACTTGTCTCCTGTGTCACTCTCGTCCAATGAGAAGGGGTGGTTATCTACAATACCAATACTGCTTTGGAGTATGACTATTAGCATCCATTTTTAATTACTGTTTTCCCCAAATGTCAAACGTCTTCTATTTACTGTCCATTTATCTTTTAAACCTGATAGCCACCCCCTCTGCATTAGCGAAGACTTGAAGTGATGTCACTCAGTCATGTCCGACTCTTTGCGACCCCGTGGACTGTAGCCCACCAGGCTCTTCCGTCCATGGGATTCTCCAGGCAAGAATACTGGAGTGGGTTGCCATTTCCTTCTCCAGGGGATCTTCCCAACCCAGGGATCAAACCTGAATCTCCTGCATTGCAGGCAGACCCTTTAACCTCTGAGCCACCAGGGAAGCCCCAGGGAAGACTTAGGAGAGGGCAATTCTACATGGGTGAGTATCTTGCAAAGTCTGAGAGATGAATGTGGAGAGAGTTGCGAGTATACGGTGCACAAATAATAAGTACTGGACTGACCAAAAAGTCCATTTGGGGTTTTCTGTAAGCTGTTACACAAAAACCCAAATGAACTTTTTGGCCAACCCAATACTATAAGAAACTGGGATGGTTCCCATTTCCTTGAGCACCAGGTCTTTATATTTAAATTCATTCCCACATCATGTAGACACATTCTACTACCAAGTATAAAAAAGATTCTAAAATTAAATACAAGTATTTTAAGTGTATTCACTATTCAATACTATTCACACCTTGGATTCCCAGTCTCTATTGCAAATGATGGAGAAGAGTAACTTTGAAGAGCAGGTAGACTGGATGGCTGCAGCTGGGAGGCTGGGGGAGCAGGGCTGGGTAGACTAAAAGGCCTACTGAGACCTCCACTTTATCATTTTGTTAGGAGTCATTGATGTTAATGTTCTTGGACTATTCTGTCTGAATAAGGCAAATTGTAATAGATCCACAGATTGATCATTCAACAATCTGAGGTCTATTTTGAAAGATGGAGTTTAAGTTCTTTTTTTATTCATCCCTTGGGTACACAGATATTTCAAAGGCAAGTGCTAGACATATCTGTTGGGCATGTCAGGCTAATTGGCCAGTTTGATCTTTAATATTATACAGTCACTACTCTCTGGCTTTATCTAAGGCTTTATGCTTCCCTTAGTCACCAGATCACAAACTGACTAGATATACATCAAATACAAGGCTCAGAGAGCAGAACAAATGACATTCTTCCCTGTAGGAAGGAAGGGAGTAAACTAACATTGAATGAGACCTACTATGTGCCAGGCACTGTGCCAGGAATTTTTATATGCACCATCTAAAGCAAGTTCTATACTGGCAACAGGATTGATCTATTTGAAGAATAGATGGTTCTTGGAAGAGTAGAGGAAAAGGAAGGTGTTGTATGTGGGGATCAACAAATCCAACAACAATATATTGATCCAAGAAGGACCACCAGACTATCAGAGGAGTTTACCTTCCAGAAAGATACCAACATTCTCAGCCAGCTAAAGATAGGATATTAAGAGGCTTGGGGAAAGATGCGTAGCTTTTGAAATAACCACAATTCAAGAAAGCCACACTGAGCTTGCTTGACCCTACAGAGAAGAGGAACCTGGGGTTGAACCAATACACATGTACCTATCCAGTTCTGCCCACATACCTGCCACCTTCAGATAACCCTCTCTCAGGCCTGCGGGCACAAGCTTAACACACAGCATTTCCTGAAAAGAATTCTTCTCTGGGGACTCTGGCAGAAGACGAGGGAGGATGCTTTGTGTATCCTCTGGCCTTCAGGTGACAAGCTAATGTCCCCCAAGCTTGGAGTCAGGGGAAGTTTGTCTAAGTGTGTGACCTAGAAGGGTCATGGCTTCACTCCTTTTCTAATTAGAATAATTAACCGCCTCTGCTTGTTCATTCTGTTCCAATCCAAACAGCTCAAATTAAACTGGCACAGGGGACTGTTAGGCTCTAGGGACAGGAAACAGTTTACAAGGCTTTCATCTCCAAGCAGCCACCATCAAGGCAAAGTGAGGACAAAGACCTCATAGCATCTTCACTCTTGAAATAACCTTGGGATGCTTTGAGGACCTCCTTCAATTTGAATCAACACAGATATCCCATCAGCTATAAGATTTTGCATAGCTCCATAGCACTTGCTGACTAAATTGGGGTTGGGGTTAGAGGGGGGATGCTGATAGCATTTCTCTTTTTATCTTCATGGTTTTATGGTTGACTCCAGTATTCTTGCCTTGGAAATCCCATAGACAGAAGAGGCTAGCAGGCTGCAGTCCATGGGGTTGTAAGAGTCAGACATGACTGAGCAACTGAACCAAAATCAAGGAAAACAAAAACTGAATAGCGCAAGTTGGTAGGATTTGATGTGGGAGATTTGTGGAATCTGTTGTTTTGCAATGACCACTGGAGGCAAAACTTATGGAGTTTTTCAAAAACTGGAATTGAATAGCAGCATTTCACCTAGAATAGAGATGCAACCAATTTCACCTAGAATAGAGATGCAACCGGAGGGTAAGAATACTGCCCTGCTTCCTCTGGTGGCTTGACCTCCCCATTCCCTACCTCTGAGCAGGTTTGAGCTTCCCATCAGGAAAATATAACCGCAATGCTGTCTAGGCTGATAGGACTAGGCACAGTCCTCTGGATCTTTTGTTCCTCCTCACTGCAGGATTTAGTCTGAGGTCTATCCTACACGCAGCCCTTCCCACCTGTATAGGAAATCACAATGCTCTATGTTTAGTCTCCTTTCCAAGAACTCTTTGGCTACAGCCCTTCTTTTTTTATTTATTTATTTATTTATTTATTTTTATTAGTTGGAGGCTAATTACTTCACAACATTTCAGTGGGTTTTGTCATACATTGATATGAATCAGCCATGGAGTTACATGTATTCCCCATCCCGATCCCCCCTCCCACCTCCCTCTCCACCCGATTCCTCTGGGTCTTCCCAGTGCACCAGGCCCGAGCACTTGTCTCATGCATCCCACCTGGGCTGGTGATCTGTTTCACCATAGATAATATACATGCTGTTCTTTCAAAACATCCCACCCTCACCTTCTCCCACAGAGTTCAAAAGTCTGTTCTGTACTTCTGTGTCTCTTTTTCTGTTTTGCATATAGGGTTATCATTACCATCTTTCTAAATTCCATATATATGTGTTAGTATGCTGTAATGTTCTTTATCTTTCTGGCTTACTTCACTCTGTATAATGGGCTCCAGTTTCATTCATCTCATTAGGACTGATTCAAATGAATTCTTTTTAACGGCGCTACAGCCCTTCTTATCAGGTGGCTCCAATACTTTGGCCACCTGATGCGAAGAGCCAACTCATTGGAAAAGACCCTGATGCTGGGAAAGATTGAGGGCAGGAGGAGAAGGGGACAGCAGAGGGTGAGATTGTTGGATGGCATTATCGACTCAATGGACATGAGTGTGAGCAAACTCCAGGAGACAGTGAAGGACAGGGAAGCCTGGCGTGCTGCAGACAATGGGGTCACAAAGAGTCAGACACAACTGAGCAACTGAACAACAACAAAAGCCCTTGTGAGTCACCATGGCTGATGGACAAGTGGCAACAATAGAGTCACAGATGAGATCAGGCTGCCCATTTGGACTAAGTACTAAAGAGCTCCTTCCAGCCCAGGAACGTTAGCATTTTCCCTGGGTCTGCCCAGTAGATGAGAACCCTGACTTGCTACTCAATATGTCAGAGCCATCAGCATAAATTTCTCAGCATGTTGTCAAGAGGCTTGTCCTGGGCCTAGGCTGAGTAAGTGAGTCTATCTCCAACTTCTGTCAGTTCATACCCTTGTCCCCTCCCAGCCCTACACTGTTCACTTCCCATCCATTACCTCCATTGAAACCTGGGCTTTCCCTCCTGAATCATCCATCTGTGCTAACCATCCGATGTGTGGTTCTTGGTAGATACATAATAAGGACCAGACTAGTATGTCCTAAATTGTGATGTGATTACAAATCACCTGGGATCCTTGTTAAAATGCAGATTCTGGTTCATTTAAGTCAAGTGTGGGACCCGAGACTCTGCGTTTTTAGCAAGCAGCCTTGGTAGTGCCCATTGTTGCTATCCAAGGACCATACTTTAAGCAGCAAAGATATCAGTGCAGCATCTTTAGGATCTTCTGTCATCGATATGCTGGACCAGAAGTCACACTTTAAATAGCAGGGACAGATACCATCTTCTGAATGAGCTACACGCACCTGTGTTGCTTGGAGGAAACTGTGTCCTCTCTCCTCAGCAATTAATGATAGCATCCTTTTATGTTGAGGCTAAAACAATCCTTTAGTGTAACCAGAGCTGTGCAGACGGTGTGGCAAACGTGGACCTTGGCATAGACTATTTCTCCCGGGACCTGGGTGGCTTGAATAAGCCTTCCTGGGCACCTGCCCTGCTTCCTGAAGTCAATCATACAGGCCAAACTCATTTGGGGTCCAACCATTCCATTCATCGCATCCACTTTCACAGTGGCTCTGGATGGCTGCTACTGCCACATCACTCATGCTGTGATCTGCATCAGTGGTTAAGACAACGGAAACAGCTACATCATCCAAGGCACAATCCATTTATTTCATGCTGGAAAAAACAATCTTCTATCCAAGTGGGGCCAGTTAAGTCCTGGGCAGTTGCCGTAGCTCTAAGGTTATAGGAAATATGCCTTTTGCACTATCGAGCTCCCCAGTGGAGAGCAATGTACCCCCTTGAGGAGGCCCCAGGTATCATTGAGCACATCAATGCCATGCTGGACAGAGCAAGTCCATTTCTCCTCAGAGGCACAAGGTGGCTAACTCCTGGGGTTGTTAAAATATAACTTTGCTGGAGAAGTTTCCTGCCTTGTTTCTCCCTCTCCCAAAGAAATCCCCGAATCCTTTCCTCCTCAGCATTGCTGCTGATTGTGTGCTTTGCTCAAAATAAACCTTAAAGGATATTTGCATTTGGTTTAGGGGATGCTCTGGTACACCAATATTTGCTGAGCTAAACACTGCAGATGGAAAGGTTCCCCTAAGAAGATTCCAGAGCATTGTGATTATGTGGTTTTGATCCAAAATATAAACATGTTTGATGGCCTAAGGGGGTTGTCAAACAGTGTTTTGAAACACACTGGCAAGTTTAAGATGGTTTTAAAAGCAGGCCTACTTGAGGATCCAGAAAGGACCCGCACCTACACTCCCTGGTAGTTGCATGGCCACGAGTCTAGCTGGACTGGCCCATTGCTGGCTCTGGTGGGGTCTTCAAGTCAAAGAAATGTTTATCAGTGTTTCCCTCTTGTCCACTACTACTGCCCTCTTAAGCTAGTTACTTATACCTCTTGGAGAGTTTAGTAAATATTTTCATCTGCACAGTACCCTGCAACTCCATGTTTCCTTTAAAATGATATAGAAGACCTAGCACAGAAGCCAGTGGGATTAAATTTCCAGCCAAGAGGAACTCGCTTAGCCGTTTTGATACATCTGGCACTGAGCACTTTGCCTAAATGAGCACAGAAGCTTTCTGCCCATGGTTGACTAGTCCTTCCACTAACCCAATCATTATGATGACTAGCTACATGGTTCCTAATTAGATTCATTTTATTCAAATACATTTTTAGCCAGTGCGGTTTCCCAACAGTTCATTACTAGAGTCAGCATCTGAACTCTTACTCTCCCTCTATAAACCTCCCAGATTGTAGTTTGCTGAAACACTCCTAAATTCAGTCATAGCCATATGTTTTTTCATCCTTTGCAACTAGTTACAGCAGTGGGGTATATATCCTGGCTAAATGAAGTCAAGGCCATGGCTTTGATGGCTGCTCGGGCCAATTAGCTTCCTTCTAGTCCACAGGTCTAGACTCTTCCCTCTATCTTGGCCAGCCAACATTCTTAATAATCTCTACCTTTGGTGTCAAAGGAGACTGGCTCTAATAGTGGGGCTGACTTTATTTTCATCCCTTTATGTTACTCTCATAGCTGTAGCCAAAGGGTCAATTTTCAAGTGAAACACAAATTAGGGACCATGAGGGTATGTGAGCAGAAGTGTTTAGAAAGTTTTCTGTGTCTGTCCCTCTTTCATCTTATCTTCCTTTTCTCTAAGTCTTAACCTCTATTTGCCTATTATCAGAATAGAATGCTCTTGATCCATCCTCCAAACTACCTGACAATACCTATTTCTATAATCCTAAAGTGTTAGAAAGTGTTAGTCGCCAAGTTGTGTCTGTGACTATTTGCAATCGCATGGACTGTAGCCTGCCTGGCTCCTCTGTCCATGGAATTCTCCAGGCAAGAATACTGGAGTGGGAAGCCTTTCCCTTCTTCAGGGGATCTTCCCAACCCAGGGATCGAACCCAGGTCTCCTGCAATGTAGGCAGATTCTTTACCAGCTGAGCCCTAAGGGTCCCCTCAAAATAAAATATTGAAGAAACTGAGTCTCAGAATGGGAAAGGAACAGCCACGTGCTCACCCAATTGAATAAGTCTCTCAAGACTTTCTTAGAAGATAAATCCTAGATTCCAAGCAAGTTGAAACATTTATAATACCACCTCTGACTTTATCCTATGGGCCAAGAAAACTTCTGAAGATTTTTGAGCATGGCTATGACATAATCAAAAGGGAGAAGGTTAAAGCAAGCAGTTTGGACGTAAAGGGAAGGATGGTTGCAGTTAGCCCGAGTAAATACCAAATAACTTTAAAATACCTGGTAGTAATGGGAACATAAAGGAAGGGGAAGACATGGAAAGAATGAACTAATTTGACTTTATGTTTGCCCAGGGCAATGGAAGAGTCAAAGTTAATGCTCAGATTTGATAACTAGGAAATAAGACAGAAATGGGGAAGTCAGGAAAAAACAAAAACAGCTGCTTTGGAGGCAGGGTGCACAAGCAATGATAAAACCCACCCAGCCTAGTAACATCAGCTCAGCTCCCAAAGTGGTGATTAACTCATGAGCGATATGCCATTATCCAGAGTAGTCTGCCTGTGTTTCTGTTGAGCATTCACTTACATTTTGATTGTCCAGTATGCATCCTAGTGGGCCTGAAAGATCCTGGGGTGTCCTCAGGTAGTTAGTTGTACAAAAGTGTGTTCTAGAGTCCTCCTTGTCATGGAGAAACACTTAGAAAAAGGTATGATTTCGTCTTTCATATGCACATAGAGTAATTTCAGCCACTGATGAGGAAAAAGAAGAGTATGAGCTTGGAAGCCAAACCTGGGTATAGATACCAGCTCCAAAATTTACTAGTTATGTGCTTTTAATCATAAACATGTACCTCTGTGAGACTCAATTTCCTGATCTGTTAACTGGAAATAATTACCTCTGCTTAGGGTTGTTGAGAGGATTAAATATAATAATGTGTATAAATGCTTAGCACCATGCCCAGCCCAAAGTAGGCATTCAATGAATGTTAGCACATACTCCTGTCCCAAACTTGGCAGCAAAAGTAAAGGGGCCTTAATTTAAAATCTGAGAAATGGGAGTACAAAATTTATACGTAATAGTACCCCCAAAAGGTATATTATTTGAACAATGATTTAAAGGCATCATACCATCATCTCTGAGAGATAGTGGTCACCTCCTGTACCCTAAGTTTCTCAAGCCAATAGAAAATGGGTGTGAGAGCTTGGAACCTTCATTTCCCTCCATTTCAATCTGATGACCTGTTTGGTGAGATGTGCTTTGAGCTAAGTTTTAATGAATGGTTAAGGTAAAGGGTGTATGGGGTGGGAAGGAGGGTTTTCTAGGTGTCTAGAACAGCCAGAGTTCATCATTGAAAATTGAAGTTGCTGGTGAAGGCCATGCTCTGATGAGGATGAGCTAAGCCAGGGGTTTGAAGCCTGTATAGATTACATTTTCTGCCCCAGCAGGAAATGGGAATCCCAGCCAAATTTGAGGGGGAAGATGTGCTCTAACACTCTAACTTTCTTGTGGAATCTTGGCTCCTCCATGCAAAAGTGTTCAGCGAAGAAGCAGAGCCCTTAAAGAGGTCACAGAAGTCTTGTAGGCAAATCTACAAGGGCTATTCATAATGATTTTCTTGTTGGATTTTAGCTTTTACTCAATACCAAAATGAATCTTTGTTGAGAAAACACAACAGAAACATCATTTTACCTTAATACTGAAAGCTAAAACATGAAAAGGGTTGTGGTTATGTTCAAGTTGGGATCTACACCTGGCTAAACCATTTTCTTCAGCTTCTCTTTCGTACAATGCAGAGATTGGGACCATCGCTAAATTCTGGCTGTCATGTTTGAGAATTCTAAAAGACGTAGGAGAATTCTGGAAACCTAAAGCCACCTAACTTCTCTGCAGCTTAGGCAAGATTCAGTCACTCCTCCTGGAGCCCAAGTCCTGCAACCTCCTCCATACTTCTAAATCCACTCTCAGATCCCCATTGGAAAAGCTCAATTGAAAGAAAACAATCAAAATGAGTTGATCTTGGTGATATCTTTATATGTATGCTTCTTTTTTTAGTATGGGGGAGGGCACATGAAAATTCTTATTTACCTTGTAAGTTTTGCACATCCCACTTTGAGCGTTTCCCAAACAGTTTTTAGACTACAGTATTAAGTCAACGGAAACTTTTTTTTCCTCAAGTGAAAAGCATGTTCTCCATTGTCCTTCAGGACTGTATATAGTCATCCTTCTGTATCCTCTAGGCAAAATCTTGCCCTTAATATTACCTTTGACAGCCTTCCAATTGTATCAGGATCAAGAAGTCTCAGCACTCCAGCAGGCAGGATTAGCTACGGTCCTTTGCAATCAGATCCAGACCCATTTTGTCTTTTTTTTTCTTTTTTCTTTTTATTTTATATTGCAGTATAGGTAATTAACTTTGTTGCATTATTTTTTGGTGTACAGCAAAGTGATTCAGTTATACATATACGAGTATCTACCCTTTTTCAAATTATTTTCCCATTTGGACTGATGCATAACACTGAGCAGAGTTTCCTGTGCTATATAGCAGGTCCTTGTTGGTTATCCATTTTAAATGTAGTGGTGTGTACATGTCCACACCACATTCCCCACCTATCTCATTCCCCCTTCCATCCTTGACCCCAACTTTCCACTTCTTTTCCTTCCCTCTGCTAGCCATCATCCATACCTCCCCCCCGCCCAACATTGAGAGGTTTGGTTTGGCCTTGCTTTCTCAAACTTGAGAATACTGAAGGATGTTTCCAGGTAAGTCACTTTCCTAATAGGAAGTCTTTTGCTTAATGGAAAGCAAGGACATATTTTCTGAACTCAAGTTCCAGCTGGGTCATTTCATTTCACAGGCCACAAATGTAAATTATTATGTACAAAGGGAAGCCCAGGATGTGAAAGCTCAATGCAAAATATACCCACTTCTGGGAACTGACTCAAAGCTCTCCCCTGCTGGAGGATGGGTAGCAGGGTGAGGGGCCGTCTTCATAATTGTGGCCACTTGGTGCTTATTGGAATAACTCAGACCTGGGAAGAAGGTAGTGTGGCTGACTGGTAGCATTTCTTCCCCAACCTATAAACGGAGCCCCTTTTTAGAAGGCTGCTTACCAAGCAGTGCTGCATGGCAGGGGGCGTTTTTAGCCAAATGCATGAAGCCTTCTCCCACCGCCACAAAACCAGAGCTGGCAACTGCATTCTTTGGTTGAGATCTACAGTCAGTTCTCTCCTGCAGATGCCCATAAAGTACCTGCTAATACTCAAACTGCTCACCACTTGTTTGGCTGCCAGATTCCGTCATGTGATCAGTGCTGGAAATCATGGATTTCAAGGGGATTAAAAGCCAAGTGAGGAAATGTTATATAAGAAACCCTATTAATGGGCATGATCAATCATCCCGTGACATCTATTAAGTGTGCGGCAGTCCACAGAGAAACTTCGAGATGACTCGTACCCTCTGTGAGTTTGCACTGCAGGCAGCCTATCCCAGGGCAATTATCTACCTATCAAATAGAAACATGAAGGATTTGTGCACAAGCACTGTAGCAGCCCCTTTCATCTACACTCAGTTGTTTTTATTCTTTAAAAAAATAATTTATTGAAGTATTGTTGATTTACAATGGTGTGTTAATTTCTGCAGTGCAGTAAAGTGATTCAGCTATACATATATTCTTTTTTGGGCTCCCCTGATAGCTCAGCTGGTAAAGAATCTGCCTGCAATGCAGGAGACCCTGGTTCAATTCCTGGATCAGGAAGCTCCCCCAGAGAAGGGAAAGATTAGCCACTCCAGTATTCTTGGGCTTCCCTAGTGGCTCAGACAGTAAAGAATCCACCTGCAAAGTGGGAGACCTGGGTTTGATCCCTGGGTTGGGAAGATCCCCTGAAGAAGGGAAAGGCTACCCACTCCAGTATTCTTGCCTGGAGAATCCCATGGACAGAGAAGCCTGGAGGGCTACAGTCCATGGGGTCGCAGAGTCAGACACAACTGAGCACAATATTCTTTTTCATATTCTTTTCCATCTTGGTTTAATCACAGGATATTGAATATAGTTCCCTGTGCTACACAGTAAGACCTTGTTGTTTATTTATTCTTTGCTTTTTTATATCAGACCTCGTATGGTTGAGGATCAGAAGGCTTGCCTATTGTACTTTTCCCAGACCTTAAGCAAATCTACTCCAGATGGTCTTCTAAATTTCCTTTCAGCTGACAGTGCAAAACAGGCTTACTTTTACTCAGTGAAACCAACATAACTATTTGGGCATACTTTCTCAGTTTCTGGTATGGAGATTGGGGCTACATAATTCACCAGCAGGAAGAGAAAGTTCATAACGAAGAACTGGATGAAAAAGAAAAATGGAACACGCAGGATTATATGCATTGCTAGCTTCAGGGCCAACTTTAAACTTGACAAGTAGTTGGGAATGGCCTCCTCTGTGGGATATTTGGATATCAGGAATACCTCAAACAATACTCTCCCACCAAATTGTTGTCTACAATTTCTTCTATAATGGTTGCCCTTTTGCTTTAGGGTTTTGATCCTAATTCAAAACGTAACTTCTTGGGACTTCCCTGGTGGTCCAGAGCCTAAGACTCCAAGCTCCCAATGCAGCGGTCCTGGGTTCAATCCCTGGTAAGGGAACTAGATCCCACATGCCACAACTAAGAGTTTGCATGCCACAACTAAAAAGATTCTGCATGCCACAATGAACAAAAGATCCTGTGTGCTATAACTAAGATCCAGCACAGCCAAATAGATAAATATTTAAAAAATAAAACATAGCTTCTTCATGGAGAGGCTCACAATTGAAGCTTTAATCACTCATGAACAGTCTAGTCTGAGAAAAGGAAAGGATTTAGAATGAAGGAGGAATTGTATTGGGGGAGAGGGAAAGGACACAGAACTGGGACACCAGGGGCACCTTCTGTTCACTGACTCTACAAATTAGCTAAGGTCCCATCCTAATAAAGCAGCTGAAGGAAGAGAAGATTTGCTGAGGGTCAGTGCATAATTAAAGGGAAACTTAAGCAAACACAATTATGAGGAATGAAGACCTCAGGGAAATCTTAATTTGCCTTGGGTAAATTGGGCTGGGTGTCGGTGAATGTTTGTTTCTTATCCCGTTCCATAAAACCCACAGACTGACATCCACATGCAAACACAGAGGGGTCCTTGATCTTCCCATCTCAAACTCCTCACACACAGAAGTGTTTGTGCTCTAGCATCTCAAATTTAGACAATCACTATCTATATTCTTGTGGAAATCAAATATGATTAAATCAGGTTAAAGCAAAAACAAAAGAACAAAATGTGGGTTCAAATGTGCTAAGGGATGTGTACATAAAGTTAATTCACTTTGCTGTACATTAGAAACTAACACAACGTTGTAAAGCAACTATACTCCAGTAAAAATTAATTTTTAAAAAAGAATTTTATTTGGAAGGGAATCAGAATTTTGTCTTTATGCACTACACACTGGACCCAGGCCTTCTATTCTTGATTTAATAAAGGAGAAGAGCTTTGCTTGAGAATCAGCCCTCATTTCAAATCTAAAGGCATTTTTGATTACCTGATTTGCTTTGAAAAATAAAGGAAAGGCCTCTGTCAATTTGTTCTTTATCTCTGTGACGTGCTTTTAGTGAAAAGATTTTGCCTATTTTTGTCAATTGTATTACTTTGCTTTATGCTACTGTAAGTTTTAATGTTTACACTTATATTAACATTATCTGTTGGTAGTATATAGAAATGCAATTAGATTTTTTTTAATTAAAAAAAGTATGCTATGGGCATCTTTCCATTAATTCTTTTTAAAGAAAAGTACCCTTTGTATTGATAATAGGAATAGTCACATCCTGAAGTATTGGATTTGAGTTCAGACTTTTGAATATCAGGTTTCTTAGATATGGCAAAACTTAACATGAAATAACTGAATTGGGTTCATCATCTCTCTTTCCTCTGCCTCTTTTTCTATTCTTCACTTGTATCTCAGCATCACCTTCAGATTTCATATGTAGCTTCTCCCATTCACTTACTTTGCCACCATATACAAGAGAAAGTTGTCTGAAATTCCATGGATACCAGAGAAGTTGTAAGAAATTGAGAGAATGATTTGCATAATGCTTGGGTTCCAAGCCCAGGTGAGCACTCAAATAAGAGCAGGAGAATAAACTTTCATTTGTCTCCTTTTATCTCACGTAATTTTTGGATAAATAAGAATATTAATTTCACAAAATGTCAAATTTCTGTTAATTAAAATATATCACAGACAGTATTAAATGTCAAATAAGCTGAATTAAAATATCTGTGACACATATTACAGACACAATGTCATTAATGTATAAAAATCCTTATGAATCAATAAGAAAAAGTAATATCACAATAGAAATCTGAACAAAGAAAATAGATAGGAAATTCTCAAGATAAAGCATAAACATGGACACAAAAAGTGAAAAGTCACTAACTTTTCTAACAATAAATGAAACGCTAGCAGAAAAGAACTTTCTTATATTCCCCTATCAAATGGGCAAATATATTATTCAATGCTAGGCAACGGGCAGAGAGATAAGTGCTCTCATATTCTGCTGATGGGAAAAGAAAATGATATGACCTTTCTGGAGGGCAAATTGGCAATATGTATCTAAAGCACTGAACATGTTCACAAATATTTGGCCTGACATCCCTTCCTCTAGGCATTTCTCCTATGGAAACATTAATAATTAGAGATGTGTATGAGTGTTTTCATCACAGCATTATTCACAATAGGTAGAGATTAGAAATAGCTGAGGTCTTCATGTTGGGGAATGGTTAAATAAATTACAGTATGTCTAATGGATAGAATATTGTATAGCCATTAAAATTATGATTTGAAACATTTAATAACATAAGAAAAGGTCCATGATATGTTAAAGTTTTTAAAAGATAGGACACAAATTGTTCAATCCATTTTACTAAAATAAAAATTCTACAGAATATTTATATCTAAGCAAATGGAAAGAAATACACCAATGCTAATAGTGGTTATCTCTGAGCTGTAGAGTCACCCATACTTTTATTTTTTCATCTTTGTGTCTTCTCAAATGTCCAAATTAAGCATGTGTTAATTTTGTACTTAGAAAAACACAGATGCTACCTCAGAAGAAAAAAGACATTTGTAAAGTGCTTTGAGTCCATTAGAGTCTACTTCCCACACAATGACACAATGTTCCCAGGTTCCTCATCTACCACAGGAAAAAGCAATTTACAACCCTTCCCTCAGCCTCTGTGCCTTTGTCTGCTTAATTCTGGATTTTATATATATTATATATATACATATATCGGAGAAGGCAATGGCAACCCACTCCACTACTCTTGCCTGGAAAATCCCATGGACGGAGAAGCCTGGTAGGCTGCAGTCCATGGGGTCGCGAAGAGTCGGACATGACTGAGTGACTTCCCTTTCACTTTTCACTTTCATGCATTGGAGAAGGAAATGGCAACCCACTCCAGTGTTCTTGCCTGGAGAATCCCAGGGACGGAGGAGCCTGGTAGGCTGCCGTCTATGGGGTCACACAGAGTCGGACATGACTGAAGCAACTTAGCAGCAGTATATATATATATATACCTAGACTTCTGGGGTGGCTCAGTGGTAAAGAATCCACCTGCAATGCAGGAGATGCGGGTTCAATCCCTGAGTCGGGAAGATCCCCTGGAGAAGAAAATGGCAACCCACTCCAGTATTTTTGCCTGGGAAATCCCATGGACAGAGGAGTCTGCAGGGCTATAGTCCATGGGGTCTCAAAAGAATCAGACATGACTTAGCAACTAAAATGATGACGATTAGCCCTTCTTGGATCATGCTTTTCTTAACAAGAACTTTATTGCCAGTAATGAAAGACACCTAAGAAAAGAGTCCTGCTTCCATAAACCTCATTTGTATTCGGTAGCCATTACAACAGGTCAGTTGTTCTCAACTCTGGTTGTACATGAGAATTACCCACGAAGTTTAAAATAAAACAAAGCTGGAAATCACTTCCAGTGATTCTGATTTAATTCGTCCAGAGCAAAGCTTGGACATCAATATTTTAAAGTTTCCAAGGTGATTATAGGAGCTTTCTTAGTGGCTCAGACAGTAAAAAAAAGAAAAGAAAAGAAAGAAAAAGAAAAAAGTCTGCCTGCAATGCAGGAGACCTGGGTTCAATCCCTGGGTCGGGGAGGTCCCCTGGAGAAGGAAATGGCAACCCACTGCAGTACTCTTGCTTGGAGAATTCCATGGACAGAGGAGCCTGGTGGGCTACAGTCCAGGGGGTCTCAGAGTCAGACATGACTGAGCGGCTCACGCTTTCACTTTCAAGGTGATGATAATGCACAACCAGAGTTGAGAAACCCAGAGGTAAGTGAAGACACAGAAAAATAAAGTAATGCTTTCTTAAGCTGAATTCAGTTGAGCAAGATAGGAAGGATTGAAACTGACCCTCAGAGGATCTTTTTACACTACTGGCCTCTGAGATACCCACAAGGTACCAGCTGCTCATTTGTTAAATGCCGTAGCCTAAAGATCACAGCTCCCACATCACCAACTTCCACATTCATTATCTGCATGACCCCAGGAGATGGGCAGATCCCAAAACAAGGCTCAACATCCTCTTTTCCTTTCCTTCCAAATTCACCTGTGTTAAGGCCACTGCTAAAAGGCACCTGTGTTAGTTGGAAGGGTAACACATTACTCCATTGGCCATTTTTATGCCGGCACCTAGGAAAGGACAGAATGCTGAGAGACAGGGACATAGGACAAAGGTGTTTTGACGTGGGGAAGGAGGAAAGAAAAGGCCAGGAGTGGTGGTGATAGGTCCAGTTTGGCTACTGGACAGGCAACATCAAGATCTTGTGTGACGTCAAGAAGATGGAAGGGCTCTATCCACTTTATAACACTGCCAAGGGCATCTATAAACAAGACCTATCAAGTAGGCTTGGCAGCATAATGTACTTGAAAGAGCACTAAATTGGAAGTGAAGGCACTTGCTTCTAGGGCCAGGACTAGGGTGAGGCAAGTGAGAATACATTTGGACAACTCTCAGAAAGTAGCTTTTTAGGGGGTGGGGGAAGTGAGGAGATGTTGGTCAGTTATGCAAAGTGAATAAGTTCTGGAGATCTAAGGTACATGGTGGTGTACCTTAACTACTGTTAACAATACTTCTGGTGACTATAGTAAGCAAGACTGTATTGTACACTTGGCATTTGCTGAGGGTAAATATTAAGTGATCTCACCACACACACACAAAAGAACTAAAATGGTAACTAAGTCAGATGACAGATGTATTCATTAGTTTGACTGTGCTGATCACTTCACATCATAAACGTATATCAAAATATCCAGCTGTATACCTTAAATATATATACTTTCTATGTGTCAATTATACCTCAAGACAATTGAAAAAAAAGACAAACCAAAATTAAAAACCCTTGTGCCCTAGCTGCTTCTCTGGCTTCACTCTACTACCGGCCCTGCTGACTTAGGTTCTAGTCTTGCTTCTGACTTTATACCAGCTATGTGATCTTGGGCAAGTCACTTCTCTCTAAACACCACCACTCCAAACCAGAGCAGCTCCACTTCTATCTGTCTTATAGGTTGGGCTTCCATAAAATTTTCATTTGGAAAAAGAGTTCCAGAGCTTTAAATTTTTTCTATGAGTTCTCTAAATCATCTGTAAGAGTCCTTCTAGCTTGTAATGTGTGGAAATGTAATGAGTGGAAAATGCAAACCACAAGAATTTTCATGGGCCATTTTAAGTCTTTCTTTTTCAACCTGAAAAGGCAGTTTCCAGCACAGTCCAATGGACAAATATTGAATCACCCTCTGGGGAAGATCAATTTTCCTCTCTAGATCCCTGATGGCTCAGATGGTAAAGAATCTGCCTGCCTTTCGGGAGAGCCAGGTTCGATCCCTGGGTCAGGAAAATCCCCTGGAGAAGGGAATGGCAACCTACTCCAGTATTCTTGCCTGGAGAATTCCATGAACAGAGGAGCCTGGCCAGTTACAGTCTATGGGGTCGCAAAGAGTCACACATGACTGAGCAACTAACACACAGAACATTTCTAGGGGGTCAGCAGTCCCTTTGGGAGCATTATGGGAAATTCCCTGAAAATCCGCACCAGGCACAGAATGCTATAAATGTCAGAATTTGTGTGGAGCCCATTTGTCAATATTAGAGCCCCCTCCCCACCCCATCATCTGGGGACTGCTAGACACCATGTCAGAAGTACAGATGGTGTGGCTTGGAAAGACCTGGGACAGGTTCATGAGCAACAACAGGTGTTGCCAGCCCATGCTGAAATATGTAAAGCAGAAAGGAGAAAATTATCCCCAGCTCTATTTCCTTGGGTGTCTTCATTACCAACATCCATATGTCGTATCTTATTTTTTATTCTTTTGTGTTTTCAGATCAAATACTAAAATTGTTCAGCGTAGAGTAGCTTTTCATTTTGTACATTGAACAAAATCCTGCCCTTCATTCCCCTTGTGAAAATGATTTTGACAATTGTAGATTTGAGATTTTTTTTATCTGCTGTCATTCCTGTCACAAGGTCAATGTAACAGTCACAGATTGAATTCCCTAGGAGCAGATTCTGAGATGGAAATTTGCATGCAAAATTTTATTGCAGAGTACTTTCATTAAAAACACTTGTGGGAACCAACAAGGACATACTGTATAACACAGGGAACTCTACTCATTATTCTGTGATAAACTATATGAGAAAAGAATCTAAAAAAGAATAAATATATGTATATATTAAAAATATATATATATTCACTGAATCACTTTGCGGTACACCTGACACTAACACAACATTGTGAATCAACTCGACTCCAATAAAATCAAAATTTAAAAAAAAAAAACACTCGTGGGAAGAAAAGAAGGAAGCAGCTTTGAGCACAAGAAGATAGGCTGTACAATCATAACAAGGCCTCAACCCATCCTTCACATAACCCTGAAGTGGGGGTAACCCATTAGAGTTACCCTATTTGGAGTGAAAATATCTACTTCTGCTTTATTGACTACACCAAAGCCTTTGACTGTGTGGATTCCAACTGTGTGGAAAATTCTTAGATGGGAATACCAGACCACCTTACCTGCCTCCTGAGAAACCTGTACGCAGGTCAAGAAGCAACAGTTAGAACTGGACATGGAATAATGCACTGGTTCAAAACTGGGAAAGGAGTACGTCAAGGCTGTATATTGTCACCCTGCTTATTTAACTTATATGAAGAGTACATCATGCAAAATGCTGGGTTAGATGAAGCTCAAGCTGGAATCAAGATTGCTGGGAGAAAATATCAATAGCCTCATATATGCAGATGACACTACCCTAATGGCAGAAAGAAAAGAGGAACTAAAGAGCCTCTTGATGAAAGTGAAAAAGGAGAGTGAAAAAGCTGGCTTAAAACTCAACATTCAAGAAACTAAGATCATGGCATCTGGTCCCATCACTTCATGGCAAATAGGGGGAAAAGTGGAAGCAGTGACAGATTTTACTTTCCTGGGCTCCAAAATCACTGTGGATGGTGACTGCAGACATGAAATTAAAAGACCCTTGCTCCATGGAAGGAAAGCTATGACAAACCCAGACAGTCTATCCAAAAGCAGAGGCATCATTTGTCGACAAAGTCCATCTAGTCAAAGCTATGTTTTTTTCTAATAGTCATGTATGGGTGTGAGAACTGGACCATAAAGAAGGCTGAGTGCCGAAGAATTGATGCTTTTGAACTGTGTTGTTGGAGAAGACCCTTGAGAGTCCCTTGGACTGTAAGAAGATCCAAACTCAATCCCAAAGGAAATCAGCCCTAATTATTCATTGGAAGGACTGATGCTGAATCTGAAGCTCCAATACTTTGGTCACCTGATTTGAAGAGCTGACTCATTGGAAAAGACCCCGATGCTGGGAAAGATTGAGGGCAAAAAGCAATGGGGGCAGCAGAGGATGAGATGGTTGGATGGCAACACCGACTCAACGGACATGAGTCTGAGCAAGCCCCAGGAGATAGTGGAGGACAGAGGAGCCTGGCGTGCTGCAGTCCATGGGGTCGCAGAGAGTCAGATACAACTTAGCGACTGAACAACAACAATTTGGAGTGAAAGGGTTATGCCTTGATTCCCCATAACAACCAGTGACTGGATGCAGGTTTCCCTGGGAAGGAAGTATTACTTTAAGCTAGGCAACTCTCTTCAGGAAACAACTTTCCCAGAGTCTGAAGGTGTAAGCCCTTTGGCTGAAGGGGAATCTGGATGGTAGAGCCTTTACCAAGACAACTTCCTCGTTTAGCAAGAGTAGCCCAACAACCGCTCCAGCGGGATTGGATTGGTCATAGCTGTGGCCCAACTCTTCATCCACAATCACTGTGGCACCCCTCTATTGTTATGTTCCTGTGTTATCTGGAAAGTGTGGAAATGTTAGCTGCTCAGTTGTGCCCAACTCTTTGTGACCCCATGGACTGCAGCCTGCCAGGCCCCTCTATCCATGGAATTCTCCAGGCAAGAAAAGAATACTGGAGTGAGTTGCCATTTCCTTCTCCAAGGGATCTTTCTGACCCAGGGATCGAACCTGGGTCTCCTACACTACACTGCAGGCAGATTCTTTACCAACTATGCTACCAGGGAAGCCTGTGTTATCTTGGTTGAATGCAAATGGCAAGCAATCTATCCTTCAGCCAGTTACCTATGTGGTAGCTCTCATTCTTTAAACCAAAGAAGAAACAGAAGTTGGACAGCAGCAGCGGTTTGGAATCAGGATGAGAGAATTTCCTGCTCAAATAAAAGTAGCTTTCAGTATTGCAAAGTTGAGCACATTAAAGCTCACACACAGTGGAGGACAATTCTGAAGCTGCTAAAACAGCAGAATTATTTTTACAAAGCCAAGGCTTTTGTTATACGCACCTCACCTCCTACAATCTCTGATGCCTGCTTCTGCCCTGCCTCCAAACTTTTCTTTTTTCTTTTTTTCCTCCCTCAAACTCACATTTACTGTCTTTGGTCAGCTGTAATAGGAAACAGTCAAGCTATAACAAATTAGGTACGAAAACAAATGAAAGTGCTTTGTTTTTTGGTGGATTGCTCACTGACATGTCCTGCACTAAGGTGACCGTTCCCCCCAGAGTTGTTGAGTACACAGCCACACATGCTCGCAGACACAAAGAAACTCTGCAAGGTGAGAAGATACTACAGAGTTAAGCCACAGTTCTGACTTGCTCAGAAATGTGAGCGAGGCTCATAGCCCAGAAGGCCCCAGACCCAAGCTCATTGAGAAATCAGTCTGCTTTTTCTATTTAATTTTTGAATAGGTGATGCATCCACATGGTTCAGAGAACAAAAGTATAAAAACATCTATAAAATCAGTGTTTATTAAGCGCCTTTGCATTTGTGGCAGCAGGCAGCATATAGAGCAGCACTCATTTGTCATCCATGTCTTCCAGGAGCTTATGCTCTGAGCGGACAGCATGGGTTGTATTTTTTAATCTTTATTGTTTTTGTACTTACAGAAAATAATACCTGCTTCTTGTAAAAAAGTCAAACATTACATAAATAAATGACAGTGCAAGTAGAAGTTCTTGGTAATTCTACACCTCCAAGATAACTACTGCCAATTCCTTCGAATTTTTTTCTATACACTTCAGATTTTTTTTTTTTTTTACAGAAATGGAACTACACTACAAATGCTATTTTGCAGCTTTTTCCTATGGAATAGTATATTGCAGAAAATTTTCTTTTTGTTATATAGAGATTGAGCTATCTCTTTAACAGTAGTATAGTATTCCCTGGTTATGTACTATGCTTTATTTATCCAGTTCTATTTTGAATTTTTAAATGCCTATTGTACAGCTCTTCAAATTGGTTTATCCACAGCTTGTAACTGATTTACCTTGATTTAAATCTACACGTCTCAGGAGAATGTATGAGTACTCAGTAGCAGAAGCGTCATGGAGAAACAGAGTCAGCCACAAAGGTCTACAGGTAGGAAGGGATGCCAGGAAAAGGGACAGACAGGTGCAACTGCCTTGAGTAGGTAACAATGAGAGTACTGCATAAGTGGATAAAACCATCTTTCAGATTTGAGCAACTGTGAAAATAGGGGAGAAATAAAGACTTGGATAGGGTGAATTTTTTAAAAGGGAGATAAATCAGGTTGGAATGGAATGAGTCTTGATGCATGGATGGAGAGTTGTTATACAGCAAAGGTTTTATAAAGAGAATTGACATGCTTTAGTTGAATTCAAGCTTGAAATTAATTAACAAAATAATATGGCTACTTAGAAGTATTAGAGAGGGTGCTAAAATAATAGCCCATATCAAAGCAAGCAGTGATCCACATTGATCAAATCACATATGAATTATCAGGATCAATAAAATATTGACAAATGTCCATAGGAGAGAGACAGAACAGTGAGGGAACCTATCATGAAACTGTTGAAGGATTGGGGCATTTTTAGCCTGAAGAAAAAAAATATAATGGGATATAGGCATATGCTGTTTTTAAAAATGTGAAGGACTATCACGTGGAAACGGGGTTCAATTTGTCTCTTTGGTTCCAAAATAGTAGAACAGGATGAGCAAGCAGAGATTACAAGAATGTAGGTTTTGACTCAGACAAAAAATTTGTACTTTGTTAAAGGGTATATTTTTAAAGTTTAGTTTCAATATAGCAAGATACCCTGTGTAATTTCATTACTAGTACTATTCAGCCAACACTTTCTTCATAAATAGTACAGAAGTAAAATTCAACCTTGTCCTTTCTGAATGTTCATAAATTCTTAATTAGTGGGATTCAAAATAATGAGGCCTCATTGTACATTTCTGAAGAAAGATATTCCAACACTTTAATCTTTTCTTTCCTATGCTTATTTCTTAATCTCATGTCTTGGCCCACCATGTGCCCTCAACTCCCACTAAAGCAGAGAGCACATCAAAAAGCCACACGAAAATGTAAATCTGAGAAATAAATACATGTGGTTAGTTTAAAAAGAGTAAGCATTAACATTTAAAGCAATGGTAATTTACTCCTATCTGTAATTTTGAGCTCCTGTGCTAAAATTGCTCATTTGGAAATTACCAAGTGCTTGGGTCTCACTTGTGATCTTCTTCCCAAGTACACCCAGCACACAAAAGAGTCATCATGACCGCCTGAGTCACTGCTACCATCTCCCCGAAGCACACTCTCCAAACGTCAATACCATTTTCTCTGGTGCAATGAAGATGACCCCCAACAATAACCTGCTTACACTACAGGGTGAGCCTGGGGAGGCACAGAACCTGGAATGTGTTCCAAGAGCAGCACCATTATCCTCCATTCTCTCCTCCTCCTGGAGCCAAATTGTTAGGTCACAGATTATTTGGGTCTTGCAAATCATCCCATTATCCACTCCCATTAGTCATTACCTAAAAATAAATGGAAAACAATTTAATGGAGCAAAAGGAGCTGCTTTTGACCATATCCCAATCAAATAATGTCTATGCCTGATGAAATTATACTCAGATTATGGATTCATGCAGAAGCAAAAATATAGACATGATACAATATTAAGAGATATGAATACTCTCAAAGACCAGTACATACAAAACCCTTGTGTTCTTCTGTGGTTCAGACAGACAGACTGTTCTTTCCAGCTTCTCAAACCCTGATTCTAAAAAGTTTACCCAAAACTCAAGCATTAGATCTTTTCTCTTTCCCATGCAGCATAGATCCAGAAGGTTAGTAGTTAATAGTTGTCTGACATAAATTAGCTTAAAAAAGAACTGAGAATCTTTAATCAATTGAATTGAGAAAGGGGAAGAACTCAGGAAGACTTAATATGATTGAATGCTTTTGTAATGCTGTGAACAAAGGAACAGTATGCTATCTTTGTTATAGACTGTTTTTGTCATGTTTTCTGAGAGTTATTTTGCTTGGGAGACATAATGTACTTTGTTGGAGAGTCATATCCATGTAAGGATCAGCCATATTATAATGAGGTTCTATCTCTACTAAAGCTATTTCTAATTCTGAAGACTGTTGATGTGGAAGATGAAGGAAAGGACAGATTGTGGCCAGAAATAAGAAAGAAGCTACTGGCATTCATTCTATAGATATTTTGATAAGCCTGTCAATAAAAATAATTAGGTACTATAATTCAGCTGTGATTGCTCAAGTACAGACTTGATAAGCACCTAGCCTAGCACCACAAGTTGAATCTTCTTTCTTTTCAAACAGGATAGAGATATGCCAACTGTCCGAAATGTTAAGACTGAGGTTATAAGTAAGCCTGCTGTCCACAAGGGATAAGGTTCAAGGGAACCCAATGGACTGTGACTAAAACCTCACTAGAACCTTTAATACCTACAGAAAGATTTTTAAAAGAAAAAATAATCAATATAGCTGTTTTCCCTTCTTTCAGGATTTTCCATCCTCCAAGCAATTATGGAAGCAGCAGTACAAAACAACTGGCAGGTGACAGCAAGGTCTGTGGGAAATATCAAGGACGTCCAAGAATTCAGGCGCATCATTGAAGAAATGGACAGGAGGCAGGAAAAACGGTACTTGATTGACTGCGAGGTAGAAAGGATTAACACAATTTTGGAACAGGTAGGTTTGAGACTTATTCCACCCCTTTCAACCTGTTAAATCATCAACCTGAGGCGGTTCCCATATCTGCTAATAAATTAAGTAGCCAACAGACTAAACTTGCCAACAGTTTTGATACTCTCTCTAATCCTTTTTTCCTCCCCAGTGGCTGCAGAAGAGAGAGAAACAAAAGAAAATCTAAGCTGTTGAAAATTGCATAGCATGATTATTCTGGTAGTCTCTGCAATTTAATGCTGCTTATCAGATAAACACACCCTTCCACACCTCTGTTTCTTAGATAGCTGAAGATTTCAGAGTAATCCCCTTCCTTTCCCACACCTTCCCCCCAGCAAGGAACAGACAAGGGGTTAGGCAGGGAGAAAGAGTAGTGTTTTTATTTCAGGGGCTTAGTTGCAAAATGTCAAAGCAGCATTCACTAGGTTTGAATCTGTGGATATTTTTCCAGAATATCCCTCTGGTTTGAGAGACAGAGAACAAGAAAGAGAGAATGAATGAGAATATGTGTGTATATAATTGAAGACCATTTTAAAAGTAAGGTGGCATATGAGAAAAAATGATTATGATTTTTAAAATGTGAAGAAAATGAAAAAGCTTCAGACTGGGGAAAAAAATACAATTTGATAGGCCAAAAGATACTCATTATTAATCTTGGATATTTAAATAGAAAACTGAAAAATATGAGAAGAACTGTTTCACCCTAAGCCAGATGGATATTCTGTTTGGAGTAAAGAGTCAAATAGAAATGTGGTGAAAGTTTATTATTTTCTTTAGCAGTCTCAATTTGCCAGTTAATAACAAAGTGCCCATGCTGCCATAAACAAAACTGTAAGGGAAACATTTCCATTCTAATTCGATCCCAGTGTACCTAGGGGCCAAAACAGCTTCAGAGATTGAAATTACAGTGAGCAGTCATTGCCTGGGAGAGCTGTTTTATAGCAAATTAAATATTAACAATTTGTCAGATATGCCCCCGTGAGAAGAGAATGTAAAAAAAAAAAAAAATGGTAAGAAAGAGAAGGAAAAGGAGGGAAGGGGAGAGAAGAGGAATGAGTTCGGAAGAAAGGAAGCACGACAGTCCATCACAGAGATAGAAAGCTGTCCCCTTCTTAGGAACACCATCATCTCTAGTGAACCAACGTCACAAAAAAATCTAGAGCACTAGCCTGGCTAAATCAAATTTTGCAACTAACATTCTCTTAAGCTACCCAAATGATCCACCCCTCCCTTCCAAAAGAAAAAAAAAACTGCCTTTGATTTTCTTAGATCTTGAAAGTGAAGAATCAGGTCAGTGATGTTGGTATATGTACTCCATGCCCTCTAAAATTTTATACCAAAATAGCCTTTTAGTGGGTGACCTACTTAATAGCCTAAAGCAGAGGCCTTGTCATACTTTGTTTTCCTTCTTTTGTACTAGTGACTTTGGTTTCTTGAATAGTTTACATTCTGATAAGTCTTTGGGGGGTTATAGGAACTTATACTGGAATCTGGGGTTTTTTCAGCATGACATAGTAGAAAAAGCAGTGGATAGAGTTGTGATATCTTGGGTATTTAATATATCTCTGCCTCAGTTGTCTCATCTATATAATGGGGAAAATAAAATATGCTCTTCCTCACATGGTTGGTATAATTGCTTTGAAAGGCATAAAATGCTATAGAAAAAATGATTGTTATTACTGAAGATTTTCAGGAAAACTAAACTAACATTATTTGAAAGCCCTGTTCTTTCTTATAATGTCTCAATTGCTATCTGTCTTTCTTCTGGATGCACATTCACAGCATCCCTCATAATACTTTCTATACAACTTTTCAGAGAACATTGTTCAAAGAAAAGTTTTAACAACATTCAAGTAAGGCCAGAGAGTTAATTTCACTTATTCTTTTCCCCACTTTCAAAAAATTGTCACAAAATGATCTACTCATGATTGCTTTCTTTATCATTTAAGGAATTTCTACTAAGTCATTAAGTACTATGAGATAGGAATCTTGCTTGTCTTGTTTGCTGCTGTATATTTGGTGTCTAGCTGAGTACCTGGCATGTAGTGTTGGATGGAAAGATGGATGGGTGGATGAATAGATGGATGGATGAATACTGAACAAGTATATTCTAATAAGTTGTACTGTGATGTTGCTATGCTTCCATCAAGAGGCAGAATAGTGTCTACAATCACATGATGTGATTACTAAAGTACACATTTTCTCAAAGATTTAAGATGGTAGCTCTCTGCTCAAGCTGGTTTTGATACCGCGAATTTGCCAAAATTGATTTCTTTATATAAAAATAGATTTCTCACTAAACTAAATTCTTTAAATTAAACAATAAACATGACATTTCTTTAGAGTAAACATTATTTTAAATTGACTACTAAGATACAGAGATATCACTTTTCTGATTAGTTCCTAACCATTCTGGACAAACTTATCATAATTCACTATACAGATTCTAGTTAGAAAGATAACATTTATAACTCCAGTAGTATCAAGTTTTCCCCCCAGATGCTCCCATTTTCCAAGGGTATTTTAAACTTTGAGCTTATTTTCATGGAAAGAAATTTCTATAGTCTCCCATAAAATGACTGTTCATGCCACTATTTGAGGTGAAAGAGCTTATTATTAATAAAACCACTACAACCGTATTCCCTATAAACCAGACTCTGGCATAAAGTAAGTTCATATTATATTCTATATCCAATGGGTGTTAATGAAAAGACTTCAGTGTGGTATAATTTTTCAAATATTAGTGTATTTTCAACATATTGCTATCTAGTATAACCTCCCCATTTCATAATATAGGTTCTCATTTTTCTTATGAATGTTCAAACAGTTATGGGGCAAGTCGCAATTCTTCCAACATTTCCTCAAGAGCTTTTTTTTTTTTTAATCTCTTTCAATTGTTCAGACCACAGCATGAAAAACAAAATTCAATTAGGTGCACAATAACTGTCTTTAATATTTCATCTTGACAATTAATCTATACGGAAAGCATTCCAAACTTATAGCTACAAAAATTAACATACAAACGGACAACGCTAGAGATAGTTGAAACCAGGATGGGTTATCAGAACTCAAAGAGACTATTTAGAAACTGCAGATCCTGAATCTAAGAATTAAGAGTACTTTCCACAGGAAGATTTAGATGCCCTAGGAAGAATTAACCATTGACCTGACCTTCTAGAGCATTCCTATTACTGCATTGTGTTTATGAGTCCCTCCCCCACTGGTAGACACTGCCTTACTTCAATGACCAACCTAAACACTCACTTTTGAAAAAGTTGCCTCTCATAGAATTATCTACACATGACTGAACAGAGTTACCATCCCAGGAGTGTCTACCTGTGGACTGCTTTGGAAAGGCAGGCCCCATAAAATGAATGGCTCTGTTGGATGTTTCATGCTTATTTGGACAGGCAACATAGCATGGAGTTTCCAAGTATGGACCCTGGAACCAGTCTGCATGGATTCTGTCACTAGCAGTGTGGCCTGGAGCCAATTACTTAACTTTCTGTGTCTCAATTTCCTGGTTGTAAAATGCAAGTGATAACTGTTCCTTAATGAGTAAATATAGGCAAAGCATTCTGAAAAGTTCCTAACACATAGTGTTTGCATTGTTCTTTGATGCGAAACAAAGTGTTTTCACATAGATTATCTCAGTTGAGCCTCACTATGGGAAGCAGGCAGGGCAGATGTGTTTATCTCAGATTTACAGATGATAAATTGATGCTTAGAGATATTTAGATGATTTGTCCAAATGTGGACAAATCACATTTGTCCTAGGACTCTGTACAGTCCTAGGAAGTGGCGGAGCAAGAGTGAAACTCAAGTCTTCTGACTCCCAGTCCAGTGCTCTTACCCCTGCACTAAACAATTTAATTTCTAAGTTGTTTATTAAATATGTAGCCAATCGTGTGGGGAGGGAGGTGGGAGGGGGATCGGGATGGGGAATACGTGTAAATCTATTGCTGATTCATGTCAATGTATGATAAAACCCACTGAAAAAATAAATTAATTAAATAATTAATTAATTAAAAAAAAATATGTAGCCAATACCAACCCCTAGATTAGGCCCGTGCATCAGGTTACATCTTAGAACAATTGCAATGCAATTGGAGAAGATCCAGAGAAGTGCAGCAAAACACAATTAAAGCAGTAGAAAATAGGGCCTATGAGGAAAGACTTTTAAATGAGTTGGTGCTGTTTAGTCTGGTGAAAAAGAGCCAGGAAGCAGTTTAATCACCATTCTCAAGTATAAAGAGTTATCATAAAGAAGGCACTGACCAACTGTTTTGGAGGCCTAAGGATAATACCAGAGCCAACAAGCTTAACTAGACTAGGGAGAAAGTCAGTCATAGAAACGACTCATTACAAGGAGAGAGGAAACTGGAGGAGAGTAAAATCTTACCAGCTGGGGCTATGAGGTGAGGCTATTCTGAATTAGTGAAAAGTCAGATCTAGAATAGTTTTAAGATTGTTTTCAGGAACATACAAATATTCCAAGTCAATTCTCTGTGAGGATAAGTAAATATCCTTACAGAAAAGGAGTCCCCAACCTCTGGACCACAGATGGCTACCAGTCCATGGCCAGTTAGGAACTGGGCCACGCAGCAGGAGGTGAGCAGCAGGTGAGTGAGTGAAGCTTCATCTGTATTTACAGCCGCTCCCCACATTACCGCCTGAGCGTCACCTCCTGTCAGATCAGTGGTGTTATTAGATTCTTATATGAATGCAAACCCTACTTTGAACTGTGCATGTGAGGGATCTAGGTTGCGTGTTCCTTATGAAAATCATCCTGAAACCACTCCCCCACCCCACCCAGTCTGTGGAAAAATTGTCTTCCACAAAACTGGTCCCTGGTGCCAAAAAGGTTGGGGACCACTGTTATTGAAGACTTATTTTAATAAATAGGTAAGAATATTTCCTAATTGCCTGTTTATTGGATATCAGAAAGGCTGTCTCCTTAAAGAGACTTAAACATCAGCCCTCAGTTTGTTTGTTTGTTTTTTTTGCCACACCACATAGCACGTGGGATCTTAGTTCCCTGACCAGGGATTGAACCTGAGCCCCCTGCAATGGAGGCACAGAGTGTTAACCACTGGACCGCCAGGGAAGTCCTCCCCTTCAGTCTTTACTGTGTTTTTATTTTTCCCATAGATAACTCAAAGGTAAATCTCAGCATAGCTCCTGCTTGAATTCTAGAGTATGCAAATTTAGTAGAGTCCAAACCAATACATTTCAAAGTGCTTTGCAGAAAAAATATAGAATGTCTGATTTCCCCTAGAAATAGTTCAAGCTAAAATCACCTCCTCATGAAAAGTAGTGCTACTTAATGATAGAATCCTCAAGCAGGTCAGTCTCTTAGGTTCCTCTCATTTGATTCTGACAGTCACTTCAAAAACAGTTATTTTAAGAAATGAAACAACCAAGTTAGTAAGTCAGTATTCTAAAGATAACAGTTTAAACAAGATAAACAATACTAGGGGGCCTTGTCAAGTGTGAGGCTATGACACAAAGAATGCATTGCTCACTCCAAAATATGTCTAGCAATTGGGGTTACTTAGAGCACTGCCACCAATGGCTAGACCCAGGTGGCGCTAGTGGTAAAGAACCCACCTGCCAGTGCATATTAGACATAAGAGGCTCAGGTTCGATCCCTGAGTCAGGAAGATCCCCTGGAAGAGGACACAGCAACGCACTCCAGTATTCTTGCCTGGAGAATCCCACGGACAGAGGAGCCTGGCGGACTGCAGTCCATAAAGTCTCATAGACTCGGACACAACTAAAGCGATTTAGCATGCACAGAGCACTGTCACCAATGGCTAGACCTCTCTCAAGTGAAGTAAAAATGTTAAAGGCTTATGTCTTCTCCTGACTTGACCCCCCCACTCAGCACATAGTGGTTCTCTCCAGTTCCCCTCCCCCTTTGGCTCCCCCTTTGTGCCAGCCTTTCCTCTCAATGATCCCTGTACAACCTTGAGCTAACTTGCCAGTTCATATGCCAGTCTGAGGGTATCATCTCCTCTTCTTAGAATATTGTGTGGTATAGCTGAATAAACACACTTGGGAACTGAACAGACATGACTTTAAGTCCTAACTCCCTCACCTTCCTGTTGCATGACATTGAAGAAAGCAACAGTTTTTTGAGGCTCCATTTTCTCATGTTAAAAGACTGTTCCACTACCTTCCTTTCATGGGGTCCTCATGTGTTGTGAGGATCAAAGTAACATGGAGAGCACCTGACACCATAACTATCTTCTCATGAGTACTAGGGTTCTGTGTGTATGAAAATGAGTTATTCAGAGACTGTTGCTCTAGAACAATGTCCTCATGGATCTACCAAGATATCAGTTGAATCTAAGGTCTTATCATGAAAACAGAGTCTAAGACTTGAGCTATTCTTAGTTCTCATTAATATGTTTAGCATGTTAGACAACCTGTTTTTTCTCCAATGTAACATTGGATAACATACATTGATTGATAAGTGCAAGGACTATTTGAGAATTAACTAGATTTTTCATCATCACTTAAAATAATTAAAGGCACTCAAGCCTTGAACTCCATATGACAGCTGGGCATTTTTAATAACAAATATGTTTTAAGTGCTTATAATGTTCCAGATACAATTTTAATCAATGTGGGTGGATATGTGCTCAATTCTATATCTCATGTGAGTTAATCTTCATATTAACCCCATAAGGCAGATAGGAATAGTATCTCCATTTAACAGATGGAAGAACTGAGACTTAGAGTTTATAGAGCTAATAACTGGTGAAGCCAGACGTTGAACCCAGGGAGTCTGGCTCCAAATGCTGCTAATCATTGCAGTAATCAGTCCTGCATCTGACTGAGGTTTTCAATAGGAGTAGATTCAACCAGAGGTTAAAAGAGATAAGGACCCTGATGAAGCCTGGAGCAGCAGCTATGCTTACAACCAACCTTGTTAAACAATTAGCATTTCACAAAGATTTTCTCTACTTGATGAGGATCCATATTCCATTAATGCATGGAAGTGACAATGTGCCCCTTAAACCTAGCCTTTGGTAATGAATTCATTTATGATGAACAGGTTCATTTATTTGTGGCACCAAAGCAATCTAACTATGCAATGGGCTCCACAAGAGTAGAATAAATTGTGAGGGGTACATTCTCAGAGTGGTATGTAAGTACACCTAGAATTTCCATCTGCAGGCATTCATTCTCAGATAAAGAATCACGATCTTCATTATTTTATCAACAACTGCCCTAGGGGTTGCCCATTTCCTTCTTCCTTGAGAGGGAATGACGTGAACGTAACTGGCAATGTCTGGAAGGTACAGCTCGCCTTCCTTTCATTAACTCCTGGAAACCCAAGCATAAACTAAGACTAGTTCTAGGAAAGCATAAACACCCACAGGATAAGTATCTGGGGTGGGTGCTCAGCCCTTCTGGGTCCCTAGACTTGAGCACCCAATATCATCCTTAAACTCAGGTGAGAAGGACTACTGCCTTGAGCTCCATGCTCTAAAGGATTTCTCATATCATAAACACAGAAACAGAAAGATTTTTTTCTTTTTGTTCTTGAGAGTTGTTGAAAGGTTAATAGCTGGTTGAACATCATGAGGAAAAAGGAAAAGGAAACATAAGGCAAACAGGGATGTCCACATCAGAGAACAAAGGTATATGGGGTCAAGGGCAGGGGCAATGAAGGAGAAAATGGTAACTCATGATGTAGGAAACCAGAGAAAAATGGATGATTTTGTTTAAAAGTGGCCTCCCCAAGTCACTCTAAGTGAAGGGGTTTAGCAGATAGTTTTTCCGGATATCTGCACTCTCTCACTGTATTCTACTTGAATGATGTCATTTTGGAAGACATGGAAAATTGTGCGGGAACCTCAAGTCACAAAAGTAAGCTTTTGTGGGGTGAGGAGCTTGCTCTCCTTGGCTTCTTCCACCTCATCCCAGTTTCAGGTAGATCCAGTCTCCATCCAGGAAATCTAAGCCCTGGGCTCAGCTTCCACCCCAGCTCACCTTACCCTGCCCCAACAGGGTACAACAAATCCCCTACATATGAACAAGTTCCAATCTGAGAGCACATTCATAAGTCCAGTTTGTTCATGAGTCCAACAGAGTTACCTTAGGTACCCAACTAACACAATCAGCTATATAGTACTGTACTGTAATAGGTTCATAATACTTTTCACACAAATAATATATAAAAAATAAACACAAAAAATAAAGAAAACATTTTTAACCTTTTACTACAGTACCTTGGCTTAGATGGTAAAAAATCTGCCTGCAATGCAAGAGGCACAGGTTCAACTCCTGGGTCGAGAAGATCCCCTGGAGGAGGGCATGGCAACCCATTCCAGTATACTTGCCTGGAGAATTCCATGGACAGAGGAACCTGGTGGGCTACAGTCCATGGGGTCACAAAGAGCTGGACACGACTGAGCGACCTCCACTTTACTTTTACCTTGAAAAGTACAGTAGTACCAGGTACATCACCACTGCTTTTATGCTTGCTTTAGACTATCCTGGGCTTGAAATAAAGGTACTGTCCTACTGTACTCTATATAGTACTGTACAGTAAAGTACACAAAAGCATAACCACTTGTAGAGGACACACGCACATGACAATGTATGCCAGGCACGTGAACTAACTTATATGGTTGGATGTGCGAACACACGTTCACATCTTTGAAAGTTCATATGTAGGGGACATACTGTATGTGAAATAGAGAATCTCATGTGTGTACCCTCAGGGAAATGAAACTCAAGACCTGAGAGATTGGTTTCCTATAAGCACCTAATTTACAGAACTCTGAGCCTTATCTCCCAACAATGAATATCTGCCAAGAATCTCCTCCCATCCACAAGCCAGTGAAGTTAGAACTTGTGCTCTGGTTGGGTGCGGGCTCCCACTTTGTGTTGTTCCTTTCTCATAAATGCAGCCCACTCCACACCTTCCACAGACTCCCCTGTAGTTTGCATTTCTTGAACTGCAATTTCTCTGCTATTTCCAAATAAACTCAATTTCTGGTAGCTTGAGCTTATGTCCATTTATCTCTCTATTTAGGTCGACAGGTGGATACACAGACCGAGCCAAGGCATATCTTGCTTTCCAACTTTGTAACATTTAGATGTGTGGTATGCAGTCCTCCATTTGTACTCTTGCTATGTGCCCTCAAAAAATTAGGGGTGAGCCTGTTCCTATCTCTCTCGTGGCCTAAAAACATAAATGCACCTGTCAAAATGCCCAGTTTACTCCTGGAGTTTCTGAATATGCTAGGCTCATACACTGTGAATGCAGCTCTTCCAATCACCTATGGTGATATTTGCCTGGTGAGGCAGGGTTGAGGAGGGAGATTTTGCACACTAATAGAATCTCTTCCTGACTAGCTGAAACACTATGGAAAGTTAATCTAGTATCCAGTAGATCGGATACAGTGATGCTCCATCATTTTTTTGGTAAGATTTTTACCCCACTGCTATCTCTCAGAAGTGGATACAAGCTACTCCAGAGAATCTTCCCAACAATCTTGCATTTTTTGCTTTATCCCATAGATACTCCTTTTTACCCTATCCAACATAAAAAAAATAAGGTCAGAGGACATGGTTAGGATAAATTATAGGTGTGAAGGGACAGCGATAGAGAAATTACTCGAATTTTTCCTTCTCCTTTCCATGCCCACTGCCACAACTCACCCTACACCTGGTCAGATCCTTTTCAACACTAGAGGTTATCTAAGAAAGATTCTCTGTACTCAGCATTCCAAAGTACTTCTGCTTTCAGAGGCATGGTTAGAAGCTGAGACTTAAACATTCTTCCACCACCACATAGTGATGGTTCTAAACTTCACATGCAGGTCTGTCTTCTCCATGACATTCACATTATATGCTTGGCTGAGTACCAGATAGGAGAGAAAACAGCTACACTGGAGACCCCTTGAACCAAAGCAAGATGCCATTTATTTTCCAGTATGTGTCTATAGGTGGAATGAATGCAAAGTCTTTCAGAATCTTCAAAAGACAAAAATAGATAAGGGATTTGGCAGGTGTTACTTACCTGGATTTCAAAGGGAAATCTGAGGCCATATCTTCATGATAGACAAACAAGATGCCACATAGAATAGGACCTCCTGGAGTGGACAAAATTGCTTAGCTACCTAAGAAATCACTGCATAATCAAGAGACAAATCACAAAAAAGAAGAAAGGCAAAGGTGTTAAACCTCTAGAATAGTTATTACAATTTACAAGGAAAATTTTTCAGACAAGGACCAGTCAACTGTTCTGAGATTAACATCACAAAAGGGCTTATATTCAGAGTACTATACTAGGCACTGTTGGCAGGAACAAACGTTCTCTTTCATTCTTTCCTTTTTAAAATTTGTAATAGCCCCTAGCAATGTGAGTCAAGTTAGAGAGCAACATTTCAACAAAGGTAAAATAATATAGTATATGCTAGGTACATATGGGCTGTAGAATTAAAGGAATTAGAAAAGCCTACAGCTTATTTTTGTATATGAGTAAACTAATCATAAAATGTAATGTCAGGGACTTCAGTACTGAGGTCCAGTACCTAAGACTCCGTGCTCCCAATGCAGGGGGCCTGGACTCGATCCCTGGTCAGGGAACTAGATCCCACATGCTGCAACCAAAGACCCCAAGTGTCACAACTAAGACCCAGTGAAGCCAAAATATATAAATCAATTAATTAATATAATTTAATAAAATATAAAGTCAAAGAAATGCTGGGCTGGATGAATCACAAGCTAGAATCAAGACTGCATGGAGAAATATCAACAACCTCAGATATGCAGATGATACCACTCTAATGGCAGAAAGTGAAGAGAAATTAAAGAGCCTCCTGATGAGGGTTGAAGAGGAGAGTGAAACACCTGGCTTAAAACTCAACATTCAGAAAACTAAGATCATGGCATCTGGTTCTATCACTTCATGGCTAATAGATGAGGAAAAAGTGGAAACCGTGGCAGATTTTATTTTCTTGGGCTCCAAAACTCCCTGCGAACAGTGACTATAGCCACGAAATTAAAAGACACTCCTTGGAAGAAAAGCTATGACAAACCTAGACAGTGTATTAAAAAGCAGAGACATCACTTTGCTGACAAAGGTCTGTCTAGTCAAAGTCATGGTTTGTCCAGTAGTCATGTGAGAGTTGGACCAAGGCTGAGCACCAAAGTATTGATGTTTTTGAATTGTGGTGTTGGAGAAGACTGTTGAGAGTCCCTTAAACAGCAAGAAGATCAAACCAGTTAATCCTAAAGGAAATCAACCCTGAATATTCACTGGAAGGACTGATGCTGAAGCTCCAATGCTTTGGCCACCTGATGCAAAGAGCTGACTCATTGGAAAAGACCCTGATGCTGGGAAATATTGAAGGCAACAGGGGATGAGATAGTTGGTTTACATCACCAACTCAATGGACATGAGTTTGAACAAACTCTGGGAGATAGTGAAGGACAGGGAAGCCTGGCATGCTGCAGTTCATGGGGTCGCAAAGAGTCAGACATGACTTAGCAACTGAACCACAACAACAGAGGTCCAAGTGTATATAAGACCTGTGCCTGTCCATCTTCTTCTCCCAGGCACATGTTAAGGCCCATAGGTGAAAAAAGACTTCCTGTTCCTCTTTGCTTTCCCTGCTCCCCAATCTCTTAATGGGCACACTTCCAGACATAGATGAATGTAGCCAAGTACACCCACTGGCTTTCCTTCATCTCTTAGTAGATGAACCCTTTCCTTCCCCACCTCCAGCCATTCCAGGTTTCTCACTGTAAATTGGCTGCTTCATTCATCCTCTTCAGGAACCCTTTTTATTACCTCACCAATCATGGTGTCCAGGGGTCTCTGTTTCTTACCCTAATGATTTGGTGGTTTAATGCTATTATTTAACATATCCTAGACTACCCTAATACATATTTTGAAGCAAAAATACACCCCATGATCCAGTGGCTAAAACGCTGTGCTCCTAATGCAGGGGGCCTGGGTTCAAAGCCTGATCAGGGAACTAGATCCCACATGCCACCACTAAAGATTCTGCATGCCTCAGGATGCACTAAGACCCAGTGCAGCCAAATAAATAAATACTTCAAAAATGCACCCCAAAGTTGCAGAACAGTGTCCCAAAAGCAAAGCCTCCAGTTTGATTTCTTAAAGATTCTTACTGCCCATGTTGTTTCTCTGAAGTCCAGACTACTGTTTTCCAGGCCCTAAGTGAGTCAGATTCTGTACTTGCAATAAAAACCTTCACCATATTAGGTGATTTTAACACTCACTGGCAGCCTTAAATAAACTTGTTCCCCAAAATGCAAAGATATTTATCCTAAGAGTTAGTAGCAGGCCTCAGTATTCTATATTTAGAGATTTTAATCTTTGGCTTATTATAAAAGATAATCTGATTCTCTGGTCATACTTCACATTAGACTGGCTAGACTGGCTTCGTGAATATTTAGAAGCAAATTCCCTCTGGGAAAATAAAGAGGAAAAACTCATTCAAGATCATTACTTTGAAACAGCAAGACTCTTGTTTATTTCAGATGATAGAAGCTTTGGTCTCATAAAGGAAATCCTCCTATTCAACCAACAGTTCCCTCCCCCTCCCCCATTTTTAAACATTGTGATACCTCATTATTTACTTGATTCTTTCCTAGGAAGCTTGGAGATTTCACTTTAAAAAAATAAACACAAATTCAAATTAATTTTCATTAAGGAACCTCATGAGAGTCCTTGGGATGACTGGAAACATCCTGGAGTTTTCTAAAGCAGAGTACAAAAGCCTTGAGGCAGGAGACCTAGCTTTATGATTTCAAAAAGTCACCTTATTGCTCTGTGCCTCTGTTTCCTAAACTGGAAAATGAATGTGTTTGAATATGATGGTCCCTTCCCGTTCCAACAGGCTATGATTCCCAGCACTGTGAAAAAACAGGTAGGAAGTTCAATTCAAGAACTGTTGATTGAGTCTGACCCCTTTAACCACACACAGTGCTAGATATGTTGGGAGGGGAAAGGACATGTCTTCCATGCTACAGTAGTGGGGGTGATAAGGCAATGCAATCATTCTGGAAGGCAGAGTATGATAAGTATCTCAAAATGTGTGAGTCAACTTTCCTGCTTTCTCAGATTTCCAGGCTAGTGACCATCACTGAGAGTTTCTTTGCCGACTGAGAATCTTGCAAGCCTCAACATCAGTGAGCTTTGCTTAGACTTGGAGACACAGATGAAGGGAGAGATAGAGATGATACGTTCCAAGGTCAGGACACAGCCTGGAAGCTTATCATTTACCTCTGTCCTTAGAATACAGAACAACAAATGTCCCCATTAATAAGAGTTTCGGGTTGATCAAAGTTTTGCCACATCCATACATATAAATATCTCATCAGTCCTTACAGTATCTGGAAAATGCCTGGGGAAAATTCCTATTAATTAAGAATTTCTGGCAGTTGGATTTTGATTAACTGAGGTCTGTTTGTTCATCACAAGCCTATTATATGCCTCTCTACTGTTACTGCTGCTCAGATGCCCTTTGCCCAAAGAAAAGTACAATAGGTTGCAGTAAAGACTTATTACATCAAAAGACTTTCTCTCCCACCCATTAACACCAACATTTTAGGATCAAGGCTGGTACCTTATTCTAAAATTATAAAAATATGAACCAGTTCGAATGGGAAAATAAAATACAAATAGCCTCCTTTGAGTTAACTATACCACTTAAATCAAGTGAGACCTCAGATCCATCCTTTAAAAAAATAGAAAAAAGGAAACATCAACCACAGATAACTATTTTATCCCTCTACAGGCATTGAATATGTTTTCAGTTGGCATGGGAGGAAAGCACCCTGACACCTGGTCCTTTGTACGGCTGATGCTGTGAATGTCCCAGCTAAGCCTTCGCGGACACTGAGGAGTTGACAAGCTCCTAGGGGTTACAATTACTGGCTTGTAAACATTAATGAATTTTTTTAGAATCATTATCCAGGTTTATTAGGACAATTTCCCAGATTAAAAGCAACCAAAATATAGCAATTAGAAGGTTCATCACACAGCTTCATGATTACAGGAGTCTTGTCCTAGATTCTAACAGACACTGTAACAAACAGGTTCATAAGGGCTGCAAGAACCACAGTCTACAACAGCAACACAAAAGCTATTTATTGTTATACATTAGGTGCAGAGAGGTACTGTCTGATTCCACTTATAGGAGATACCTAGAATCATCAAATTCATAGAGTCAGAAAGCACATTGGTAGATGCCGGGGCGGGGGGTGGGGATAGGGAGAGGGAACAGGGAGTTAGCATTTAATGTGGACAGAGTTTTGGTTTAGGAAGGTGGAAATTTGGGGAGATGGATAATGGTGAGAGTTGCACAGCAGTGCAAATGTACTTAGTGTAAATGCACTGTACAAAGATGATGAAGATAGTATGTTTTATATTGTGTGACTTTTACCACAATAAAAAAACATTTTAAAAATGTTACTTACGGTTCACAGTCACATTGCCACAGGACCTTTGTATTTTAAATAATTTAGACCCCAAGACTCCATTATAAGAGAGTCACAAAGCCAAAGCAAAATACATAACTATAAATAAAATGGACACACTCAAGTTCTTCACTGCACTGACACTGAAGTGCGAAGGCCATTGACTGATCCATGCCAAGATCTGGACTTCAGTGAGACTGAGTGTGGGAAGGAGCCTGTGATCAGTCTGATGCCACTGTTGGCAACCACCCACTTGGCCCTCTCAGTCAATTTCATCCCACTCCTGTTGGGGCAGCTTGCCTTCTACCCAGATTCGACAGGGTCAAATTTGTCTCTATCCAAAAGTTATAACAAATTGACAAGTAAGGGGCACGACTCAATGGGCCCAGGCCAGAGCCTGGGGATACTGGTGACAATTAGTGTCACGTCACTACAGAGGCTTCCCACGTGGCACTAATGGTAAAGAATCCACCTGCCAATGCAGGAGACATAAGAACCGTGGGTTTGATCCCTGGGTTGCGACGATTCCCCTGGAGAAAGGAATGGCTACCCACTCCAGTATTCTGGCCTGGAGAAATCCATGGATGGAGGAGCCTGATGGGCTACAGTCCATAGGGTGGCAAAGAGTTGGACACGACTGAAGTGACTTAGCATGCAGACAAGCACTAGAGGTAGAGCTAAAGTGGAAGAGATTGGTAGCCAGACACCACTGTTCTCTCTCCAACCTTTTAAAAATTATATATAACTACCAAGCGGCTTCCCAGATATACATGTAGCACCAACACCCTACTCTGAAAAAGAATAGCAATTGACAAATACCTTCTGAAGTCATCTAGCACTATAGGTAAAAGACCAAAAAGCTGACTGAGTTCTGTCTCAAGATCCCCAGGTGACCTTACACAGTCACCTCACCTTTCATCTGCCGCTGCTGCTGCTGCTAAGTCACATCAGTCGTGTCCGACTCTGTGCGACCCCATAGACGGCAGCCCACCAGGCTCCCCTGTCCCTGGGATTCTCCAGGCAAGAAAACTGGAGTGGGTTGCCATTCCCTTCTCCAATGCATGAAAGTGAAAAGTGAAAGTGAAGTCTCTCAATCGTGTCAGACTCTTAGCGACCCCATGGACAGCAGCCTACCAGGCTCCTCAGTCCATGGGATTTTCCAGGCAAGAGTACTGGAGTGGGGTGCCATTGCCTTCTCCACACCTTTCATCTACTTAGCCATAAAATAGAAAACTCCTCCCCTGCCTTACCAGAATGATGTTAAGATGAATCAGACAATTTCTCTAAGGTATTCTAAGATTCCCCAGCGAGGGCAAGTCCACAAGCATTATAATTAGAGTCACTGCACCTCATTTCAAAGAGGAGGAGAAAATGAATAAAGAAAGGAACATGTGGGCACTGAGTCCAAGAACTCAAAGAGTATATAAGCTCCTTCTGTAATCTGAGGCAGGTTCCAAGAGAGGGAGACTGACATGGTGAAGTCACACAAGAGTTTGGTGGTTAGGACATGGTCCCCAGATATTCAGAGTCTTCATATTTGTCTTTGATGGTGTGCTGTTACTTTATTACAATCATCTTAAAGATTTGGATATGTAAGCACTACCAAGAGAGTGGCAAGTACTTTGATTATGGCTTTTTGGTCCTACCATAGTGGGGTTAACTGGTCATCAACAAGAGTGCTGAGTTCAAATTTATGTGCTTTAACTTATTTGCATGCTGTCAGTTGTTCCAACAGTGGAAATTTTGGCTCTCCCTATAACTGGATCATTATTGAGGACAGGTCAGGAAGGGTACTGTCTCTTTCAGAGCTCAGCATTGGCAGGACGTGTGCCCACTAATCTTAAGAATGGGGACACAGGGGACTTCCCCAGTGGTTCAGTGGTTAAGACTTCACCTTCCAATGCAGAGTATGTGAGTTCAATTCCTGGTCGGGGAGCTAAGATCCCACACACTTCCTGGGCAAAAACCCAAAACATATAATAGCAGCAATGTGGTAACAAATTCAATAAAGACTTTTAAAATGGTTCACATCAAAAAAAAAAAAAAAGAAAGAAAGAAAGAAAGAATGGGGACACAGAAAATGGAAGACTGGGTGAACTTATTTGAAAAAATGTTATCTAAAAGATACACACACACACTTATAGAGGTACATAAGAGGGCAGAATCAGATGTAGTGAAATCTCAGTAATGTCGGGTCTTAGATTAAGAAATGAGGATCCAGAGACCCTGAAGCAAGGGACTGGGCCCTCTAAGAAGGTACTATAGAAAGCTTCTTAATGGCTGTTCTTAAGTGCCTTTTCATCATTACTATCTCTTCAATAGCTCTGAGAGCCCTTTTCACTTCTCTTGACCTTATTTCAAACTACTGCCTGTGCTTAACTGGAGAACCTCCTACTCAATAAATTGCTTCTCCTCCCTCTTCCCTGGCCAATATAAAATCAATTGTTGCTCGACAGACTGCTTTGTTGCCATTTCCTCAAAGTCCCCAAGGAAAGAAACGCACCTTATTTGTACACACATTAACTTAATTTCAGTCTCACCCACTCAAGCACAGCACAATCCTTCAAACTCGGACCCTAGCCCATTTGCTACTTGGTGTCCATGGCAACCACCGCCAAGCTGCTCAGAGAGAGCTTCAAGGAGTGGCAGTAAAGTGCATCTCCCAACAGAGCCCTTAGCTCTTAACAGGGGGCAGCAGACCCATCTCTGAAGCCTCAGGCATTGGCTTTCATTAGGGGAGGGTAGTGTTGTCCAGGGCTCCTCCTCAGAAGGGTTGTGGGCTGCTTCTCACACTCAACCTGTTGAAGATAGAGCATTAATTGTGAAATATTGAAACTAAGTGAAAGTGATAGTCGCTCAGTTGTGACTCTTTGTGACCCCATGGATGGTAGCCCACCAGGGTCCTTTGTCCATGGAATTCTCCAGGCCAGAATACTGGAGTGGGTAGTCATTCCCTTCTCTGGGAGCTCTTCCCAACCCAGGGATCGAACCCAGGTCTCCTGCATTTCAGGCAGATTCTTTACCATCTGAGCCACCAGGGAAGCCCAAGACTAAGTGAGAGGGCAGATTTTGCCCACGACAATTTCCCCAGGAGTATTCTCCTCCCATGATTCTGTCCACTGCAGCTCCCACCACACCCCTTGCTTAACTAACGACAGTCACAGATTTCAACACCCCCGGAGACAATACACATGAACGCCTAGCCACTTCCTAGTGGTCCCTACCACACGGTGACCTACAACTCATTTTCCTCACTTTCTTAACTCACATCAAGAATGCATGCATGATAATCTTGCCATCAAACTATATTTTTTAAAGAAAAAGAGCCATGTTCATAATGGTCCAGGAACTGGAGGATTTATGAGCCAAGAGAAAATGTTATTGTTTCTCCAAATATAGAGAAAGCCGTTCAGTCTTCAAACTGTTTTCATGAGTTCCATATTATTGGCTTTGCTCAGGGAGCTTAGCTGAGAAGTTGTCAGATGGAGATGAATTTCCCTTTACTGTACTCCAGAGGAAATGGGGATGGTTTCATTTGCAATCTCATTGCAACAGAACCCAACATATCGAACAAAGTTTTGTTGTTGTTGTTGTTTTTGCATACAGAGGACTAGTTCAGACTCAGTTCTTTGTGGAAACTGGAAAGAATCCATTACTCAAGTGTTCTCTTCATAGAATCTACATAAATAAGAATAATATTTGAAGTGGCAGAAACAAGTGAATGCTTTTATCTTCTTAGCTGTGTGAGAAAAGGAAACAGAAGGCTCTTATGCACAATCCTTTCCAGTAGAACTGCTGAAATGTAGATATGGTTTCAAGCTGTCCTTGAAAGCAAGACATTCCTGTGTGTGCTGCCTGGGTCTGTCATCCCAGATAAAAACTAGTAGCAAGTTTAAAGAAAAGGTGAAAAACAAAGAAGACATGGTTTTGCCTGCAAGGAACTCATGAGTTCACAGAGAAGCGTCACGTAGACTGATGATCATGGTCTAACTGCAGTGACAGAAAGGAACAAGATCCTAATGGGAATGCACAAGAAACACGCCTGACTTAGAGACCCAGACAGCTTGTTCCTGATGACTTGTTGAGCTGAGTCTTCAGGGGCCAATAGTTCACCTGGTTAGGTGAAAGGGGGTGGAAATTTGTATTTGCATAGATATGACAAGCTCCCTTGTCAGAGTGAATGCTAATAAGCAGTGCCGATTAGAAAACGGAGAGTAACTTTACAACTCTGTTGTAAAGCAGAATGGTTGAAACTTGATACCAATAAGAACACAGACTATAAAGGCCAGAACACAACTCTATCTTTCATCACGACTTTTTGATCCTCAAGAAACGGAATTTTTCCACTAGGAAATATAGTAGCATGATATCTGAAATGAGAAGGTTCTGCTTAGAGATTAAACTACCCCATCATTTGATGATGAAGAAACAGAGGTGCTGAGAGAGAGACTAATACATATAGCAGCCACACAAGCAGTGAGTGAAAGAGAAAAGATTTAAACCCAGATCTGATTCCAGTGTCCACCTTCCTCGCACCACACCATCCAAGACTACGCCAATACAGGGACCAAACAGATATCTACATATGGACTCCCTTGAAAAGGCCACCTGCCTTCTCACCCCCATCCCACTTGCCACCCAACTACCTGGAATTAGTGTTTAGGTTAAGAGTCCATTCGTAAGAAAACATACTGCACCAGAAAGATGACATTTGAAGTCAGTATAAAGTCTCATCTTTTTTTCCTTGCATTTGGAGTTCTCTTTTTTCTCATCATCCAAAAACAGTGATTGAACACCTGCATACAGGGCACTGTGCTGAATGATATACACACTAATTAGTTTAAACTGAGGCCCTGCCCTCAAGTACTTTGAGTCTAATTGGGACGGCAGGACATGTGCCTAGTTTGGGAAAATAATCAGTAGTCTGAGGAAAGGATGAGAGGTAGAAACCTTGTAGAAATTTACGAGTGGGAGTGATCACCAGACAAGCAAAGTAGAATACAGGCTTCCTGAGGGCAGGGTGCTTGTCCATATCCCCAACACCTAAAACAGTTTGGAACCTAGTAAGTGCTCAATAAGTATTTGTTGAGTTAAATAAATAGCTTCTTGACATTTTTCAGGGTGGGGGGAGGGTAGTCCTGGCATTTATCACTTGGAGAATAATTCCCAGTCCTCGGTACACTGCGAACTGTGGCTTTTGCTTATGGTACACCACACAAACTCCCCAGGGAGATGTGTAGCAATGAATGCACAGCCTATGGCTTAAACCTTTGCAAAATCCTTGCAAAGCTGTGCTCTCTGCCACTCCATACCATGGATGCATGTTTCCCAGGGGTGAAGGCTAATGTGGAGCCAGGGTTTTTTGTTTATTTGTCCCTTATGACCTCAAGCTCTTTTCAGCAAAAGGCACAGCCCTTTGATAGCAAAGCAGTTCTGGGAGACACGACTCCATTATGTGCTGGCTCATCTAACAAGGCAGAACGCAGATTCTGATTTAAAAGCAAGCTCCTTTAATGAGTTTTGGTTAGGCTTAAAGGATAAATAGTTGTGATTACTGTCAGTCGGCATAGGTTATAATCTCTGTCTTAGATGCTTATATTCCATTAATGGGGACTCAAATGGGCATCACAGTACAATTCCCTTTAAAGAGTGGAATCTGGACCAAAAAAGCAGCTTCAAAAACAGTCATTTGTGCATCCCCAAATGGTCAAGTTCTTGGTCTTGCAGGGTTTTGTACTGGGTTATGAGTCTTTCACTTATTTTTATCATTGTACAGATTCTTATTACTGTTGGCTGCCAGAGCTTGGGAAGAGATAGGTAATTAGAACATATCAGAACAGTGAAGGGAAACCAAGCATTCACATAAAAAATGAGAAGTTAAAGCTATCCCACTCTCACTGTGGCTTACACTAACCTCGTGGTACCGCAGTGCTGTGCCAGCATGTAATTTCAAGTCAAAGATTTATATTAACACGAGTGGAGACGGATCTGATTTTGTAGTGCAAAACGCTAACCGTGTGCACTCTGATTTCTTCCCAAAGCTCACAAAGCCGAAATCCCTTTCAGCTCTGCAGGCGCACCTCCTAAGAAATTAGAACATCACGTACCATCACACAGATACGGTGCTGAACATCCTGCCAACTGTCATCCTCTCACCTCTCGAGGGGCGTAGTTCAGAAGGTACTTGGTTTACAGCAGAGTAGAGGGAAAACATAAAAAGAGGAACACGCCTAGCATGGCCATATACGCTAAAACCACAACTCTGATTAGGAGACTTTCCTGGATTAAAGCAAGAATAAATACCGCCTTGTAGAGCTTTACACATTTTTTTTTTCAAAGCAGTTTTGCACAGCATCTCCTTCAATCCTCTGAGGTTGGTAGCATTCATAGTGTTTTCTCCATTATGTAGATGAAAAACGGACATAAGGTTAAATAACTTGCCTGAGATCACAGAGGTAAGAGCACTGAATTCTCCTTGTTTCCAAAAGAGCTATGCCCACTCTATGTCTAGAAGGACACATTTGGACAGCAGCCATGGAAGTCTTGCTAAACCATCTTAACTATGTCCTGCCCCAGTCAGCTCCCCTGCTTTTGGAAAGATATGGCAAATAACCTTTACTTTAGGCGTGGGCATTTCTCCTTCCCCCTTCATCACTCTGTTTCCTGAAAGAACAATTAAGATCCATCTGGGACTAATTATAGCGATTCTTGAATTTGAACCTGCAGCCATTACCCAATTGAGGACACTTATTTTAAATTAACTTGCCTGGTCAGAACACAGGTTTGGTTATCTTCAGAGCCCAATGCAGATAGGCACCAGCTCACTCAGACTTTTAATTAACCAGCTAAATAACCTGCACTGTGACAAACTGCCTATGATGTGATGGAGTCGTTCATTTGCATTCAGACAAGGATCAAAATGCATTGTCAGAGCTTCAGGGACTGAGTCCTAGAAACCTTCACACAGTCTCTTGTTCAAGGCTGTGAGCCTCTTGCCTTTGGTTCCTTCTAATTAGTTTTCCTGTGCTTTTGTTCACATTATCCAACATTCATCACAAGTGCAGCCTGTGATTAAACAATGACAACTCGTGTCATATGCTGATAGGGAATCGAAAATTGGAGTCATAATCTTATGAACCAAGCCTACGGCTTTAAGAAATAATTAGGGGAAACCAAAGGAAAATTCCCAGGGTGTCCTACAATAAAGGAGAATTTCCAAAGATTCAGGCTATAACTGCTCCTCACTTAGGTAATAATACATAATAACAGGAGGTGCTCAGTCTTTATTGAATTGGATCCATGGTGGGAGCTGATCATTCCACAGGAACCACGATAGCTCTTATGATTAGTAATTATTATTATGACTGCTCACACTTAGTGATTGGGCTTGGAGTCAGACACATCTGATTTTGACTCCAGGCTTCACCATTTCCTGCCTGTGAGGCCTCAGGCAAATCAGCCAACAGTTCTTTGTGCTTCAGTTTCCTAACATGGAAGATGAAATTGATAATAGTGCCTAACTTGCAAGGTTGTGGTGGGGATTTGATGAAATAAGACATGTTAAAAAAAATCACTTTCCACAGTGCCTTGTACACAGTAAGTGCTCAATAAATGTTAGCTTATGTTTGTTTTCTGTCCTATTCTACCACCAGACCTTGTCCAGGGCATCTTCCCACCTGGGATCCTCCTTCCCTTCTCTCTGCCAAAAACAATTCCCCACATCATTCAACATGTAGTCTAAAAGATATCTTCCTCTCCAGGGGGAAAGCCTTCCAACGTCTGAACTTGGCCAATGCCCATCCCCTTTACTTTTCTAGATTTTGTATTATTTTAAATGACACCTTCGATCTACTGCTTCATAAGCAATGTGGACTTTTCTCCAGGGTGTACTTAAGCCTTCCATGTTAGAAACCTTAAGTACCACATTGGTGCCATACAATGGGGGTACAAGTTGAGTAAAGAGAGAGGGGTGGGGGCTTCCTGGTGGCCCAATGGTCAAAACTCCATGCTTCCAATGCAGGGGGCCTGGATTTGATCCCTGCCCTGTCAGGGAAGTAAGACCCCACATGTTGCATGGTGTAGCCAAAAAATAAATTAAATTACTTTACAAAAAACAGACATGGAGGCATAAAGGGAAGTAATATTGCTTCAGCCCCCTTATATCTTGAGCCCTCTGCTGGGAATTCTGCATTTATGCCTTACAATAACCATAATGCAATAGGTGTCATTATGAGCCCTACTTTACATATGTGGGAAGTGAGGCTCAGTGAGGGAAATGACTTGTCCAAGGTCACTCAGCTACAATGAGGAGAAACTGGTGTTCTAGGACAGTCTGATTCCATAGGCCACTCCCACCACCATCACACTTTACTGCCTACCTCATTATTTTTATCAACTGCAGTGATGCAAATCAAAGCAATATGTAGATAACAGAGTGCGACATATGTGACATAAGGTCATTGCAGTTATAGCAGATGCTATTGGTGCTCCCCCCGCCTCCTTGATGGGCACTAGCCTTTTTTATACATGCCAACAGCATCCTATCGTCAGCACGTGCTATTCTCACTTGAAGTCAGATAAATCAGACAAAGTCAGATAAATCAGCGTTGGGGAGGAATTAATCCTCCTGACAGAAGCTACCAGCCAGTGGTGAATGGGAACTGAAAGACACAGACTTCAACTTCCTGGCCCTTCAGACAGGTGAGCAGCAGACCACTCCCAGAGGTGCTCAGACCCCCCTGTTCATCCGTGCACCTGTGCTGGCTTCTTTCCTTTTGCTGTCTCATGTCCTCACTCCCCTATCCACGCATCCTGGAATCACTCCCCAGTGAAACCACTGGTCCTCTAGTCTCTGTCTTAGGCTCTACCCAGAAATTCCTCCTTTGGCACCTCTCCCAGGCGTATGTGCAGGTGTCCCCAGGCTGGCCCCTGCCTGCCCAGGGCTTCCCAGGGCAGTTCTACAAGGGTGTACCCCATAAGTTCAATATCTCCCTTCCTACTCCTTTTCATGAGACTCAATCATGGACGATCCTGCTTTTAGTTTTTCAAAGTGCATTTATTATCATACGGATAGCTAGTTCTTTAAGTTCGGTGCGCATCACAGTAAACTGTGTGTTGAAACGCAGACTCCAGGGTCCTAAACCAGACTCTGTGAATCAGACTCTCGGAAGAGTGCTGCCCGGGTACTTGCATCTTCACAAACACCCAAGGTGATCCATGCCGCCCCAAGGTTGAGCCTCCAAGGAAGGTGGATTGTGTTCCTTAGTGTTGTCTCTACCACCACAGCCTCTGTGAATTCAAGTGAGAAAGCCTTGAATAGCCATGCCTCCCTTGCTCCTGAAATGAAGCGTAGATTGGCCAAGTCCAGTTGTTACTGTCAGAGTGGGGCGATCCGAGACCCCTGAGTAATGGTGTAGACATCCATCTTACTGACCGTGCCAAATTTCTGCTCTCACCCCTCTCACTGTCCCCCCGCCCCCATTCTCTTCTGAGGTAGAAACACTGTGACGCCTACACATGAAAAGTTAGGTGATGACCTGCACTTCTTTGTCTGTGGGCAGAACCATCCCCTGTCTCCCCACACACATCTTCTTCCGAGACACACTTTCTATGTGGTTTGAATTCATGGTCCTGATCAATGTTGGAGGCAGGACAGTGGCAGGTGGCAGTGTGAATTACTTTGGTGTCGGTTTACCCCCAGTTCAATTCACCCCTCTGCTCCTAAGTGCAAACCTCAGTTCCTTCCCTGTACCTCCAACCCAGAGCCAGACCAGTGCCCTCGATACCCCTCCACACCAAGTTCTGATGTCTCTCCAAATCCTTCACCCCATAGCAGCAGGAAACTACATCTCTCCATTTTAAGAGTGAGGACATAAAATCAGGGAAGGTTTCACGGAGGAGGCTGCATATGCAGTGTGCCTTGAAGGATAGATGTGATTGCCACAGAGGATAGATAGGGGAAACATCGCAGTAGGAATAAGGAAGGGAAAAATATAACTAAGATAGGTAGGATAAGCATTGGGCACTGTGTTAGGAGCTGTAGACATTGATACAGCATTTCATTTATTCCTCACTGCAATTCTGTGAGGTAGGTACTAATGATACACCCATTTTACAGACAAGTTCATTGAATCAGAGTTTAAGTTAACTGCCCAAAGTCACATAGCTATTAAAGGGCAAAGTAGGGACCTAAACCCAGGCAGTCTAGCCTATACTCTTGACCACCCTACTTCACTGCCTCTCAACTATTATGTTCCCTGTTTTACAGCTGGAAAACTGAAACTGAGAGGTCAAGTAACTTGCCTAATGTTTCACAGCTTGGACTTGGCAAAGCTGGGATGCACTGCCCTTAGCCGGTCACCTTTTCTTTACTATATAACCACTTATACGCCTTCTAACTTAGCTTTTCCAGTGAACCATATCAGTCACAATTTCTTATGGAGCCAACCCTGGCTTACCATCACAACAAATGCCTACAGTTGGTCCAAATAAAAATCTTCCCTCTAGTGTGTAAGCACTGTAAAACAGCAAGACTCTCCTGAAATCAAGAGAAATTGCCCTCTGAAATACATCTCTCTTTGTTTTCAAAATAGCATTCTCTTTAAGTCACCTGTTTGTCAGGCTCCCACTTATAAAAACCACAGGAAAAAAATTCTTTAGTTGGAGACAAAGTCTTTTCTCTCTCTAGCAGGTTATGAGTTAATCATCTTCAGTATGCGGTACATATTTCTGTTCTCACACTTCTCCTGATAGGTTATAGTTGTCTCTTAACTTGGCAATCTTTCCTACTCTATTGGTGGGATCCTCAGGCTAGGCATCAGGTTCTGGTGACCTCTGCCTCCCCAGGGTCTGGACCCAGGACTGGTACAGAGCAGGCCTTCAACAAATGTTCACTGAAAGAAGGAGTGAATGAAATGTGGTTAAGAGAAGCAGCCTTTCCATCCACTGGGTACTTCTGAGTCCAGTGGTATGCAGGTAAACTGACTTTCAAGGTGGGGCGGGGGTGGAGTCCTAATTTGTAGTGTTGGCTAATTTCTGTGATGTATTGGATTACCCCTAAAAATTCATTTGGGCTTTTCCATACCATCTTACAAAAACTCAAACTAACATTTTGGCCAGACCAATAAATATTTCCACCATGACTGACTTCAAGCTATCAATAGTTTATTGTATCAGTGTGATCACAAAAGTGCATGAGCTATCAGATGAGGAAGAGAATGGAAATTCAAATAGCGAAAGTGAAAGACCAAACCACACATTTGCAAATTAGGAGAATTCTGTGTTTTACAGCCCAGAAACTAAGCTTCTATCATTTGTCATCCATTTGCAAATTGAGATAAACTTAAACGACACGGCTCCCAGAAGAGAGAAACTTGCCAAGTAAGGAACTATCCTGAAAACCAAAGGCCCAGGAAGCATACTGGGTTTCTGAGATATATTTTCTTTTATTTGAAAATGAAGACATGTTTACTTGCTTCCTTCAGCAATCAGAAAATTTCCCAGAGTAGGGTGTCAAATGTTGGAAGCGTTGCACATACAGAAAATGCATTCACAGAGGCAAAATCAGGGAGTTCGAAGGAGAACATCTCATTTTCCACACCCCATGTTTCTTCCTCTCCCCTCCCAGCTTAAAGGCCTCAACATCCTGGGATGAACCTGGGTGTCTAAAACTCTACCCAAAACCATCCATAGTTTGGCTTTGCACAGTGTAATGGAGCTAATAAGTAAATGGTAGGATTTGAATCCAAAACCACCTGACTTCAAGGTTCACAGCTCTTTCTAGAACAGCATCTTTAACAAATACTTCTTGTAAGCTTTCAGAGTGATTCATATCACATCTATGAAGAGTTTTAAACTCTTACAAGTTTCAACTCTATCATTTCAAGTGAGATACTAGAATTCTTGATTCTGATAAATATCTACAGATGGGAAAGTATGGGTCCTGGGCCAGTGAAGGAAGTCTTGCAATATCCCGCCCATATCCAAGTGGTTGTGGCTGGAAAAAAACACATGTTGGAGTGACTACTCAGCCTTATGCCGGATGATGCCTTTCCTTTTTTCTTTAATCCAAGTAATGAATCCAGTGGCACTGCCAAGCCTTCTACTCACCACCTGTACAGTCCTTCAAGTAGGTCTTGAGATTCAAGATTATAGGGCTTTGGGTCCAATTATACAACATCTACAGAGAAAAGAAAAAAGATGCAACTTGATATTTAGCATAAAGTTGTAAATATTAAAACAAAAGTTGTAAGTGTGAACATAAAATAGTTGACAGTAAACTTCATAAAAGAATGCATAAAGGACACTGCTATTTAAAATATATTGTTTAAAATAAGTTATCAGTGATTTAGGGAGATAGCTGATACAAAATACAGAGACTACAAAAATCAGACATATGGCTATGTTGAAGAGAAACCAACGTTCTTTCTTGCTGTATTACTCTAGGTTGAATACTAGTTAAAATCACCCATACCTCACCTCCTGGGAAAAAAGCCTGCCGCTGCTGCTGCTAAGTTGCTTCAGTCGTATCTGACTCTGTGCGACCCCATAGATGGCAGCCCACCAGGCTCCGCCGTCCCTGGGATTCTCCAGGCAAGAACACTGGAGTGGGTTGCCATTTCCTTCTCCAATGCATGAAAGTGAAAAGTGAAAGGGAAGTCGCTTAGTCATGTCCAACTCTTTGAGACCCCATGGACTGCAGCCTACCAGGCTCCTTCGTCCATGGGATTTTCCAGGCAAGGTTACTGGAGTGGGGTGCCATTGCCTTCTCCAGGGAAGAAAGCCTAGAGTATTGCAAATAGAAATAGGGTGCTGTGAAAGGTCTTCTAGATGAGATACTTTAAGAAAAGACACAATGTTTGGAAATGCATCATTTTACTGGAAGTTAGGCTGATGAAAAAGTCCAGATGTTTTAAGTATTTATTATTTGCCCTATGACCAAGAACTCTAGCTGATCAAAGCTGCTGGGCTTCCTAAGTGGGGCAGTACAAGTAAATTGCCTTAGGAAAGCCTTTGTAAGTTTCCACATTTGTCATTTGTACACAGTCTGGGGCATTATCTGCTACCTCCCAAACTGTCCATCATCTTGCTCCTTTACAAGACTCATGACCCTTTGAAAGTAGATGGGGACACTCTTAAGATTTGAACCATAAGGCAAATAAAACTTCCTTTGGACAGGAAGACATGATCTACATTCTCTTCCCTAAAGACACAGCTGCATTAAGGCAATATTCGCCACTACTCCTGACAGTACACCAGAGGATTTGCAGTAACATCTGGATGAATAGATTTTGTTTTCACACAGTTGTATTTTCTCGTATGTAGTTTCATGGATATTATTGCTTTGGACACTACTAAATTTAAGTAAACAAGCAGTTATAGAGATAAATATCAAGAAAATGATAGTATTGTGGGGTATGTGGATAGATCACAAATTGTTAAGGAAATTTCTGAGGATATGAAATTTGAGAAATAATGTTTTAGGGTTAATACAATGAGGCATTCTCAGCAAGATCAACATGTGTTGAAATGGTCTCTTAGTCCTCCAGGCAAGAATGATCTGTTGCTCCTGCAACTTAGTTGTGGCTATTTATTGCCTCTTATTCATATGTTCTCATTGCCTCTCCCGCTGTTTAAGTCTTCTGCATATTCTATTCAGTCACAGTGAATGTAATATTGAAGTCTGGGAAGTGAAACTTCCGAAAGACATGTTCTTGGGTGAAATCTTTGTCCTCTAATCCTCACATCCTAGCATTTTATTGGATGCCATATTCAATTGCCTTCTCTCTGCATAAGCTTTCCCTGTAGACAATATACATGCTGATGAGATTTCTCGGTTGTCCTCCCATTTTCCTTCTTTGTGAAAAGCTTCAGCCTTTCTTTTTCCATCTGCACCCTCCCCATCGCCATTAGACTGACTCTGGTATGGGTGACTGACTCCTCTGCTTCACTAATCCAGCACATTTATTCAAGTCAGATGCCTGCAATATGGAGCCCTGACATTCAGTGTGTGCAGACTGAGATTATTAGAAAAATAATTCTAAAGAAATTGACTTCTGATATATGTTTACTAAGACTAAAGCAATTTAGTAGCTTGGGGTTTTCATTCAAGAAAATGAACGGCTTTTATCATATCTGATGGAAGGTTTCTTCTGGGAAGTCTGGCATATTCTGAAGCTGATTTCTGCTACATATATCAGAAGTTAATTCCTTTGGAATTATTTTTCTAATCTCAATCTGCTGAAATTAGATAGGTTGCCACAGGATAGCAGTATCTTCTTGTAACTGAGGAAGCAGAAAAGGGAGGGCGACTGAAAAAAACGTCTTCTCTTTGAACACACACACACACACACACACACACACACACACACACACGTGATCTAATAGTTTTTTCTTAAAGAGAAAATATCTATACAATGGATAAATCTGATGAATTAACGCCAGAAACCTGCTTCATCTCTCTCCCCAGCCCTCCAAACATTCTCAGGGTACCTAAATCAAAGAGAAACAGATTAAGGTGAATAGCAAGGCATGTTCTGTACTCAAAGCAAGATCAATCTTTATACATAGATCCTTTTTTGGCACTGATGTAGAAAACCCAAACATGGAGATACTTAGGTCTGCAAATAACCTAATCTGCATACCAGATGGATCTAAGGGGAAAAAACATAGACACTTTTCCACACATACATTTTTTTTTTAATGTGAGCATAGAAAAACAGATGCTTTTGCTCCCAAAGGGTCTGTGGGCCTCTCTCAAGTAGGCTTATGGAGCAATTTAACTTCAAATTTCTAAAATTATGCAGATTAAGCATTAAATTGGAAAAGAAAGGGCCTCTAGAAAACCAACTCAACATTTTCTGAATTATTTTTAGCTGCTCAATAATACCCAGCTCCCAATTTCCCAGAGAAGTAGATGGGGTGTCAACAAGGGGATGTCTCCCCTCAGTGGGTCGACTATGATTCCCTGACTTCTTTAACAAATAATTTAATGCTCTGCTATATGCATGGTTCAGTGAGTTCGTATATAAGAGCTTTTTCTCCTGTGAATGAAACTATTGTCTAAGTCTCACTGAATGAGGATTGTGGCACTTTTTTCTTTCAGGTCCTATTTGTGGGCATAAAAATAAATCTCCTTAAAACAATGAATTTTATCTACATTTCACACGTGTTCCCTTCTTGCACTGATCATATCTGCCATTGCATCAAGCCATCCATCTTCTCCAACAAAGCTTAGAAAGGCACAGCGAATATACAACATGGATTTGGGAACTGGGTAGTTCCTCCTGAAATTTCACAGTAGACTGTAAAATGGCTTTTATACTTGAAGTTCTGAAACTAATTCAGGAAGAGCGATTATAATTGCTATAAAAGCAAAGTTGAATATTCTCTTGGTTACCAGAGTCATTAAAGAACTGAGGGTACAATTTATGCCTTGTTCATTTGTAACAGATGAAAAGAAGAAAGATTTAAGACTAACTGAACAAGAACCGCTGTCATTAACTAGTTCATTTGTGCACAGTATTACACACAAGCCTTCCATCCCACCCTTCTTCCCACAAGCCCTGCACCAAAAATTCAAGAAAAGGAAAGACAAGAGCAAAACATGACACTTTTGGCAGTGAGGCCTCACTTAGCTCACATCAGTAGGATCGTTGCTGTCCTATGTAAGTAAGATTTCGAGATAATTGAAATGTATTATCTTAGGTATTGGGACTTTGAGCATTTCTGATGGAAACCATCCCTAAAATGTATTCTAATTTCCCCAGGTTTTTCAGCAGAAATTACTGAACACAGCAAGCCATACTCTGATGACTCAGACACTCAGGATGAACATCCATGATTATACTGTAGTACAATGTCGTCTATTTTTTTTTTTCCGGACTCCTCCTTCCTCTTTAAGTCAGTCTGTCACTTCCTCTGTACCTCATTCTAACATCTCTCCCCTCTCTCCATAGACACCTCCTTCAATTTGTAGCTTTTCATTTACTGTGAACTGGAAAACCAAGATTGGTAGGAACTGTAAGTTAAATAAGACTGAAGAAGGCGCTGAAAGTAAAGATGAAGAAATAATTACAGCCTTTAAGTCTCTGTGACACCTAAAGGTTCCTATCTTTAGATAACTTTCCCATCTCTTCCAGTTTAAGCTTAATTTCAAAAGGGTAGTACTGTGAGAGAGCTACATTCAAATAAGTGAGTTTGTTTGACACAGACCATCTGGGCATGGGTTAAAGTGGGTATTGTAATAGCTTCCAGTTTTTCTGAAACTGAGAAACAATATCTTAGTACATGACCCCTCTCCACAGTTATTTAACCCCACATCATTACATGATGCACATCCCAAACTCTTTTGCAGATGTTATTCAGTTTGATCCTGACAACACTGCTGAGATAGGAAAGGCCAGGCTCATGGTCCAAGATTACAGATAAGGTGATGGAGGCTGGAGAAAGTTAAGTGATTTGCCTATAACCAAGCTGAGTACGTGACAAGGTTGGGCACCTGGGTTCTCTTTGAGGGGCTCATCTAACAATACTTATGTTTTCTATGGCTCCCTCTTGTCTTCCTGATTCTCCAAAGGAGACTAAAGCCTGCGTATGGCGAGACAGACTTACTCTGTTTCCTTTGGGCTCACTTCTTTCTTTCTCTCCAAGCTCTACCAGATGTCTTAGGAATCTGACTCATTTTTCTAACAGAACTCAAACCCCCCTGATTTTATTGTGTTGAAGGTTGTCAGGGAATTAAAAATTCAACAAATGTATGGTCCCAACTTGCCATCAAAAGTTAACAGATGTCACCAGGAAGGGTGTTTTTTGCCAGCGGACACTGAAGAATACATCCCAGCAGATACCTAACAGCTCATTTTATGTCATGGCAGTGTGAGAAATCACCTCCTCAAGACAATCATTAACCTTTCATTCCCTCCATAAATAATCAGTTGGATATGTGGCTTATATTTTAAATTAATTGAAATCAGCTCTCTCCCTCTCTGGACTTGAAATGACTGGAAATAAGCATGCTATTTACATATGTGTTTCCATTCCTCTATCCCTCCCAGCAGACTGTGGACGTCTCTTCGTCCTCTTCTCTAAGAACCTAAAGTCATTATTGACATTTGACATTTAGCACATATTAAGAAACCATGTAATGTACTGCCAAGAGTGGATTCTGAAGGTACACAGACCTACGTTCTAAGTCCAGCTTTGGTATTTCTTAGCTATGTGGCCTTGGGTAAATTACAAAAATTCTCTTTGGTTGAGATTCCTCATCTGCAAAATGAAACCAGTGGTACTTAAGCTGTTAAATTGTTCCAGGGAATACAGCACCTAGCATAGTGCCTGACATATACTAGGCACTCAGTTACGGGTAGCTGGTTTTAATATTATCATTATGGCCCTTTATATGTAGTTCTGATTTGAGATGTATACAACATTGTTGTTTTCTCCAGTTGTTCTTAGACTCTTGACAGCTGTGTCCGTAGAAGAATGTATGATGATGTTTAATGGCCCCTTATTTGCACAGGTTCCAAATACGATATTCATACTTTTGTGTTATGTTTCTAGAAGAGGGCTCGTAAAGCAAAATTAGCTTCAAGCGTCTGTAAAACCTGGTTCTGCCTCTGGTAGTGTCTTTAACCTCTATTTTATCCCCCGTCCTGTTCCCACTCCCATATACTACTCTGCACATAGTCAGTCCTCAATAAAATGACATTTTATAAAATCCTTAATTAACCAGAATTTTTCCAGTACCTAACTGTAAGGAAATAAGCTTATGTCAGGTATTTCGTCAAAAACTTCCAACTGCCAACCGATACATTTAGTTGGAAAGTACTCAATCCACTTATATGTTTTCAGATAATAAAAATGCGCTGTGTGAACTGTAAAACTTGGTGTCAATACAGTGTTTCTCATGAAAATTAGGCTAAGAGTGATGACCTTAAGGCACGGTTTCTCAGCCTCAGCACTACTGACACTTCAGGCTGGATAATTCTTTGCTGTGGGGGCTGCCCTGTACAAGGTCACCCGTCCCAGATAGGACAACCAAAATGTCTCCAGGCATCACCAAATGTCCCCTAGGGGAAAATCCCCTCCCCCACAGCCTAGGGTGTCATAGCACCAAAAGAGGTACAGATGTTCACAAGTCTTTCATAGGAAAAGGCAGGCATGCATTTTAGGATAGTTTTTTTTTCCCCTCAAATCACTTCTGCTAGAAAAGTTTTCAATAAGCCAAAGCAACCTCGATTAACCTGAAAATCCCATTAACCCCATTCCCTGTGTGTTCTATTCCCTAAGCATTCCAGATAAAGAAAGAAAAATGTACCATACATTCTATTTTCTAATTTGTATGCAAAGTTCAGCCCATTTTCTGGCTCAGCAGCTAAGTACAGAAATCCAGTTCATGGGTGAGGGCTCATCAGCTTCATCACTTTTGCCATCTATTTTAAGTGACACTGATGCTACTGACCTGGAAGTTTAGAGAGCTTCTTTTGCCCCTGTTGTTGACATTTTTAGCTTTCATATTAGCAATTCGTCCTGTTATCCTCTGCCTGAAAGTAAAATGCAACAAAAAGCAATCTGGCCCAATTCACTATGATTTACTGTGTATAAAAGACCTAACACTTTGTCAATTATTTAAAAGTAATTTGCTGTAGCCATCCCAATGATTGTGCAATTGAAAAATGTCCTTGAGTAAGCAATATTTATTATCTTTTATTTCTGCAGGTTGTGATCCTGGGGAAACATTCAAGAGGTTACCACTACATGCTTGCTAACCTGGTAAGAACAGCAGAGTTCAAGTTTTCCAGGGCATTATACCCTGTTTAGTTTGTGTCACCTGTAATTATCCCAAAAAGAAATATGAGAGAAACCTAATGTGTTTTCTAGACACTTGGAGAAATGAGTCCATAAATACGAAAACCTGAATGCAATAGCCTGTTCTCAATTATGCTGTCTCTGTTTTAGCTATAAAGCTTATATTCTCTCCTCATTTAAAAAATAATAATTTGATATGATTCTTCACTGATTATTCTTAGATTTAACTTGGATTTGAAATGTCAACCATTTTAATCAGGTTTGAAATGTAAAACAAGGAACAGAGGATACAAGAAACACACTCTTTCCCCCAATTAATCCAAGCATATGTGTACATTTCTACTGGATTTGTCTTTCTAGAAATAGTCCACTATCGAATCTTTTCAAACCAGATGTGAAAAAGTAGGCTTGAACAAGGAACATTCAGTGATCTTGTTAAAGGGTATTGCCACCCTTCTAAGTATAGTAAAATCCAACTTGAATCTTTAACTTCAAAGTCCCCATGCCTTTAAACTTTGTGACATTCTAGAAATTAGTATTTCATTAAGGTTGGTTTATAGCTCTTCTTTCTCTGAAAGGACAATTGGTTTAGGAATTATAAAATGGGTTCTAAATCGGTAATATCTGTTTGGCAGTGCTTCTGAATAATACTATCTCCCTGAAATGAAAGGGGAATGCTAAATTATCACTGTGATACTAAGAATTTGTTAAATTATTACATAATATGAGTTCTAGCCCCAAATTTATTTCATTAGCACAAGAGAATCATTATAGAGCTCTTAAACCAAAAGAATAGAAACAAAGGTGAGAGATTATTGTAATTATATTCTTATATTTCTTAAATCAAAGAAAAATATCTTATTTTGTTTTAATAATGGTTTTTTTAATGGGTAAGAAAATGTTACTTAAACCTCCTTCTTAAGTGCATGCACTCAAACACTTGTAAGATTAGAGCCACTGCTTTGAAATGTTGTATGCATCTTCTCCAATAAATTGCTCAAAGTGGAGCACTTCAGTCCATTGTAGGGATAAACGGATTGATTCTTTTGGGAGGAGAAATCTTGATTCTTAATTTACATCTGAGTACATCCAATTTGTTTTTAGGCAACTGATAAGTAAAGGATGTTTGTTGACTCACTGGGGGTTAGACCAGGGCTCGGCAGGAAACATGGAAGTTACAGGAAGGTACCTGAGGCACTTACTGATGGATTTTTTACCATCACTTCCCCACCCATAAATATTTTGCTTTCTCTCCTTCCTTCCTTCCTTCCTCTCTTTCTTACTTCTTTCCTCTCCCTTTCTCCTTTCCTCTGCCTAGGGTTCACTCATCACTGATGATATATGAGATGACTTTAGATAGTGCACACACAAACTTTTTTTATTATAATGGTAAATGTGTTTATTTACTATGCATTAGAAAAACATAAAACTAGCACATCAAAATCCAAACTTTATGGATGGTGTTACTTCATACAGGGTTAGAGATTTAACAGCAAAGGACATAAATTTTTATCTGTCAAATATATCAAGTAAACAATAGCATGTTGCTATAAACAGATAGAGCAAAATCTGTTTAGGTTATATGCAGTTGTGGTGCTACATGGATGACTGAAGTTTGGGGAAGAGTATTGAACTAGGGGTCAGAAGGTTTGGATTGTCATACTGACTTGGCTACTAGCTAGCTATGGGACGTTGAGTAGGTCACCTCACCTTTGACAACCTCAGTTTCCTTGCTATAAAACTCAGATGGGAGTGGGGAGTTCATTGATGTATTGCTTGGGTCCTTTGGAAGCAGATACCAACATATATGTGGAGGTACAAGACAATTTATTGGGAGTAATACCTGTGAAAAATAAAAGGGAGAAGAACACAACATAGGTCTGATACCAGCAAAGGAAGGAAGTTTCATAAAAAGATCTTCAGACCATGGGATAGCACAACAGGGAGCTCCCCCATGCTGACCCTAAATGGCAAGCCATTGTACCCCAACCTTGTTCAGCCATTGGCTGGCAGCTGTCTGGGAAGCACACACCTCTCGCTTGAGAACTGAGGCAAACCCTGAAGGCACCTGAAGCTAGAGACTGTTGGCCAACTCAAGTCCTGGAGGCAGTTTCTGTGTTAAAAGATCTGAGCCTGAACCAAGTACATCAGTGACTGTCTCAGTTGGCCGAAGGTGACTAGATGATCTCTAAAGACCTTGCCCATCCTGGATTTCTAACTGGGCCCCCCTAATCCTACTGACAATCCTTCAGCACTTTGGTTTCCATTTGGAGAGCCAGACCTGATGGAAGGGAAAGAATATGGAGTGACAGAACAGCAAGAGAGAATCATTAGGACAAGGCTGGGGAGAAGAATGGTCAGCTGGGTGCCTACCACAGATCTCAAAATTGTGCAACCACGGAAGGATGCCTACTACAGGAATAAGCAAAGTCCCTTTCCTCAGAAGGAATGGAATATATAGTGTCATGTCAGTCTGGATGATGAAAACGTGAATTTGTTTGCCATACTTTCAGCAGCCACTCCTTCTCTTCCTCTAGTGACCTTCTTTCCATTTACACCGAGCCACATGTTTCCATAAGCTCCTATTCTCTATATCAAATTTCATATGGTCAATACAGATAGGAATTGTTACTGATCTCTGATAAAATATGAGATGCATTATCTCTTCTGTGGTTACCAGATTTTTTAAGCAGATAAAAATACCCCAAAGACACATATACATATAAACACACAGCAAACCATAAGGATTTAGACAACCAAAAACGGGTAAGTGGAGCTAAGAAGGTGTTTCCTTTCAAGATGAGCCAGCTGAATAAAAGTTGAGGACACACACAAGGGAACAAGTTCTTGTCTGAACCTTGGAGCAACAACTATACAGGACCACTGCCTTCTTCTACAAATGCAAAGTCAAAAACACTCACACTGCTTGCCTAAGCTTTCCGGAACCACTTGCCCCAGAGCTCCAAACATCCCCTTTGCTGCCGGGTCCTATCTATCTGGCAAATACTTCCATGTGCTTTTTTACATGGACCTTTCCTGGTAGCAATCCTAAAATGAGAAGACTTGGATATTCTGTGACTGCTTCAAGTCAAGGTCAAGGTCACAGGTCAAGGTGTTCATTTCAGAATGAACAACAGGATGCAAAAACTAACTTGTTGAAATCCCTGGAAAAAACAAAAGATTTCGGAGCATAGGCCAGAGATGTGATCTGGTCAGGGCAGAAGTGGACATGCCAGTAACAAAAGAGTAAGTAAGTCTCTTGCAAATTCTGTATCAGTTGGTGGTGTCATTTCTTTTTTTTTTTTTTTTAAGGTCTTTTTTTTTTTTTTTCATTTATTTTTACTAGTTGGAGGCTAATCACTTTTTTGTAGTGGTTTTTGCCATACATTGACATGAATCAGCCATGGATCCACATGTGTTCCCCATCCCGATCCCCCCTCCCGCCCCCCTCCCCATCCCATCCCTCCAGGTCTTCCCAGTGCACCAGCCCTGAGCACTTGTCTCATAGATTTTAATGGAGTATGGCTGCTCTACAATGTTGTGTTAGTGTCTGCTATACAGCAAAGTGAATCAATTATACATAAACATGTATCTCCTCTTTTTTTAATTTCCTTCCAATTTAGGTCACCACAGAGCATAGAGTTCCCTGTGGTATACAATAGGTTCTCCTTAGCTGTCTATTTTATACATGAACGTGAAAGTGTTAGTCATACAGTCACGTCTGACTCTTTGCGACCCCATGGACTGTTACCTGCCAGGCTCCTCTGTCCATGGAATTCTCCAGGCAATAATACTGGGGTGGGTAGCCCCTCCCTTCTCCAGGGGATCTTCCTGACCTAAGGATTGAACCTGGGTCTCCTGCATTACAGGCAGATTCTGTACCATCTGAGCCACTAGGGAAGCCCCTATTTTATACATGAAAGTAAAAGTGAAAGTGTTAGTCACTCAGTCATGCCTGATGCTTTGCAATTCCATGGACTGCAGCCTACCAGGCTCCTCTGTCCATGGGATTTTCCAGACAAAGATACTGGAGTGGTTTGCCATTTCCTTCTTCAGGGAATCTTCCGGACCCAGGGGTCGAACCTGGGTCTCCTGCACTGCAGGCAGATTCTTTACCATCTGAGCCGCCAGGGAAGCCCAATTTTATACATAAAAGTGAAGTGAAGTCGCTCAGTCATGTCCAACTCTTTGCGACCCCATGGACTGTAGCCCACCAGGCTCCTCCATCCATGGGATTCTCCAGGCAAGAGTACTGGAGTGGGTTGCCATTTCCTTCTCGAGGGGATCTTCCTGATCCAGGGATTGAACCCAGGTCTTCTGCATTGCAAGTGGATTCTTTACCAACTGAGCCACCAGGGAAGCCCCCAAAGGTGGTATATTAGAGACTAAAATTTGAAAAACATGCCAAGGTGACTTCCAGCTCCTCATTTCTTCCCTCCTAGAGGGTCTGTTTGGACCGGGGAAGGCCAGGAGTGAAAGTTTAGGCACAGCAGCTGGGTGGACACTGAGGATGTAAGTGGGGGAACACAACCAGCACGTCATTAGCCTTGGAATATCAAGTCACCAGGCAGATTTCAAGTCAGTCCAAGTGGGCAAAAGCCAAGAGAGGTGTTGGGTACCCTTAGCTACAATCTAAACAGAGCTGCAGCTCTGAAGGATCCATCAAAACTGTCTGACAGTTCACACACACACACACACACACCCCACACACACACAAACTGGATCTGAGTTGAGATGGTCCAACAACAGATATTCAGTACCCAGCCCCCGAAATAAAGCAAAAATCTCCAAGCATCTGAGGTGCTCCTGTGAGACTGAGCCATGGTAGGACTCATTGAGTCCTGCGCCAGTTAACTCAGCCTTAGAAGATGTGACAGTTTCCTTGCCGAGGCTGAGACTGATCCCAGGGTTGGAGACAGTTGGGGTCCGTACAGGAGCAAGTAATGCAGTGTCAGTTGCAAGCGGTAGGGGGCCATGGGAGCAGGAGATCAAGTTAGCCATTGTGCCAGGGGAGAAAGAGGAAAGGAAACTATCTGAGATGCCACCCTCCTGTGCTACCTGTTTTATGTAGACTTTCTCTTTAATGTCTCCAGTGAGAAGAGCCTTCTTACCTACTCACTTCCCCAAGCTTTTTAGATATTGGGAAATGGCCTCCGAAAAGACACAGGATTTGTCCAGAGTCTCCCAGCGAATCTACTATCAAGCTAGGTTTCCAATCCACATTGGTCAGACTGTTTACCAAGAGAACCTTGCTCTTCTCATTTTACCCATTCAAGCATCTCAGTGAGACAGAAGGACAGCCTCACGAAGGTCACAAAAGAACATTTGCAAAGACACACATGTATATGAATGATGTATAAACCATAAATTTATGAGGGTGAAGTAATCAGAAAAAGGCTGAAAAAAAAAAACAAGGACAGCATCTCTATCAGTCCCCCCGACACATTCATTTCTTATTCATTCTCTCTCTCCCTCCCTCCCCTCCTCTCCCCCCTTCTCTTTCCCTCTCTCTCTCACACACACACAGTCCTCTCCCCTGCTTTCTCATCCCCCTCCTTTCTCTTGCTCTCTCTTCTCTCTTTCCTTCCCCATCTGCCCCATTCATATGATTAGTCTGCCAGGAAATAATGATGGGGATTACTAGACTGTATCGAATTTTTCTAAAATTTTACTAAAACATAAGCCTTATTCAAAAAATTGAACCCCAAAGAGAAATCCAGGAGTAACCTAAGCTCGAACAAGTGAACTCTGCAACTTACCAGATCTTGGGATGTACCTGAAACAGAGAGGGGCCCACTTTGTTTAAAGAGAAAACAATTTTGAATGAGACTGAGTCATGCTGTTTTGCTTGCCAGTAACAACTGTTCCCTTCTGCTCCCTTCCCCTCCCAGGCCTTCTTGTTCTGTTCTCTACTCTTTGCCTTCTTTTGTTCTTCCATTTTTAATGTTCTAAATAAAAAATTCAAATGTTCAAAGTCACGTGTTGTGATCGCTGACACCTCCGCAGATGGAATGTAAACACAGACCTCACTCGGCTGGAGCCTGGCCTTGCAGGCAAGGGAGGTGGGCTCCAGCTCCCTCTGGTCCCCAATGCCAGGAGCCCAGTCACCTACCCTGGGAACACAAGTGCTCTGGTGGTACAGGATTGATGTTCTTCTCCAAATGGAGACAGGACACAGCAAAGTATGAAGGGAATGAGGAACCAGGACTGGGCAGGGGTCCAATGTCCTACTGTTCGTTTCGAAAGGCATAGGCAGTTGTCAGCTTGAAGTAGCCAACTTTGAAACTCTCATTTCCCCTGTCCAAAAACGCCTCCATTATAGTCATCCCTTCCTCCCCCTGAAATTAACAAGGAAAGATCACTTCCTACTCAATGTTCTAGCAAGATGCATTGAAAGAATTCTATTTTCTCCCCCAGGCCCCCCACATCATATCCTCTAAACCAGTGTTTCTCAAATTATCTGTAAAGAAAGGCCAGATTTCCCCCCAAATACTCACACAATAAAAGCACAACAAAAACAAATGACTAAAAAACATGAAATAAACAAGACATAAAATAATGCACAATTATTTAGTGTTAGATTCAACAGCCATATTACCCTGGCAAATTGTTATAAAGGCTTACACTCAATTTCTTTCCTTCTATCATCTCAGACTGGTAACAAACAGCAGACCAGCACCAGTCTACACATACTTGCAGAAGGAAGAAAAAACCAAATGTACCTTTTGAACAACCCAATTTAAAAAGAGAGAGATCAGTGGCTATTTTTCCCACTAATTGCACTTATGTCAACTCATAATTATTTGTATACAAATAACTCCCACTGGACTGAAGTGCTGTGAGGATAGGGACCAATATTGATATGGTTCACCATTGTACCAACAGATAGCACTTAGGTTTCAAAGTATGTTTGTTGATTTGATTAGAGAATAAAACAGGGAGTGAACAATACAAGCAACCTGTAATCAAGTGCTAATTTATGTGGTGTAATCTTTAACTCCATACATTACACCCTCTCAGGAGGATGCATCTGCTTCTAGAAAAAGACTTGTGTCTCTCATTAGCAATCTGATAACTTGAGTCACCACAAGTACTATTCATTTCCCTATCAAAGCATCACCCAGATGAACAATTCAGGTGGCACCAAAGGCACAGCCAGCCTTCATCCAAATTGTGAGATAGATGCTTGTCCTTGGCAGCCTTCCACCCTTCACTCTACTGCTTTTATCTTTCCTATAGGCAAGCCACCTTTCTCATTTCTCACCCATAATCTACCATCAACTCAGTGAAAGTCACCCAATTTATCTTGTCTCTGCTTTCCTCTCTGCACAAAAATGTACCCTAACAATAACATTGCATAAAGGAAATCTTCACATAATATCTTAAAATGAAGTATTCTAAAAGTAAGCCTTGAATATATTTATTTCCAAATCCTAATTACCTACACTACCAGAAGGAAAGTGAGTTGCAGTATTACATGAATAAATCAAGGGAGACAGGATAATACCAGAGTCATTTGAATCTTTGGAAGACTGAGTTGTTTGGCTATTCTCAAATCAGGGACACTCTGTGTTTGGATGTCAGTTGTGGAATTAATGTCTGTGTAAAAGATGACCTTGGAGAATTAATGAAACATACCAATAGCTTACAAGCCCTGAATTAGGCACAGAGGTCATGGTTGCTTTTATACTGTTGGATTCAGGTGTGGGCAACAGTGCACTGGCTCATAAAGATGTGATGTGATTGAGAAGCAATGCAACTGATGAAATATAGCAAAATTTACAAATCTAACTTCTGGAGATGATATTCATATTTCCAACAAATCTTGCTTTTGTTGCAGAGGCAGATAGTGAAGTGTACAGATACTTAGAACATAGGAAGTGAGAAAGTCGAGTTTCAACTTGCCCTACCTGCGAGCAGGATTGCCTCCAACCATTCTTTACCTTCTCTCATCTCCTTTAATCTCTCCCTCTGCACATAATTTACTGGACCAACCAAAGGAAAGGAGACCACCATGGCAGTGAGCAAAAAACAAAAACAAGAAAATAAAATACAATTTCAACCAAACAGAATCAGTGAAATGCAAGGAGCACTAGAATTTGATATCTAGTCTAGACACAGAAAAATCTTTGAGTATCTGATCATCACATCTAGTTATTAAAATCCCTATGAAATAATACAATGGGCTCAACAGAAATTCCACCTAGTACAGCAGGGGATTTGGAATCTTGCAGTCACATAGCAATAAGATTGTGGAGTTTGTACATAAACGTATTACATGGAAAGCACAGGAAGACATGCGACAATGAAGGAGGACAGGAGCCCATAAGTAGTTAGGATGTGCAAGAACCTATGTAATAACTAGCAAAAGAGGGGCACAGTTGGTCTTACTAACTGGTAGTGAATACAGAGGCAACTTTAAGATGTTTCTTCATCATTATTTTACCAACTGAAATGGTTCTTGAAGAGTGAAACTTCGGTAGACACCCAGAGCTCTAAATGATGAAGTGAGGGCCCTTTGTAGACAAAGGAAACAAAAATACAAAGGTTCAGAAGGGCGTGATGTGGTCAGACTGTGAGAGCATGAGGCCTGTTGAAGGAAAAGGTGTGGATAAGGCCAAGAGAACTAAAGATGGCAGATAGTGGAAATTCTTGAAGGTCAAGTCAGCATATTCAGCTGTTAATATGTCTGTAGAAAGTAGGGAGTCATTGCAATGATTTGAGGAAAGGAGTATTATGCTCTAATGGGTGTTTTAGGAAGATAAATTTATTATGCAAAGAATAAACTGGAAAAATAAAGAACTGGAGCACCAGCTAGGAAGCCAAGACAATGATCTAGGCCAGTGGCTCTCAAGCCCACTTGTGCTTCATTCACCTGTTGAGTTTATTTTTTAAAAAAAAACCAGGTGGTTGGGCCTCACACCCAGTGACCCAATAGGCCTAAAGTGCCACTAATTGAAAGAAAGGATACAGGAAGAGGAAGAGATTTTAAGGGAATATAACAATTTTTCTTTGGGGCACATTCTTTTTAAGATGTACTTGGAATAAGGAAGTTAATTTAGTGGGTAGACAGAAAAAGGGGTTCTACAATATAAGAAAGGTTCTAATTGGAAATTCACTGGTGTCTTATTCAGCATGAATTCAACTTGAACATTCCAAAAGAAAACAAAATGAGTTATCCTTTTCCACAAAAATATCAAAGAAATCTATTGGAACACATTTTGTCTTTAGTAAAAATATATTATTTTAAGATATAAAAGTTTTAATAGCAAGTAAAGTTCAGTGAGGAAAACAGAATTCACGGTAGAGAAATTGCAGTTGAAATCAGAAGCCTGGCATGCTACAGTCCATGGGGTCACAAAGAGTCAGACACAACTGAGCGACTGAACTGAACTGACATTTAAATGCATGTATTAAATAAGAAAATACACGTTCTCTGCCCTTTTTAAAGCAGTTGCTATTGGAAGACGTACTTGGGACAAGCACTTAAAGCCTGAAACAAATGTGAAAACACATTAAAAAGGCTTAAAGAACTTTAAATGTTAATTTTGTTCTGAACCAAAGGTATGTGTTAAAAAGTAAAAACTTATAAACTTACTCATCACGTATTTTTCTAAAGACAAGAATTTTGTGAGAATAAAAAGAATCCATCTCTATTCACATGTATTGCTGTCTGGTCACTGCATTACTTCTGCTCACAGCAGGACTCAGGGGACAGGGTCAGAAATGCAGGATAAACAGGAAGCTGGGCCTGTGGTGCTGGAAGAAGCCTGAGTGGGAGTAGTTAGCATGTGTGGGGAGGCCTCATGAAACTGCTCAGACATGGTTGACTGAGAAAACTGTCTTACCCGTTGGTGTTTCTGTCAGGGAGGAGTGAGGATGGAACTTTCTGGAAAAGGTCACATGATAAAGATCAATGAATAAGCAGCAGCTCGAGAGTGGAGTCTTATGTAGCTGGCTGTAAGAATAATTCGACAGCTAGTAGGATGCATACTTTACTTTATTACTCCCTAACCCTTGCAATCCCGTCTTTTTCCTCTTTTACTTCTTGGGTTTGAGTGTTGAAAGCCTAACTCCTTCATTTGATTTTTACAGAAGCTTTAAGCAACTAGGGATTCTAATTTCCCAGTATAGCTGATTATGGGTGACCATCCCCAAATACTGGACATGGGGGATTAGAAGGCATAAAACATCTCCTTTTAGCCCGAAGTGCTCTCCTAAAATATCTGTCTCTACATATTACCCCTGCTCCTTCTTTTTTTCCCATTTTTACCTAATGGCTTTTGGGTGATAAAATCTGTGTGCAATTTGACAAAAGTTTCATGACTTCCCTTGTAGCTCAGTCAGTAAAGAATCTGCCTGCAGTGCAGGAGACCTGAGTTCAAACCCTGGGTTGGGAAGATCCCCTGGAGAAGGAAATGGCAACTCACTCCAGTATCCTTGCCTGGAAAATCTCATGGACAGTGGAGCCTGGTGGGCTGCAGTCCATGGGGTCGCAAAGAGTTGGGCACAACTGAACAACTAATATAATAATATAATATATTCAGGGAGGCCAGATAGAGACTTCAATTCTTAAAAGAACAAACAGAATGGCGAAGTCCCTCTTGTAGATCACAAAGTGAGAGAAAAAAAAAAAAAAACTGGCCAGGAGACTAATCATTCAGCCAGAGGTGCCCATTCAATATCCATTTTCACACTCCTTACTCCCGCAATGCAGGAAACACAGATTCAATCCCTGGATAAGGAAGATCCCCTGGAGGATGGCATAGCAACCCACTCCAGTATTCTTGCCTGGAAAATCCCATGGGCAGAGGAGCCTGGCGGGCTATAGTCCATGGAGTCGCAAAAAGCTGGACACGACTGAACAAGAAAGCAACTGTTAGAGATTGGTGCTGGATGGCTAAACCTATTACAATCAGTTTTTTTTCTTTATTTTTTTTTTACAATCAGTTTTTTAATAAGGTTTATGGAGGTCAGGGAATCGAAATTCCCCAAAGTATAGAGTTTGGGTGAAAAACATCAACTGAAGATCACCAAAAGCTAATAATTAAAAAAAAAAAAAGACCAGGAAGCACTGACTTCTAATACCTCCCATCCTATCACTCTCTCCCCTTTCTCCTTTTTTCCCCAGCTACTGGATCTATGGCAGTCAGACTAGTTTCCGCTCCCCCACCCCCACTTTGGCAGAATCTAATCTATGAGGAAATTTTTTTTAAATTGGAGGATGTTGTGTTGGTTTCTGCTGTACATCAACGTAAATCAGCCATGCTGCTGCTAAGTCACTTCATAAGTATACATACATTCCCTCCCTCTTGAGCCTCCCACCACCCACACCCCACCCCTCTAGGTCCTCACAGAGCACCGAGCTGAGCTCCCTGTGATATACAGCAAATTCCCACTATCTATTTTACACACAGTAGTGTATATGTGTCAAAGCTACTCTCTCAATTTGTCTCACCCTCTCCTTACCCTCTGGGTCCACATGTCCATTCTCTACTTCTGCATCTTTATTCCTGCCCTGCAAATAGGTTTATCAGTGTGGTCAGACCATTTCTAACTTCCATCATCCTGACACTATGTCCCCTCTATCACCATCATTTTATTGCCCTTTTCAGACCCTCTGGCTGTTGTTTGGCCTTTTGTCTGTGTTATTGCCTTTAGGTTGGTTTCAAGGAGTCACAGCTTTAACTTTACCACTTTGACTGCTGTGGGTATCTTGCAAAATGAAAATTATTACAAACGGAGTTCCTGGAACCAGACACCTCCAGCCATGGATCTAGATCCTCAGCCCTAAAATAACTGTGATTCTCAGTTTATGCCTTTTACACCATTTTAACAAATATTCTCATGCTTGCTAAATGTTTTGTGGTTGCCTCTCCCCCATCCATGTCATTGATGAGGCTATGGGGAAAATCAGGCCTCTGTTTACAATCCTCATAGACTATGGATTCTCACAACAATAGAATGTACTAGAGAACAGACTTGTGGTTGCTGGGTGATGGGGAAGGGATGAATTGGGAGTATGGGAACAGCAGATGCAAACTATTATATATAGAATGGATAAACAACAAGGTCCTACCTTTTAGCACAGGGAACTATATTCAATATCCTATGCTAAACTATAATGGAAAAGAATAGGAAAAAGTATATATATATGAAAGTGAAAATGAAGTCTCTCAGTCATGTCCGACTCTTTGTGACCCCATGGACTGTAGCCTGCCAGGCTCCTCCACCCATGGGATTTTCCAGGCAAGAGTACTGGAGTGGGGTGCCATTTCTTTCTCCAATATATACACACATACATAGGTGAGTCACTTTGCTGTACAGAAGAAATTAACACAACACTGTAAATCAACTATACTTCAATAAAAAATTTTAAATAATCATAAAAAACAATAGACTGTAGCAATTTGTGAAAGAAACAGTATCTGCATTAACAAATTGAATGCAGATGGAAGGACGTGACTGAGCAACTGAGCACAAGAAGGCAGTCCTTCCGTGGAAACCTAGCGCATAGCTAGAACTTGAACCTCAACTTGAAATTTCTATAACTGCCTTTCATCTTTTATTTTCCCCTTTATCATCTAGATGGTTGAAGGTCATTTCTGTTGCATTAGGGTCTGCTTAGAGTTTTAGACAGACATAGTCCCATCTCATGGTCTCTATATATAGATGAATAAGATATCTTAAAATAATCACACAGGTCAAGAAAGTGAACCAGGAGCCAGCCAACTCCTCCCCTGAATCTGGACATTCCTCCTAACTTCCCCTATCATACCAGAATACTCCTTGCCACCATCATTTTTTCCCCTATTTTATATACCCTGACCTCCATAAACCTTATTAAAAAACTGATTGTAAAAAAAAAAAGAAAAAAAAACTGATTGTAATAGGTTTAGCCATCCAGCACCAATCTCTAACAGTTGCTTTCTTGTTCAGTCGTGTCCAGCTTTTTGCGACTCCATGGACTATAGCCCGCCAGGCTCCTCTGCCCATGGGATTTTCCAGGCAAGAATACTGGAGTGGGTTGCTATGCCATCCTCCAGGGGATCTTCCTTATCCAGGGATTGAATCTGTGTTTCCATGGTTTGTTTTCATTTTGTTTCAGTGTCTTTATATGGCTTTCAGGGATACACAGCCTCAATATAAACACCATGAGGGGGTATGACCAGCTCAACAACTAAAATCTAGCAACATATTCTAGGAAAATGCAGTGTCTTAAATTTAGATAGCAGAGAAGACCAGTAGCCTGGCACCTCTTACTTTTTAGCCAGAATCCATCTTTTATTAATACACTATTGGTTCCTACCACTCCTCTTTCTTTTTTCCTGCCTCCTTATTGTTTGTTTGCTGGTCACTTTTGTTGCATTAGTTATTTCACTGAAGCTGTGGGTAGCCTTAAGCCCCAATTCTCAACTATGGTTTCACATGATAATAGACTCTAGAAACTTTTTCTAGAAATAAGCAATGGGATAGATATTGGAGGTGGACCAGGAACCAGCAAAATCTCCTTTCTTAGCCATCTCCTCTCTCCTAACTTTTCCATCTTTCTTCCACTGACTCTCCCCCTTACCATCCATGTTTGTTGATCATTTATTTTGTGTTAATGTCTTTTGAGAGGTTTTAAGAGAGTCAGTCTCAACTTTCCCACCTCGAAGACTGTGATTCACCAACCTAAGTAGGATATCTAACCAGAGGTTATGAATGGGTGAAATGCTTTAAAATAATGGGATAATCTCTTGAATCCAAATGTTATTATTATAATCTTTCCATTTCTGTGTCTTTGGTTTCTATTTGCTTTGTCAATAATTGAGAAAGATATGTTAAATCTCCAGTTTGATTTTTAAAACTAAATTTACTCCTATTGATTTCAGTCCATGGAATTCTCCAGGTCAGAATACTGGAGTGTGTAGCCTTTCCCTTCTCCAGGGGATCTTTCCAACCCAGGGATCGAACCCCAGTCTCCACATCACAGGCAGATTCTTTAGCAGCTGAGCTACAAGGGAAGCCCAAGAATACTGGAATGGGTAGCCTATCCCTTCTCCAGCAGATCTTCCTGACCCAGGAATCAAACCGGGGCCCTCCTGCATTGCAGGTGGATTGTTTACCAACTGAGCTATCAGGGAAGACCTTGATTTTAAATATAATGATAATGGTATAGGAGAAGTAGGAGCAGGAGAGCTAGCCCCTGCCCCTCAGTCCATATTTCTCTCCTAACATCCATCTTTGTACACTTACCCCCACTCTTTCATTGATTCCATTTTCCTTTCTGGATGTTATATCATCACCTCTGCTGTATGTCTTTACATTGGTTTGGGGGGATCTTCAGCCTGCCTTTAGCATTACAAGTGTCATAACCATAAAAATCCAAAGATTATTATGGGATGCTGCAATGCCTTCAAATAGGAGAGGAGGACCAGAATCCAACCAAAACTGCCCTTTAAACAGACCCTCTCTCTGAATTGCCATCAGCCTTCTCTCTCTTTCCTCCTTTCCCCTCCTTTGTGTTATATGTCAGCTCTGCTGCATTAGTGTATGTCTGAGAAGGCTATAGAAAGAATCAAGCTTTAATTTTTACAATCCTGTGGACTGTCAGTGGCATTTGAATCATGTAATTTAACAGTAGTTGATACCAAAAGAAAATCTTTTTTAAAAAAGTGTTAGAAATAGAAGGATAATCAAGCGTCAATCAACTCCTGCCTTTTAGCCAGAAGAGCTTTCTTTATATCCCCTTTTCTACCATTTGCCTGATTTCTCTTTTTCCCTTCTATGTCCTTGATAATTGTTGGTTAGCTCTGCTGCATTCGTGTTTTTTTCAGAGGGATTAGGAAAAATCCAGCCTTGATTATCTCAACCTTGAGAACTGTGACTCACTGCATCTAAATGCTGGGCACCGGGGCAACATTCAAGCTGTAGAATCTGATAAGAGATCACAAACCAACTGTACACAAATAGGACAGAAGCAGAGTTAGGACCAGGAGCCAGCCTACTTTTGCCCTTTAGCAGCAAGATCTCTCCTTTCATCTTCCTAAAAATCTATTACCTCCTTTTTTTGTTTGTTTTTTTGTATTATTTTGTTTTGTTCTTGGCCATACTGTGCAGCTTGTGGGATCTTAGTTCCTCGACCAGGGATCAAACCTGTGCCCCTTTGCAGTGGAAGCACAGAGTATTAACCACTGGACCACTAGGGGAAACCCCTCTCCTTTCTTTTTCTACCATACTTCTCTCTCCATTTTGTCCATGGGGCTGTGTTAGGCTTTCTGCCCATGTGGATGGGTAAGCCCTCAGGGCAGCTGGCAAGAGCTAATGTTGTGGAGGCCTTGCCAGATGAACAAACCATTTGAGGTAACCTTCCCCTGGGTTGATTTGTGCTACTGAGGAGGCATTCCAGGCTATTCCAGTCTGAGAAGTGCCAGAACGTAATCCCAGCTGACTGGGATTACATGGGCTGACTGAGAAACTTCTAGGTCCTCAGTGATATGGTTGCTGTGAGGTAGAAACATGAGTGCAGAGTGTTCTTATGAAGATACTTCCAAATTACAGTATGTTTAATAGGGAGGAAGACAGCCAAGTGGGAATACATGGGGCCTGTGTGGCAGGGCAAAGCCTTCTGGAAGTAAGTGGAGGTGATCGGTGAGGTAACTTTGAGTTGGACCACTCCTTTTAGTGTCTCTGCTGAGAAAAAGGTAGTGAGGTAAAATGTTTCTGGGGGGTGCTGTGGTGAGTAACCAGACTGAAGTGCTGGCTCTTATGCCTTAAGGCAGACGTGAGATTTCCGGGATCCTTTCTCTCGCCCTCCCTGTTGTTAATCCTGTGTTGCCATTTTAACATGCTATGGTATGAAGGAAATGGGAGTGTGAGGCTTATCCAAAGTATAAATGGCACAGGAAATACTATTTCCCAGGGCAGACTATGGCCATTGACCCTGGGGGCCAAGATGGTGGCAGAAGCTTTCTCAACCCTTTTCTTTCAAAGAAAGGGGCTCCCTCTTTCAGGCGAACACCAGAGAGCCCCCACCAGCAGACAGATGGACAGTTGCTCAATGCTCTTGTGTAATACTTTTTAATTGGCAAATATGGTTTGGTACAGCAAATGACTTAAAGCCATTTGTTGAAGTTTAGTCCTCGGCTCTCTATTTGTACGTATGTTTAGGGGGTGAGAGTTGGGAATTGGATAATAGTTAGGCTTAAGCCCCATCTGGAGCCTCTGCGAGCCTTTACACAAAAGCAAGCCTTTCTGCTGATTGTTGTGCAAAGGGGAACAAATTGGAGAAATTATTGAGTCTTTGTTTATTGCAGGAAGGAGACCTTTGGGAGAAAACACATCCTAACAAGTTAATGTTCATTTTAAAAACATCTTGTGATCATTGGAAAGGAGGAATAGTTCTCAGTGATGCAAATTCTTTGGCTCATATCCCACTTATGAAAGGAAGAGGAATGGGGTGAAGAGTAATAACTGAAAACGCTGCTTCACTATTTTCTATGACTGCCTTGTTGCCCATATTAAAGAAACACAGAATTAAAAGAAGCAGGCATCAGAATGGTAACTAGAGAGGCATACAAGAGCAGGGCTTCTGGGTATTGGTTACATTCATGCGTTCAGGTTTTGAAAGTTCATCAGCCTATACTTAAAGATGTATGCACTTTTCTATATGATTATTATACTTCAATGAAAACTTAGAATGCAGAAAAAGAAAACTTTTGAGAACTAGTAGGGATTTAAGTAGTATAATGTATGCATTTATCAACCCATTGCGTGGTATATTTAAGATTTGTGCATTTTATTGGATGTAAATTTATCAAAAGAAAGAAAGAAAGGGGGGTTTCCCTGGTGGCTCAGTGGTTAAGACTTTGCCTTCCAATACAGGGGATGTGGGTTCAGTCCCTGATTGGGGAACTAAGATCTCACATGCATTGGGCCCAAAAAACCAAAATGTAAAAAATGAAAGCAATATTGTAACAAATTGAATAAAGACTTTAAAAAGAAAGCTTTTTTAAAAAAAAAGAAGCAGCAGAAGAAGGAAGGAAAGGAAGGATGAAAACGTCAAGCACTGAACTCCAGTTAATGACCTACATGCTGAAGTCTTTGGTATGAAGTAGTCTAACATCTGCAACTTTCTTTGAAAAGCATCCAAACAATGAAATGGATTGATGGATGGATAGAAAAATGTTAATTGTGAAATCTGAAGTGACTACTTCATTTTCATTGTATAATTCTTTCAATTTTATTTTTGAAACAATTTTATATGTAAATGTTGGGGAGGAGAATCTAAAGGAAGGGGAAAGAATTCTTTAAATTTATTTATGAATATAAATATTGGCTCCAACCCACTGAGGACCTAAGGGCATCAAAAGCAACTAGCAAAAGACAGTTATCCAGCAGAATAGCAGGAACTCCTGGGAGAGGTGTCCAGAAAATAACAATGCCCAGTGGAACTGATGATACCCAGGTGAAGATGACATGATATGAACATGAAGAGATTCCTTCAGGAGGCTTAGGTGGCAGAGACAACAGACACAAACTAGAACAAAAGAAGAAGAAAATGGTGGATGCTATGAAGTAGATGTCAAAACTCATTCATGGGCTCATGTGAGACATACCCTGGGGTTTGTACCATCACATACAACCAAGCTGTCAGTTTCACTCTTTGGCATTTTTGTAAATTACAAATGTTGAAATTACTCATCATTCAAATCTGAAAAGCAATCTGCTGTATTTGGCATGTTAGCTAGGGCCAACTTTTTCAACAGTTTCCAGTTATATGAGTCATTGTATTTGTATTCATTGAAGAAAGATTAAAAAATATAGGTAAATGAAAGAAATAAAAACATTCACTTAAAATTGATGTTTGTCCTTTCAGCCACTACACTAAATAAAAACATGGGCACTAAAATGGAAGGATGTATATTTTCTCCATCATGCCTGTAGTTTCAGAGTGCCCTAAGAATTAGTCTGTATCAGGGGTTGTTTGTTTGTTGTGATTTTTGTTTTTTGTTGAGATATAATTGACATGTAACCATGTGTCCAGGGTTTTTTTGATTGCTAAAGAAGGATCTTGGGAAAGGAACTTTCATTTCCTCCTTAGCATTGTAACAGATACAATGAGTAAGAATGCATGACCTCTCAGAATCACAGTTCTCTCTCAATCTCTTTCTAGGGTTTTACCGATATTTTGCTAGAAAGAGTCATGCATGGGGGAGCCAACATTACAGGATTCCAGATTGTCAACAACGAAAACCCTATGGTTCAGCAGTTCATTCAGCGCTGGGTGAGGCTGGATGAAAGGGAATTTCCTGAAGCCAAGAATGCACCACTAAAGGTAATGTTCCACAGTATGTAGAAACCTTAGGCCAGCTTTCCAGAGCATCTTAGTATGGCCCTTATATATTTATGGCCATCCAGTGGTCAAGTGGTTGTCCCTCATAAGTGTTTCAAGGATGCTAAAACACAACTGCAGGTGATGCTTCTGCATTTGAAAACTAAATTCGCAAAGAAAGAAGCTATTGAGAAGAAGGTGTTTAAAACCCAGTGTTTGGAAATGGTAGCTTAATTTTTTTTAATGAATTTCATTTTTAATATGCTTATAACTTACAATTTTACAAGAACCTAAATTGGACAAAGGGTGGGGGCGGTGGGAATAGGTAAGGAAAATTGATAGTCTGAAATGGAAAATTAGATTTTACATTATTGATGTGATTGCTTTGTGTTAATAAGTTTCATGAATCTCAGAACACCCAAGTGAATTAGGTTCTAATACAGAGTATGTGTTGCCTATGCATATAGTGAATGGAAATGTTTTCCTGCCTACAAAAGTATCTTTAAATAATTAGATTACCTAAGTTGCTCGTTTTCATGAAATCAAGATAAGAACATTAAAAGCAGAAAGTTCTGCTTAAAGTGCACATTTTTCATTCGTGTTCCCCTATGGCTAGAAATCCTATTATTTTAAAATCAGGAATTAAAAGAGATAAATGGGGGAAAGTTATTCATGTTACACAAAGGATCTTTCCAATGAATTTTAAGTAACCCATTCCCTTAGTGCATTGATTTAAGTATGAAACAGACTTTAAATTCTTCCTTCCTGATACAGTGAACGCATGTATGTACCATGACTGTGGATCCTCGTGATCTAGATGAGGAAGCAAAGTAGAGCCAAGGTTCAAGGCCCTTCCCTAAAAAAGGAAAGAGGAGGGGACATTTCCTTTCTTATGGTTTCGAGATGCTCATCCTCACATCTTTCCTCCCTGGGAAGAATACAATAAAGAGGAACATAGGGCACATAGACAGAAAAGAGATACATTCTGAATCACCCATGCAGGACCACCCTGTATGGGTCACATCAACATAATACAAGTGAGACCTTACCTTGTGCAATTGATATGTTCTAGAAAAGTTGTAAGTTATAAGTTAAACACCTTTAAAAAAAATAATTGAAGCCACGCAATAGTTAAGTGGTCCTCTGTGGTTGTATTGCTTACATCATACATGCCAGATTTTTCCAGTGGCCTCATATGTTTCAGTAAATATGGCCACAATTCCTATGATAAATCGTTTGTAGCCAAATCTCTTTTTTAAGATGATGATTTTATTTTTTATTGAGGTACGACATATGACATTGTATTAGTTTTAAGCACACAACATAATGATTTGATATATATATATATATATATATATATATATATATATATATATATAGTAAAATGATCACCACAATAAGTTAACATTACCACCACAGTTACAGTTTTTTCTCATGATGAGAACTTTTAAAATCTATTCTCCTCGCAACTTTCAAATATATTTACAAGGCAATATTATTAACTATAGTTACCATGATATACATTATAGCGCCAGAACTTATCAATCTTATAACTGGAAGTTTATACCTTTTGCCCATCTTCATTCATTTTTCCCTATTCCCCAGCCCTCACCTCTGGCAACCACTGTTCTACTCTCTGTTTCTAATGAGTTCATTTTTGGGGAGGATCCACATATAAGTGAGATCATACAGTATTTGTCTTTCTCTGTCTAACTTATTTCACTTAGCATAATGCCATCTGCCTATCAAAAATTGCAGGATTTCTTTCTTTTGATACATTACTGAGTAATATTGCATTGTGTTCTGTGCATGCATGTATATTTTTACTGAAATATAGTTGATGTATGAGTATATATGTGTATGGTATGTATCACTTTCTTTCCTTATCCATTCACCATTTGATGATTTGAGGGACACAGGTTTGTTCCGTGTGCTCACTACTGTAAATACTGCTGCAATGAACATAGGGGATGTGAATATTTCTTTGAGACAGTGACTTTATTTCCTTCAGATGTATGTCCAAGAGTGGAATTGCTAGATCATATGGCAATTCTATTTTGAATTTTTTGAGGAACCTCCATATTGTTTTCCACAGTGACTAAGCCAATTTACATTCCTGTCAGCAGTGCATGACGGTTCCCTTTTCTTCACATCCTCACTAGTGCTTACTGTTGTCTTTTTGACAATAGCCATTTTCATAGGTGTGAGGTAATACCTCCCTATGGTTTTGATTTGCATTTCTTTAATGAGTCAAATCTTTTTATGGGCTAAATCTGCCCATACATCTAAGTGAGCTTATACAAACATATTTTCATACAACTGCCTATCCACTGTTTTGCCGTCCTTAGATTTAGCAGGCAATAGGTAGAGGAAAACAATTCATTTAGTCAATATTTTAGGGGTATCTACAATCTGTCAGACACTATGTTAGGCACAAAAAAAATGGACAAGAGTAAAAGTCTGAAAAGGGTACTAAAGAGTCATTTATGCCTGTTCAGAAGCTGTAGAGGTTGTACAAAAGGGAAAGAAGACAATCTCAGCTCTGGATTATCCATTGGTAACTCATAATATGTATGATGCAAAATTCTCAGAATTTACTGAGAAGAACTGTTCAGGCTTATAAGCAAAACCCTTCAAATAACTTAGGAAAATGGAATATTTCAATAGATGGTTACAACTTTCAGATTACTTTGACTTGTAGTACCCATTATGGAACCTTGCTCTATATCAATCAGACAAAAAGTCTGCTTTAGAAAATGATGGACAATATTTTTGATTAGGAAATAAAATTGTCTAGAAATTAAAATTCTGATGCTTAATTTAGTCTATATTTTACGAACATTTCCTTTGGGGGCTTTTTTTAGATACTCACACATTAGTAAGTAGAAGCTGAAAAAGTAGAAAATTAAATAGCTATTTTGGCATGGCTTGGAGAGGACTACAGTAAGATTGCTGACAATTTATGCAGTCAGCTGGAAAAAAATCACTGCCATGTTGGCTGTATGTAGTGTGAAGATTGTTTTTTTCATGAGAGAACATATGTCCCTTGTTACTGTCATAATTGATATAATAAAAGTAACATGAGAAAAGTCAGAAAAGTAAATTGATAGTTGTAAAGACGGCAATGTATTCACTCACTCACAATTGTATAGGGACATACTATAGAGAGAGACAATTCCCTCTAGGACATTTTTAGCTTCATTTTTTTTTTTAAATCAAGGGTTCTATATTCTACCAGTATTTGTCACCCCTGCAAAACAGGGGCCAGCTTATTTTAATCATACTTTGTTGATTCATTTAATGAAAAGGCATCCACCATGTCAACTGCAGATAATCAAATCCCTTGTGTTAAATGACTGGCCTCATCCTTAGTAGAGCATGTCATTACAGTTTATCCAAGGAATAGACAGTAACTGTTCTTGAAATTGTTCTTGCTTGGAAAAGGTAGCATCAAGAAGTATTGCCTATGAATTGTCAACGTTATCAGATTTAAAACTCAATAACAATTGTAATTTTATACCATCGAAAACCAGCTTTAGATTTTGCTACCGCTCCACCACCGCCTCCCCCAGGAAACAAAAACTGATTTATTGCTGGTCAGAAGTCCCAGTTTACCAGAAACATGGTCCAGACAGAAATGATTAATGTTTCCCTCCAAATTAATTTCAAGCTGTCTAACTTAGCTATTTCCATTTTCCCCTAAGTAAACACCAGATCTGAATTTTCTATTAGAAACAGCAATAACCCAACCTTGCTTTAGGATATGCTATTTCCTCTCCAATCTACATATGCCATCCTTTAACTTCCCACATATTTCACTCTCTATAAAGGACCTGGCCTTTTTAGTAGTTACTCAGTACAAAACACAGCATTGAGAACAAGAGAGCGAATCTCTTGAGCCATTTGATCTTAATAATCTTAACCTGTGTGCACATGAGGTAAGCTGCATCATTCTAGAATGGATCAAAGTCAGACTTGCCCAGAGAGATCCGTTGATTCAAATAATTAAGAGGGTGAGTTCATAGAACAAGAGTTGGAAATGAATGAAAATAAGGAACGAGGCAAGTTTGGAGAGCCTCGTTTGTCATGATATCTTGTTTTCCATATGTCCATTTCAGTACACATCCGCACTGACGCACGATGCAATACTGGTCATAGCAGAAGCTTTCCGCTACCTGAGGAGGCAGCGAGTGGACGTGTCCCGGAGAGGCAGTGCTGGAGACTGCTTAGCAAACCCTGCTGTGCCCTGGAGTCAAGGAATTGATATTGAGAGAGCTCTGAAAATGGTAATGCCCATAATGGGTAATTGGGGTGGGGGTACCTTAAGTGAAAGTGAAAGTCGCTGAGTTGTGTCCAGCTCTTTGCGACGCTATGGACTGTAGCCCACCAGGCTTCTCTTCCTTGGAATTCTCCAGGCCAGAGTACTGGAGTGGGTTGCCAGTCCCTTCTCCAGGGGATCTTCCCAACTCAGGGATCGAACCCAGGTCTCCTGCATTGCAGGTGGATTCTTTACCATCTGGGCCACGAGGGAAGCCAGGGGTACCTTGTAAAGACCCAAAAGGATCTCAATCCTGAGAAAAGACACCGTAAAAGAAAGAGGATCAGAGTCTATAGACTGTTCAAAGTATACAGAAAGATAAGCATCTATATTTATTCATCAAAATCTAGGCATCTAAAACTAGAAGGTTCTTCCTTGAAGCTTGAGAAATGGTATCAGTAAATTTAGGGCAAATGAATATTTAGTTCTGTACTACAGTGTGGAGAGTAAGTCAAGCTCAATATCCTTGAAAGTTGCGGATTGAACATGAAAATGGCTTTCCAAAAATTCAGGCTTTCCAGAAAATGACATTACTTAGGGGGACTAGAGTATTCTCTAGGAAGCTCCTAATTTCAAGGTAGACGTTACTGGCATCCTGACTTATCAGCCAATTATTAGCCTGGATGGACTGTGGAATAGAGCCAGTGTGATAGTGTTTCTATTATCAAAAAGAACCTGTAATACTATATTCTACAAGGTGAGAGGCAGGAATACGATCCCGTTTTACGTCTACTTAAGAGGCTTTTCACCAATGCCTTAGAGAAAAATCCTAAAGAAAAGTACAAGGAATCAATGGCTAGACAGTCAAATAGGTCATTTGTTTTTAGTAGTTACTGGGTGGGAGAGCATTTCAGGCTTTGAGCAGTATCCTTTGAACAGATTCCGTTATTCACACTAGGAGGAGCATCACCCATTCAGTGCAGCTTTCCAAGCAAAAGATCTTTCCTGAATATTTTGCTTTATGCTACATACACCTTCTTGCATTAAAATGAGCCTTCAGCAGTACAAGACTCTCTTATTTCTCCTTCTTTAATTATCCTGATGTTTGGAATATCCAAATCAACAAAGAGATCAACAATGATAAGAGAATTCTGTGCACAACCCAGCAACGAAGAGTCTGTAATGGCCTCATGATATACATCATTTTGTGTAGTTGGCTCTCTTACTGCTGCCTTCAATTTGCCAAGTTGGAAGCATTCAATCAAAAAGGGTTAGTAGCCCCTGTGTGTCTCTCCAAGAAAGAGATATGACTCATTCTCCCATCATGCAGATTTTTATGTCATTATGTCAGTTCCCTAACAAATGCCCTGAGTGTAGTTTTATGGAGGTAGCACTGCACAATTTTTGAAGAGCAGTTAATTAAATTCAACCTTCATAGCTGTTACAAGATTTGTATTGTCAGGTGAAACATAATGATGAGTGAAATATAAAACTCCCTCAGAGTGAATCAAAAGGAGTTTTCATCAACAAAAACCTCAAGGGGCAAGTGCCAGCATCTCCAATTGACTCCCCATTCATGACACAATTGACTCTCTTCCCCCAATACAAAACTAACTACCAGAGTGAAGGATGAGAAATGAATTTGGCAAGACAAAAATTAGACTGATCATATTATGGCACAAATTGTTTCTGAATGTCTGACTCACTGATAAAGCTCAAGCTGTAAGCCAGGTAAGTAACCTTCCTCCCCAGGCCCTCATGATCAGACACTCAATGGGAAGGATGTTTTTCCTCTTTCCATAGGCCAGCCTATGGCTTCAGAGGGGCTGCATAGTATCAGCTTCTTCCCAAAGTACCTGTTACCTTGTGACAAATGATTGGTTTTCACAGAACTGCTAGACAGGATGGCCTAAAAAGCACTAAAGACTTTACCATATTAAAAGAAATTCCATTTTATTTAAGTTAATTAAAAGTGAGAATGCATGATGTAAAAGCATCCCTCATTGTGACTAGCACATAGTTGTTGCTCAATCAATCATTCTCTTCCTTCAAAGAAATCTGGCAAACAAAATCATTGCCTGACAGAGGCTCCGAAGGGGCCTGTTTTAATGAATAAATAATCACACCATTCATTTAGCAAATATTTACTGAGTACCAACAACTATGTATCAGGCTCCAAGTTAATATGCAAACATGAAATAATATGAGGGAACTCATATTTAAATTGCTAATATGTAAAGAAGTGCTTTTGAAAACCTTACAGCCACTTATCCTTACAATCTTACAGCCACTTATCCTTACAATCTTACAACCTTACAGCCACTTATCCTTACAATCTACCAACAGTACAAAGACTAGCCTTAGTGTGGTCTACTGAAATATGTCACAATTCTAAGTCATTGAAAATTGTCCACTGGTTCAGTAAGCATTTATTGAACCCCTGCTTTATAAAGACTAGCCTTAGTGTGGTCTACTGAAATATGTCACAATTCTAAGTCATTGAAAATTGTCCACTGGTTCAGTAAGCATTTATTGAACCCCTGCTTTATCCCAGGCTCTGGATTCGTTGCCAAGAACACAGAAAAAGAGTGCCTTTCCATCTTTAGATGCTCCCAGTCTAGCAGGGGAGGCGGAAATACATAGATGATTTAAATGTTATGGTGAAGTTCCACATGGAGTGCTATGAGAACCCAGAGGAGAAGCACCTAATATAGCCTGAGGTGCAGGGTGGAGAGGATTGGGAAACTGTCACTGACATTCATATCCTTAAAAATAGACTTCTCTCTGAGTGGTAGTCCAATTCAACTTGTGCTTACCAAAAGTTCTAATCAGTCTAGGCTGTTGTCCAGTTTGCAGATCATGCTCAGATAGGCTGAATCTTTAGAACTATACAATTCTTAATGAGACTGGAAGCCTTTGCTATTTTCAGCAATGAAGGATTTCCTTAATACGTTCCTCTGCCAGTGTCTCTACCCTAGCTATCTCCTCTCCCAGAGTTCAATGCTCAAAATAGAGTGTAAAGAACCCTTCATGCATCACAGACCCATCCCTCATGCATACATCAGACCCATCCCTCAACAAAGAATCTTTTCTTTAACCAGAAGCATGATGTCACCTTCTCTGCAAGCCTAAGCTGACAGTAGTGCTTAGGTTTGTTGGGTCAGTAGGACAATCGTCTTGTCTTCAGGAAGTCACATGGGGGCATTTATCCTTCAACAGATATTCCATGGTCTCCTATAGGTGGTGAACAAGGCCCCTCCCTTTAAAAGGATGCTCACTACTATTTGCCATCAATTTTCTCTTCTGCCACACAAGCCTATTACCACTTCTGATCTGCTTAACAAACAGCTTGTCATTTTTCTATAAGTGATGAAAAAGTATTCCATCCTCTCATCGTGGGAGAATAAGACAGATTCTTTTTCTCTGAAGCAAATTCCTTGACCCATACTCACCAGCTAAGTAATTCAAGTGGGTAACAATAATGCCGTACTTAGAGAAGGTCTTTCATCCAGTGTCCTTGAACTGTAAAAAATAGGTAAGGAAATCTCTCCACCCATTAGAGGTAGCCTCTTATTAGTTCATAATACGGGACCCAGACCAAGGAAAAATCATGCCATACATGCTATGTAAACCCCTCAAGAATTAGAAACAAAACTAATTTTGATTAATAATAATAATTATTATTAATAGAGCTAACATATATTGCAATGCTCAGCACATGCCAGACACTGATCTAAACATGACATATGGATAGCTCATTTAATCCTCCCAATAACTCAGTGGGATACGTACCACGAGGCTTTCCCATTTTACAGATTAGTACACTGAAGTACAAAAGCATTAAGGAACATCCCCAAGGTCATACAGTTAGTAAGTGATGAAGTTATGGTATGAATCCAGGAGCTTCAGAGCCCATGTGACTGAAATCAGTTTATGTTCAGACACCGAGAATACTAAGATAAGATAGTCACAGTCCCCAAGGAACTCACAGTCCAGAAGAACACATTATCCTAGTTAAGAATACTCTTTTGGATACTCTTTTCAGAAAAAACTAATGGTAGAAATTTCAAGTCCTTGAAAAAGTAGTAGCAGGGCCCTTGCTGTATCATATAAGAAACTGCTTGTCAAAAGAAAAAATTCAGTATCATATATTAACATATATGTGGAATCAAGAAAAATGATTTGGATGATCTTATTTGTGAAGCAGAAATTAAGACACAGATGTAGAGAACAAATATATGGAGACCAAGGGGGAAAGGGGTGATGGTGGGGTGAATTAGGAGATTGGGATTGACATATATATACTATTGATACTATGTATAAAATAGATACCAAATGAGAACCTACTGTATGGCACAGGGACCTCTACTCAATGCTCTGTGGTGAGCTATATGGGAAGGAAATGCAACAAGAAGGGATATATATGGATAACTGACTCACTTTGCTATACAGCAGAAACGAACACATTGTAAGGCAACTAGACTCTAATAAAAAAGAAACTGCCTGTCACACCACTCAGAGCTTCATTAAAAGCCATACTTACAAAATACTGGGGAGAAAATGGAGATCTGTGCAGACCTGATCTGGTGGATATAGCTCATTGGTTCGAGATAAACGTTCTCTAATATTCCAAGATCTGTCCATAGACCTCATTGCAAAGAACTTAGAAGGCAATATTGTGGTGCTATTTAAAAATTTTACATTTTCCCCTTTCTACAAGGTGCAAGTACAAGGAATGACTGGAAACATACAATTTGACACTTATGGACGGAGGACAAATTATACCATTGATGTGTATGAAATGAAAGTCACTGGCTCTCGGAAAGTAAGTAACCCAAACAGATATCCCAGTGAAAAATCTCTCAGAAAGTGATAGCCCTCAGAAGCAGGAAAATACATGTTAGGAAACACACCCAGAGCAAATTCCCACACATCCTGTTTGCCTTTCCATTCAGTGAATAGTGTAGTGACAATGCAGAGCTGTCTTGTAATCAAAGTTTTCCATCTACACACTGTAAAAGGACTATTTCCCTCTGAGGCTGGTTCTTTAAAAGCAGTAGACTCTAGAGTTATTCACAGCTTCCTACAATACAGGAAGGAATTACAAATTTTTTAGCATGTTATTTAAACCAGGGGCCCCCAACCTCCAGGATCTAATGTCTGATGATCTGAGGGGGAGCTGATGTAACAATAATAGAAATAAAGTGCAGAATAAATGTAATGCACGCAGATCATCCTTAAACCATCCCCTTCCCCCCGCTCCATGGAAAAATTGTCTTTCGTGAAACCAGTCTCTGGTACCAAAAATGTTGGGGACCGCTGCTTTAAACAGACGCTGCCAAGATACACATGATTTTAGCAAAAGAGTTAGAAAGTAGGTAATCTCTCCATTTTGCCAACTCACCTACCAAAAGGACTCTGAACAAAGTACCTTTCTCTACAGCTAAATTTCGTAATAACCAATTTGCTTCTGTCATACTAATAGTCATGAGGTGGGAATTTAGTTTTCACTTGATAAAACCTTAGAACATAAAATATCTTGTACCACTTCTACAGGATACTCAACTGGTGGTTTCTCACCCCACCCCACCCCCCACGCCCCAGATTTCCTACAGTCCTAAGAAAAGGATTCTTCTGCTGAGTTTAAAGAATCAAAAAGCCTGATTATTCTACAGTAGGCTGACTTATTTTACCAAGTATCAGTAAAAGCAAAGCAGGGATGGGAAGCCCCAGGATGAAGGAACGAGCACACTTTGTGTGTGTGTCAGTGTTGTGGTCCTGGTGGGGGTGGCAAGACACAGGGAGAGAGGACCTCAATCCTTATAAAGCTCAAGCAACTAAAAAAAACTTTCATTCCACAAGAGCACTCGAATTTCAGGCAGCACTTTTTGAGTGAAAAATAGGCAACCAGGTCAAATGTCTGCTCTTTCCAGGCTGGCTACTGGAATGAATATGAAAGGTTTGTGCCTTTCTCGGATCAGCAGATCAGCAACGACAGTGCATCTGCAGAGAACCGGACCATAGTCGTCACTACCATTCTGGTAAGTATGGAGAACTAGGTGGGCTTTCTGTACAACAAGACTTCTGTTTTCTGAAAGGCAGTATTCAGCCAGGAGGAAAGACCTCAAGTTCAAACAGTGGAAACTTTCAACATGTCAGCTTTTGAAATATCTTGCCATGATGACGAAAGAATGTCATTTTTAAAAAGACTAAGAATAGGGAATTTACAACAGTCTTAGATGTCATTATCCTCTTAAACAAGGGCTTCCTAGGTGGCTCAGTGGTAAAGAATCTGCCTGCCAATGCAGGACACTCGAGTTTGATTCCTGGGTTGGGAAGATTCCCTGGAGAAGGAAATGGCAACCCACCCCAGTATTCTTTCCTGGGAAATCCAATGGACAGAGGAACCTGGTGGGCTACAGTCCATAGAGTTGCAAAGAGTCAGATATGACTTAGCAACTAAACAATAATAATCCTCTTAAATACCCTATACCATGGACTGATGCTTCATTTAGACCTGAAATTGAATACTTCATTGTGGGGGAGACAAAAGGAAAGAGCAGGTCAGAGCTCTAATATTAGGCTTGTCAGTAACCTGAGTTTAATGGTACAAATCGCAACTTCTCTGAGCCTCAAGTTGTATTATTTTTTAACTTGTGGAATAGGCATAATAATAGTCTCCTACTCATGTCATAAGATGTTTCAAGGCAATAGTCACCGTGTAAAGCTTTTCTGAAAAATTTAAAGCACTATTGAGATTTGAAATAATATTTTATTTTGAAATGTTTTTCTAAAAATGTTTCATTTCTGAATGAAGTCCAAACCCAGATTGAAAATGAGTATTCCACTAGGTCTGAAATTGTGATTAACTGAATGGCGATTCAGCTAAAGTTTACCTTTCATTTAAGCATACAAATCAAATACTCACTTTGGGCTAGGTACTGTTCTAGGCCCTGAGGATATAAAAATGAATAAGCTACAGACCCTGACCTCACAAAGATCACAGTGCTTCCCTAGGGCTTGCCAGGGCTGGCTGCAGTTCTGACATGGTAAATCCCAAGAAATCAAAGGCAGTTCACCTTCATGTAACTGTGGGAAATACCTCTGTCCAATTTGACTAAATCAAAGACTCTCTAGGTGGAAACTGATTCTTCTCTCAAACCCTCAAAAAGGACTTACATCCTTCTCTACTTCTTTAAATCATTGATTAAGGACTCCAAGGAATATGTGCCCCCATGAATGGTTGATCGAGGCTCTTCTGCTTATTAAGCAAACATTTTTAAAAGCTCTCTTAACAAGCCAAACCTCAATAGCCACAGGGAAACAAAACTTCATTATTACATTTATTATCTCTTAGAAAAATGTATAGGAGTAACCCATTGATCTTTCTTCTGGTCCCAAAGGAATCACCATATGTAATGTATAAGAAGAACCATGAGCAACTGGAAGGAAATGAGCGATATGAAGGCTATTGTGTAGATTTAGCCTATGAAATAGCCAAACATGTAAGGATCAAATACAAATTGTCCATTGTCGGTGATGGGAAATATGGTGCAAGGGATCCGGAGACTAAGATATGGAATGGCATGGTTGGGGAACTCGTCTATGGGGTAAGTTTTTTCCACTCTGGTTTCATTTACTTCTATGCCTTCCAACTAACCAAGATAGATGAATTTAATTTTCAAGTGCAATGCTTGTATCATCTTCATATGGCCTGTACGCAAAACATTTCATTCTACAGTTGAATTCTGTAAAGATAGCTTGTCAATAGCATCCTTTGGGCGACAGGTTTATTTTACTAAAAGGAAAGAAGAATTGGGGAACTTTATTTGGCAACATTAAGTACAGCCTTCCCTCTACTGAATATCTGTGCCTTGTGTGTTTCCTGTCTCAGGCAGCAGAATCACCACCCACTTAGTTGCCTAAACAAGCAGATTATCTTTCCTCATTACTCCCCTCATATCCAGCCAGTCACTATGTCCTTTCTTTTCTACTCTCCTGGCTGTCAAATCCAGATATACTTCCCAGTCCCATCGTCATCATCTTAGTTATGGTTCTTACCATTTGACAGTCTTTACTTGGCTTGCCTGCCTCTGCTCTTACCCTGGCCAATCAAATCTGCATTATTGTGACTTCTCACTTTAGAAATCAGGAAAAAATTCAAATTCCTTAGCATGGCAAAGAAGGCAGTTTGTCTTCCGGCCCCTACCTACCTCTCTGGCTTCATCTGGTCCTCTTCCTCCTTCACACTCAATCTCCCAGCTATAGCAAAATATGCATTGTTCCCTGAAGGCAGGCCTGAGAGTACCTTCACCTCTCTTCAGCTGGCTACTGCCACCTCCAGTTCTTCAGAATTCAGAGATGTCAACTCTTTCAGGAAGGCTTCCCTAATCCCACTTACCCATCTTCGGTATGGTTAGCTGCCCCTGCTTTTTGCTTCTTTATAGTACTGGGCTTCCCAGGTGACGCTAGTGGTAAAGAACCTGCCTGCTAATGCAGGAGACAGTAGAGACGGGAGTTCGATTCCTGGGTTGGGAAGATCCTCTGGAGGAGGGCATGACAACCCACTCCAGTATTCTTGCCTGGAGAATCCCATAGATGGAGGAGCCTGGCAGGCTATACAGTCCATAGGGTTGCAAAGAGTCAGACATGACAGAAGCGACTTAGAACACATAGAACTTTTGAATCTGTATTATGAGTTCAGCTGTCCCAACTAGACTATGAACTCCTTGAAGACAGAAGCCATATCTGGTTCATTTCAATATCCCATGGCTTGACACATAATGGAAGTCCAATGAATATGTTATGAATGAATTCATGAATGAACAAAATGGCTCTGGCAAGGGCTTGTCCATGGGTGAAGTACAGAAGAATTATACTGTTAGGGCTTTTTAAAGGAGGTGCAGTAGTATTTTCAGAGTTTCTCAGGGGCTTGACTTGAAAAGGTCTCTGATTGGGAATGACAGATCTTGGGCCATGCAGTGAGGCATATGGAAATAAGTGAAACTGGGCGTAAGAACCACCCACTGGATGACCTCGTCACTAGAAAACTAAGCCAAGTGCTGCCAGAGGTTTAGTTCTAATAGACAAGGATTACTTGCAATGACCGGTCCCTGTCTAGACAACAGGTTAGGGGAAGCAGAGGAATTTAGGGGGTAGACATTTGAGAAGAATCTGGCAAGAAGCAAATGTACAAGTGAGCTATTGGACTGAAGTTTAGGATAAGGACTCCAGCACTAGAGACCGAAATCAGCAGCAATAATAAGGTGTAGTTCTCCAATTGGAAGATAGCACCGGGGTCACTAGATAAGTTTTTGGAACAGGTCCTCAGGAACAAGCACAAAGGCCAAAGCTCATTTCTAAAAATAAGGGCCCGAAAAGGGAATTAAGGCTTAAAATGAGATTGGACCTCAAGCAACAAAACTAGGGCACCATCCTCCAGTCAGACCAGCGGCAAGGCAATCTGAACCTTAGCCCCCCTAGCTGGGAGGACTGGAGCCAATTGTCTCTGGTCTTGGGTCCAGGCTGGTCCTGGGAACTGGGGCAGGGCCAAACTGCAGATAAGATGCAAGCGAATCCAGTTATGAGAAAGAAGAACTTCTAAGGCCTACGAGGAAGGCACAGAGCACTCGTTAGGCTTCCTGAAGACCCTGAGAAGGAAACCCTGAACCATCTCTTCTTACTTTACAAGTTGGTGATCAAGTCTTCTGTTTCCTGCCCCTCATCTGCCCAACACTCAGGCTCCAAGAGGACCTGTCCTGCTCACACCTCTCCCCTGCTCCTTAGCACATTGCCTAGTACATAAGAGATGCTCAGTTTTTGCTTTAATGAATCACTGCCTGGCATGTAATAATGCCCAGTCAATATTCACTAAATGGAGTTCATGGTGAGAGGTAAACCTATAACAGTTTTATTATTATTATCAGCTACCATTTGTTGCATATTTACTGACCGCCAAACGTTGTGCCAAATGCTTTACGAGCATTATGTAACTTAACCCTCAAAATATTATTGACATCATTATACAGATGAAACAAATTGAAGCCAAGACAAAACAGCTTGTACTAACACAGTGATTTGAACCAAGGTCTCTGACTATGAAGTTTGTGTTCTTTAAGCATCACCCTCTACTGCCTAACAGTCAACATGTTGCAGACTCATCGCATCCTAAAAGATAGTTGAAAGGTATTGCAAAGGCCCTTGGTTCCTTAACCATTCTCAGGGGGGAGAGTGTTTGGCCACAGAAGCCTGGCAAGGAATTTAGGGTCTGTTTCTACTAGGGCAGAGTAACTGGCATGGACTCTACCAGCCCATCAGGGCTCAATTGCCAGAGCTCTCTACTGTCTCAATAGAAAGCCCGTCCTGCACTGTACATAGCTCAGTGCCCTCCTGGCATTGTACGGGACATTTAACACAGCCACGTGGAGCAAGGCTGATTTCCTGACATTGTTCAAAGATCAGTTTTTCCGTGCACTTTGCTTTCTCCTCAGACCTGTGCTCTCTACGGCACCCATTTAATCTCCACATTCTCTTCCTCTTTCCAATTTGTGTATGTGTGAGTGAGGAAGCTTGAGAATTAGTGAGTTCCTTATTGGTTTAGTAATTCAGGAACCAGCTCTCGACTGCTGACTAGGTAAAAATTCTCCTGGAGGAGCCTACCCATGTTTTTTTCATCTAGTGCTTTCTACTCAAGATAAAAGCAAGAGCCAGGGAAGGCTCTTAAGAAATGTCTTCCTCCATCCCCTAACCTAGAACAAGTGTCTGGTGCTTCCTGGGATTATAATGCAAGGTGATTCCCAGGAACTGACTGCAGACCAACTTATATATAAGTGGACTGCCAAGTTCCACTTTCCTCTAAGGCGTGTGGCTATGAAAAATGGATGTTCTTCTCATACTTAGAGTGAGAGCTCTCAGTGAGAGAGGGTGACTTAAGCTGAGTGTGTCTTCCCCTTCATTTAGAAGTTTTCATCTTTCAGCCTTGAGAAGTTTACAACTTCTTGATCAATGATAGAAATGGAAAAAAGTGAAAACAGGCACTCATTTCTGGCAGGCCTGGTCTCTTATAGTTTGTAAGTTGCTTAAGAAAAAGAATGACAGAAACATACACACCCCTCCTCGGTGACTTCCCTGAGTGCTTAATAAGCAAAAGGATGGAGAACGTGAAAGTATTCCTTGAAATAACACAAAACTACACAGATAGACCCTGCTTTATCTCTAGGGCATTTTCTCTTAGACTTCTAGTATGACAAACAGATCAGAGTAGGAAAAAAAATGAAGGCGAGATGAAAAAAAGCTTTGCAAAGGAGATTTCAGTATCTGCCATGAAGTCTCAAGAAAGAGTCAAAGTGAATTAAACTTGTTAAAGAAGAAAGAGGCCAATCAGCCTCTTTTCGGATGAATCTTAAGTGGTTTTTTTTCCCCACTCTAAAGAAAATCAAGTCAAGGTTGAAGTTTGGGCCACCCTGTATCACTAAGAAGGCTATTTTTGAAACAAGCGTCAGTAGGACACAATGTGCCCCCATTATATAAGCTCTTCAGAACATTATGGACTTGAAACTCTCCTCCTGCTTTTAGAAGTTTTGATTTTGAGCTGGATGTCTGTAACATCACCACACGGCAATTGTCCCTAGCTCAATTGTGGCCTATAGACTGCAAGTTTGCATGGCTCCTAAATAGCATGTGTTGTTAGCAGGGCTCTTAGATATCCTTTAGCCTACTTTCTCATTCATTTTACACAGAAATGTGGACACCAGCCAGGACTGAACATTAGAACTGCCCATTGGATAAACCAGGAAACCAAGGCCTGATATAGGACAGGAATGACAGGAATAGTGGGGATTGTGATGAGGTCACAAAACCACACAGCACGGCAGAGCTTAGACTATAACTCAGGTTTCATGACTCGTGGTCCACTGCTGTCCACTGAATCACACTGACTCAGTTTACTAAGTGTGTCTGCTTATGGCAAGATAATCCCACCTGCCTTCAAGGGGCTTACCATGTAGGTGAATTATGAGCTTTTCCATCTGAGATACTCATCCTATTTATCTGTAGCCACCAGGATAATGTAATACACACCTCTACTTATCACTTGAAATATTTGAAAGCCCAGGTAGGCAGCTGAGGGTTTCTGCCCTTTGAGAGGAGATATGCTCTAATACAAAAAGAGAGTCAGGACAAGGGCTAGAAGGAAATTGAGGTCCTAACTGACAAAATGACACATCCCAACGGGCAGCTGCCATGTTCCTTATGTTCCCAGCACTTAAAAACTAAGGAAAGGAAAGGCCAGACAAAATATTGCTCCTGTTGGCACCTCTGGCTTACAAGAGAGCAGAGAGAGCTTGGGGATGGAGATGGGGTGGACGACAGGTGATTCCAGGTCACTTCCCCTGAGTATCGTCAGACTCCTTCACCCTCCCAGGACGAATGGCAATTTTATAGATGCTGTTCACACTGACATTTCTCTCCCTAGGAGAAATTATCTCTGAGGTTGTCACTATCCTAAGATAGATTCATTTTCCATTAAGAAAGACAGAAAGTCGATCTGTCCTTCCAGCTAAAAGGCAGAGAAGCAAGGGTAAAGTAACACATGCCAAGTATTCTCTTCTGTTCTTCAAGTGATTACACCAGGCTTTGGCAGGAGGGCTGATGGTTTGATCAAAGCCCCCCTATCCTTCAGATGAGGCCTGTGAACTCGAGGAAGGAGCACTAATGACGCATGGAAGTGTGTCATTCTGTGCAGATGGGGTGGGGAAATATTTCCAACCAGATTTAGTCTCATGTGGCCTTTACCCAGCTCCAGGGACACTCCTTTATCTTCACTTTGTTTTTAACCCTCTGAGCTCCCCAAGGACAAGGAGCCCCAACCAAGAGATCCAGATCGGGACGTCTGTTCTGGATAAAGAAACGAGGAGATCCTGTTGTGACCCTGCTTGTTGTTGCAGAGATTTAAATAGACCTCATCCTTTTCTCCAGATCGCAACAACTGCAGACAGTAAATATCCCATTGAGTACAGTCAATACAGCCGTTTCAGTCCTGGCCCCCAACAGGCAGCAATTATATTTCTATTGTTTAGCTTGATTCTGTCCCCCTCCTTTCTCTGACACATTTAAACTTTCCAAACAACCTGTCTGCCAAAGACTAGAACCTTACGGCTGATACAGGGATGAGGGGCCAGGTCACATCTGCCTCTTCTCAGTGATGTATAATATCTTATGTACTACACGCCAATGCATCGCCTACCCTGTACCTCTCATCTCACTCCCCTGCTTGCTTTCAGCAAATGCTTTAAAAGCTGACAAGCTCCTGCTTATGCATAGTCTCCAGGTGTGTCACAAGTTTTGTATCAGATCTTCAGATGATTAAGCTATAACATAAGCCTTTCAGCTAAAAAAAAATGTTTTAAATGACATTTAAACCAAGTGTCATTTCTGTCTTCAACCTGTCAGACTCTTAAATGCATCATCTGCCATATGTATATGAGTTTGTTAGGTTTTAAGTTTTATGAAATTTATGACTTTGGCAACCCACCTATGAAAAGGATTATAAATCCCCTCAAGCTAAATCCCCTCCAATAATGCAGTTGCTCTGGGTTTGCCACTGGTGAGTAAAAAACAAAATCAAACCTAATTTGGTATGTTTACTGAGCCCACACAGCTACTCCTAAGCCGCTTGATTAAAATCCTTTAAGTAGCCAAGAGCAAGCAAACTCTCACTCTGAGCCCTTTCCATTGGCTGGTTTTTGTCTATCAGCCGGAGCTCTCTCACACCACCTACTTACCCACCTAGGTTTCTGAAAATGGCCTGCTGACTGCCGTTACTAGCACAGGCAGAGGCTTGAGGACAAAAGGATGCTGGACTGATTCAGCACACCCCAAGTGAGGTGTTGGAGTGGCCAAAAAGTCCATACTTTCGTAAGTTCTTATGGGAAACCTGAACTTTTTTGGCCAACTCAATACTTCACTACTGCATCCAAATTTCAAGGGCTCCCTAGCCCGATGGAGAATTCTTAACACTCTCCTAGTTACAGCTGGCTTTCCGAAGGAACAGAGACCAGGAAAGGAATGCTATTCGGGGAGTTGCCTTTTTCACTTTTTCATTCATGATAGCCTCCTAAATCTTTAAGTTGCCTTGAAAATGGCTTTGCCACTCATATGCGTGTCCCAGGAGAGCTGAATGTGTCTTTTCTGACACTAGCTGGTTACCTGCTTCTCCCCATTTCCTGTAATCAGCATGTTGATTGCTCCACAGACATACCAAGCAGGCCTGGAGCTCTGAAACAAGCAGCCATCACAAGAGTCTTTTCATATGGAGTAAGGGAGACAGGGGTCAAGGGCTTCTCCAGGGCTGGCCATGAGCTGATATGATGGTCCTGCTGCTGAGTTGTTCTCACCAAGCATACAAGACATGGGAGGGTTTGCTGGGTCTCCCACCAAGTAGGTTGTCCTGAGGCTTGATCAGCAGCTCCCTTCTCCTCTACTGGTTAAGCTTTCTTCCACATGCTTTGCTTGCCCCTTTTCTATTACTATTTCTGCCTGTAAAGGCCTTTTCCTTTAATATTAATTTTTTTTTTGTTTTTGGCTGTGTTGGGTCTTAGTTGTGGCATGCAGGATCTTCACTGTGGTGCATGGGCTTCTCTCCAGAGCATGTGGCCTCAGTAGTCACATCACATGGGCTTAGCTACCCCTTCACGTGTGAGATCTTACTTCCCTGACCAGAAATCGAACCCACGTCCCCTGCATTGGAAGGCCGATTCTTAACCACTGGGCCACTAGGGAAGTCCCTGTATAGGTCTTTTTTAAGGTTCAGCATGGTTAATCCTCGTTTTGAAGCCATGTCGCCCACATCAGTGAGGCTTAACTGAGCACAGATTTAATATTGTTCTTTGTTGAAGAAGCATCCTCAAAAAATAAACAAACAAACTCTGCTACCTCTGAAAAGCCTCCTTAGAAATAAACAATTCAGTAAAGGTAGAAAAGCCAGGCTGAAGAGAAAAGGCAAGTGCCTGAGGGGAGCAGGTTCTCCCTGTGGTCTCATGTGACTTCAAAAGTGTATGTGTATGTGTGTGTGTGTGTGTGTGTGTGTGTATGTGTGTGTGTCCTCTGTCATGTCTGACTCTTTGAGACCACATGGACTATAGTGCACCAGGCTCCTCTCTCTGTCCATGGGATTTCCCAGGCAAGAATACTGGAGTGGGTTGCCATATCCTCCTCCAGGGGATCTTCCCCACCAAAGGATCAAACCCACATCAACTTCAAAAGTACTTCAAACTAAAAATGACTTTCTTTGGGAATCTGTTCTTTCTGCTGCACATTCCTGGGAGCCAGACAAGAAGCCCCACTTTATCTAGCCTTATCTTGTTGGCTTTTAGCTGTGCTTATCATCTAGTGGGTGTTTCAGTTACTGAGTTAGGTTTTGTTCTCTTAAAGGGTGACAAGATTCTCAAAATCCTTTCTTGACCTGCTTGAAAAAGAACCCAATTCCCCTAATTTCAATCCAGAGTGATTTTCTCACAAAAATGTCCCTTAGTTCTTCCTTCCAAAACAACAACAACAACAAAAAATGGCCATTTCTCTTAGAACTACCCAGGATTTTGACTTTAAAGATCAAAAATTAGTTAAATGAAATAATTAAATCAAATGAGACCAAATAGGATATGATACTAGTGGGGCATTTGCATGTTCTTAGCAGGAGGTAGAAATACATTGGCAGGAATAGAAGGTGGTTTTAGCTGTAAATTCTCTTGGCATGAGAAAGCTCTTTCCAGGCCAAAAATTCCCACTAGCTTTCTAGCCAATACTATCCTCTTCAGTTGCTTTTGTTTCTATGACTGGTTTGGCCCCAGGCAGAAAGAGTGAAATAGATAAAAATCTGTGTTTGGCTCTCCTCCAGTTAGAAATGTGGAACTGGTGATTCAGGAGTTAGCTGCAATGAGGGACGAGTTGAAGCCATGTGCAATTATACTGAAGGAGGAAAGGGAGGAACAGAACCTTAAAAGAGTCTTGCTTATTCCACAAACCTTCATTAATTATCTCCCAAGCCAGGGCCTATGATAGACTCTGGGGGCACAAAGGTACACCCTGATTGAGAGAGAACTAGGAAGGAAAGACAGAAAATGAATTTTCAGAAAGGTAGGAAGAGAACTCATAGTCTTCAGTATCAGAGAGTCAAGAGGGTCAACAGTGCCAAAGACCAGTGGTGTCATATGAATCGTTTACAGAAAGGTCTTTGAGTTTAGTTACCAAGTATATAGTTCAAGAAGCAATTTCACTAAATTAGGGGGCTGGGGGGCGGTGGAAGTTCAAGCACAGGTGTTTAATAAGGGAAACTGTTAAAATCAAGAGATAGTAAAGGTGACCTTTTCAAGAAGTTTGGTGGTAATAGGGAGTGATGTCATATGGTTAAAAGGGAAGTAGGATCAAAATAAGTGGTTTTTGTTTCCTTTCTTTGGCCAGTAAACAGAATTACCCGAGTATGAGGTAATCAATAAGTGAATAGGATCTGTCAATGGTTTTCAAATTACATCAAGCATTAGGATCACCTGGCAGGCCACCTGAGGCCCCGCCCTCCCACCCACCTACCCAGGTCTCTTGTGTCATAAACATAGGGTGGGGCCTGAGAATTGTATATCTACCAAGTTCCCAAGTGACTCAGATGCAGCTAGTCTGGGGAATCAAACATTGAAAACCACTGGAATAGATTGAGAAGGAAAAAATAGTAAAAGAGAATAAACATAGCTGAGTTTTAAGAGAGAAGAGTATGAGATGCAAGGAAGATGTTGATTAAATCTTAGAAAGAAAGTTTATTTCTTGTGTGATTGGGATGAGAGAAGGGATGGAAAAAGATACAACAATAGGTCGAGGAGGAGAAGAAAGACACTGAAGTGATAGAACTTGTATCAGATGGCTTCCATCTTCTCCGTAAAGGAAGAGGCAAGATCATCTACAGAGAGGGCAGGACTGGTAAGGATTAGGGACTGGGAAATGTGTGGAATAAGCATCATTCACAGACTTAAAGAAGAATCACCATTACAGTGATAGATAATGGATTTAAGTTTAGAAATGTTGAATTTGAGATGGTACTCAGCCGTCAAGGTTAGTTTGGTCAGCAGGCTATTGGCTTCAGTAAATGCATACATTCTGCAGCAGGTTTTGTCTGTCTTGCTTACTGCTTCACCCCTAGCACCTGGAATAGTGCTTGGTACAGAATAGGCACTCAGATATGCACTGGAATGAACCCAAGAGTCATTGGCTGAGGTTGATTATTGTATGTAAATTAATATATAATACAAATCTGCAAGTATCTCTGCAATTAGAATATTGTGGTGGTTAAAAGAGTGAGTTTTGGCATCTGAAGACCAGAGTTCAATCCCAGCTTCTGAGTGCCTCACTTCCTCCTTCTCTAACATGGGAAGGATCTTGTACCAACCTCAGGGCTGCTATGAGAATTAAATATGCATAAGGGGCTTAGCACAGCGCCTCACACAGAGTAAGCACTGAACCCATGTTAGCTGGCTGTTTAATACTGACTTTCCCCTTCAATTAATTAAGGAGAGTTTCTTAATGAGTTTGAGTCACCATGTGTACATCACAGCAGTAAAACATCATTTTTTAAAAGATACACCCTGTCTCAGATTTCATCCTTCATCCCCTAAAGGTAGGGATATTAATGCATAACTATTTAACATAGAAAAAACTATCATCAAAATTGGTGTTTTCACTTTATACCTGATATACCAGTCAAAGCCTTTTCTTAGTTAGAAGCATTTTTCTAACTATGCATGTTAAGGCCTGGCTCCAGACTAAAACCTACTACTGACGTAAGGGAACTATGGTGGAAGACAAATAAGTGTAAAAGTTCTTAGTGCCTATTTTCATGGGACTAATATAAAAACATTGTCTGCCTTTGCCTGAGCTAATTATGCAGTGTGCTCCTGACACATTTATTTTACTGCTCCAGTACATGTGAGTACTACACTGATATTTATCACTAGAAATGATGACTTACTCTATAAATTAATATGTATTCTAATAACTGCTCTGCCCATGCAGAATTCTTTCATGTTTGCATATTTCATAGTCAATAATCAACAGCTTATTTTTTATGCATCTACAATTTCTTTAGGATGTTTTGCAGTGATGAATACAAAAATAGGAGATTGAATTCCTGTCTTTAAAGGACAATGTTTTTATAGATATACTCTCAAACCAACAAGAATAATGGCAAACACTCAAGTATTAAACTGAGTACTATGGTCCTGTGTGGTACCCCATGGTGAGGAGGGAGGCACATATAAAAAGTATAGACTATTATGCTTTTCCCACAAGAATTTCCAGTCAGGTAAGGGAGATAAGACATAAGAACATGAACATTAAAATAAGAATATAAAAATGAAACAGTGATATAGAACAGGATAGTACAAGTTGAGGTGCAAAGTAGCAAAAAAAAAAAATTTAGGAAAAAAAATGGAATCAGTTGTCCTAAGTCAATATGTCTCAGAGGACAAAGTGTCCTTTCCATCAAGTATTTTAGGACCCACTGAATGCTACTACTTGTCTAACCAAAGGATTGACAAATCAGTTGGTTGTGGTGACTTAATACTTTATATTTTTACCAAAAAGGTATATTAAGTGGCAAATGACTAATGGAAATATTGTCTCTAATAGTAAAAAAAAAAAAATGTGTGTGTGTTTTTTTCCAGAGGGCTGATATAGCTGTCGCTCCACTCACTATAACGCTGGTCCGTGAAGAAGTCATAGATTTCTCAAAGCCATTTATGAGCCTGGGTATCTCCATCATGATAAAGAAGCCTCAGAAATCCAAGCCAGGCGTATTCTCGTTTCTGGATCCCTTGGCTTACGAAATCTGGATGTGCATTGTCTTTGCTTACATTGGAGTCAGCGTAGTTCTTTTCCTCGTCAGCAGATTCAGCCCTTATGAATGGCACTTGGAAGACAACAATGAGGAACCTCGTGACCCACAAAGCCCTCCTGATCCTCCAAATGAATTTGGAATATTTAACAGTCTTTGGTTTTCCCTGGGTGCCTTTATGCAGCAAGGATGTGATATTTCTCCAAGGTTTGTTTCCATGCCATACCCAATGCCTCCTTGCATTTTATGGCCATGATCCATTCATGTACATCTGGTATTCATTCAAGTCCAGATTTCTTTAACATTCCATCCAATGACAAATTATCATCAAGCCATTTTGTTTGTTTTCATCCATGAAGTGTGTTATCACTGTCGCTTTGAATGTCTTTCGTGCATTTCTATGGCATCATCTATTCATACTTATTAAAGCAAACATTTGAACTGTGGATAAAGGCAACATTGCCAGCTAATATCGATATTATTCAGATAAAGCTAACTCTAAATCTCGATCGGATCAAACAAGCATCGTTTCCTAATTGAGCTAAAACATTTTCTCACTTGTCCAGGGATTAAATCTAGAAAAAATTTAAAAGAAGACAGAACTCTTCTTTAAAACTCTACCTTCCTCTTTCAGGGTCCTCCATTTTTCATTTTGCTCTCTGACTGGCTAGAACTATTTCACTGTAGTACCTTATCCAAGCTTAATCACTAAAACTATAAAACTTCTAAAAGAAAACACAAGAGGAAATCCGCATGACCCTGGATTGGACAAAGAATTTTCAGAACACAAAAAGCACAATCCACTGTAAGAACTGATAAACTTGACTTCATCAAAATTCAAAACTTTTTGTAATTCAAAAAACATCATTAAGAAAATGAAAAGACAAGCCGCAGTGGGACAAAATGTTAGGAAATCACACATGTGATAAGATAAAGGACTTTTATCCAAAATATAGAAAGATCTCTCACAATTCAATGAAAAGAAGATAAGCAACCTGAATCTAAAAATGAATGAAAGATTTGAATAGACATTTTCCCAAAGAAGGCATACAAGTGGTTAATAATCTCATTAAAAGATGCTCACCATCATTAGTCAATGGGGAAATACAAATTAAAATTGCAGTGAGACACCTCTCTATAGCCTCTAGAATGGCTATAATCAAAAAGACAGACAATACTAAGTGGTAACAAGGATGTGGAATGACTATAGCTCTCATCCATCAGTAGTGTGAATGCAAAATGCTACAGCCAGACTGGAAAACGGTTTGGCAGTCTCTTATAATTAGACATATACTTAAAATGACACAGCAATTCCATTCTTATTTACCTAAAAGAAAACATATCCACAAAGACTTACACACAAATGTTCATAGGAACTTGATTTATTATCGCCAAAAGGTAGAAACCCAAATGTCTGTCAACAGATGAATGGATAATCAAAATGGTATATCCATGCCACATTTGAATGGGAAACTATTGAGCAACTAAAAAAAAAAAAACTGATACATGCTACTACATGAACCTAGAAAACATAATGCTAAATGAAAGAAGCCAGATGCAAAATGCCACATACCATATGATTCCATTTCTTGAATTCCATTTATTGACTATCCCATATTATAGAATTTATTTGTCCAGAATAGGCAAATCAATAGAGACAGGAATCACGTTAATGATTTCTGGGGCCTTGGAGGGAGCAGAGAGGGATCAAAATGGGGATCAGAATTAGGGTGAGGCAAGTGAGGCTGAGTACAGCAAGCACGGGGGTCAGATCCAGTCTTTATTTTTAAATTTGCTATTTTTTCATCATGAATTTTTGCATTAATTTTGATTTTTTTAATTTTGCAAAAAAATATTGCAGTAAAATACTATTTATGTTGATTAATGAGATTTGGGCACTTCCCTCAATAATGTGTGGGGGGCAAATGCCTCACGTGCCTCACCCTAGTCCCATCCCTATGGAGATTAACCACAAATGGCCTCAAGGGAGCTTTTCAGAGTGATAGAAATGGTCCCAAACTGGATTGTGGCAATGACTGCACAACTCTAAATCTACTAAATTCATTCATTGCACACTGACATTGGTGGATTTTGTGGTATGCATATTTCATCTCAGTGATGCTATTGAAGATGTTGAATGTGAATGTCCTAGACTTCACCCACTTAAAGTGTTGACTCACCTAAACAAATGTGGTGATGGATTCATAATCAGAAAATATTATAAGCAAATGTAACATCTATATAATCAGAAAAAAAATGAGCTTTTTCTGAAATAAAAAGTTTTAGCTTTGGTAAAATTGAGCATGAATCCAAATACTGACCAGAGTCAATCATACAAACATATTAGTTCAGTTCAGTTTAGTCGCTCAGTCGTGTCCAACTCTTTGGGACCCCATGGACTGCAGCACGCCAGGCCTCCCTGTCCATCACCAACTCCAGGAGTTTACTCAAACTCATGTCCATCGAGTCAGTGATGCCATCCAACCATCTCATCCTCTGTCGTCCCCTTCTCCTCCTGCCTTCAATCTTTCCCAGCATCAGGGTCTTTCCAATGAGTCAGTTCTTCACATCAGGTGGCCAAAGTATTGGAGTTTCAGCTTCAGCATCAATCCTTCCAATGAATAGTCAGGACTGATTTCCTTTAGGATGGACTGGTTGGATCTCCTTGCAGTCCAAGGGACTCTCAAGAGTCTTCTCCAACACCACAGTTCAAAAGCATCAATTCTTCAGTGCTCAGCTTTCTTTATGGTCCAACTCTTACACCCATACATGACCACTGGAAAAACCATAGCCTTGGCTAGACAGACCTTTGTTGGCAATAGGGATCTTTATTTAAACTAGGACTCAGGAGGTCACCTACCATGTTTTTATACTTCATTTTGAGATTATCCACTTGGAACACAAATGGATTATCCATTTGTTTTTAAGTATTTATGCATATTGCCTTCATTTAAATGAAGTTTCACAGTATAAATCACTGGTGACCATCTTCAGCAGCTTTTTAATATAACATGTGTAGGTCAAGCCTCATTTGTCTAAGTCATTCTTTTTTGCCACCCTCCATCTGCTTGGTCAGGTTTTCCAAATTATTTCACTCCCTGTTCCTTTTGTGCTTAGAATGTGTGTCATTTTGTGATACCATCTGGGAGTTCATTCTTCTTTCTTGTCTGATTTTTTTTTAATGTTCACTTCAAGAGACAAGGGTTTCTGGATGATCCCGTAATTGAATGATTTTAACATGACTGGTAATCTGTGTTGAGGCAATGCTAAAGACTTATTAAGGTTGGAGATTTTATTGGTTTCTATAAGTGAATTTTCAAAACTAAATTTGTGATTGCCCCACTGGAGTGCTGCATATTACTGTGCATACTCAAACCAGACCCTTAAAAGGCCATTTGTTTTTAGAAGTTTTTATGCATATTGCCTCATTAAGTAATAACTTAAAATGATGGCCTAAAAATGATAAGCTGGAAAGATTCTTTATTTTCATTTTTTTGTAGCAGAATTTTAGCTGTGGCTCTTCTGTGGCACTGAAATATATCAGGTACTTTTTTCAAGGTACAAATTTTATTATTCTGCACTAGACACTGTCCTATAGACCAATGGCTTTCAAATGTTTTGAGCATGGCCTTCAGTCAGAAATAAATTTTCCAACACAACTCATACACATATATGCACATAACACAAGTTTCACCAGACATTACCCTTACAGTGTCCCATGCACTCTGATATTCACAATTGTTTCTTTTTTTTTTTTTTTTGTGAATGCTGGTTGCAACTCAACCTGGCAGGGGGGCACACAGCCTAGGGAATAACACTGGTCTAGAGTAACAAGAACACTCCAGTGTTCTTGCCTGGAGAATCCCAGGGACGGCGGAGCCTGGTGGGCTGCCGTCTATGGGGTCGCACAGAGTCGGACACGACTGAAGCGACTTAGCAGCAGCAGCAGCAGAGTAACAAGTATTATCCTTACTGTGCTTTTGAGAAATAAATTATTACCTTTACAAACTCTAAATTTTCTACCATATGAGTACTCCCTCCTTCAATACTGTCTTTTATGTCCTTCAAAAGAAATTATATCTTTAAATCTCTTGATAATATGTTATACTTGTTAGCATACTTATTACATACAAGTAAGGAGGGAATGTGTTTCTCCTTGTCTTGAGAATGCTACTGGTTATATATTTGTGCTCAACTGTATAGCAGCAAACCCCACTGTAAGGTGCTTTTTTATTAACTGATTTAGAAATTCCCAATAATCACATAGTTGAACTCTAAGATTCGTGGTTGCCTTCAGCTGCAAATGCCAGCATGATACTTTATTTCTGTTTAGTGGCCATACCTGGAATGCAAACTTTCCAGCAAGCCCAGAATGTGAGCATGCATTGTACACTCTGGCTTTTCTCAAAATTGAAGCAATTCAAGGTATTATAAGAGACCACATTTTAAAGTAGAATTATGAAATATCATAGCAGGAGGAAATCTCAGAGATAAATTAATCCAACCGCTTCTGTTTACTGAGGGCCCAGGAACAACAACCTTCTCTGAGTTCCCTCTGCATCTGGGCACTTTACCTGTATTATAATATGAATTCTAATCCTCAAAGCACTACCACGAGGTGGGCATTATACTTATTTTTCAGGTGCAGTTGATGCTCAGGTGAAACAATTTGCCTAGCCCTGCAAATAATGACAAAGCCAGTATTCAAACCCAACTCTAGTTCTAAAACTCATGCTCTTTCCACTTCATACTGCTTTTCTCACATCATGACAAAGGAATAGTGCCTGGAGAGATAATGTCATGGAAGCCAAGGTCATAGGGTTTCTAAGAGCCAGCAAGCAGTACAATTATTTCCACTACCACACACTGCCTCCCACTATCGACCTAATGGTACACTGTTTGTTCCATTCTTTCCCTCATGCTCAGCCCCAAGAGCTGTTTTCCAGGGGGGAAAAAAAACAGCTGGCTGTTAAAGAAAGTAGGCAGTGAGCATTTAAGAATGCTACTGAACATGTGTTCACTCAAAGTAAAAGACGGGGAAATCAGCAATGAGACATCACCAGGAAAACAGCATGATTCCATTGCCATCAAATAAAGCTATGAACAGAAACCTAGAAGCTTAAAGAGTCTATGTCAGTTAGGTTTGATATTTTCAACTACCCCAGTTGTTGAGAGTGACCAATTCAGGTGAGACCGAATCACCTATAGAGAGAGTAATCAATGTAATAAGCTGAGGTTGTATTCATACACGAATGAATTTCTAGGGGGAATCAGGAGAAGAAAGTATGAGGAGATTGCCTTCAACCTTCTTCCCTCTTGATTGGGGCATGGGGAGATAGCCAGTGGGTGTAGCCAGATGGAGGGAGCATAGTGATTAGGTGTGTGGGTGTTGGAGTTCGTCTCACCAGATTCACAATCTGTTTAGTTGTTGTGTAACGTGGGACCAGTAACTAAATCTTGCTAAGACTCAGTCCCTCATCTACAAAATGTGAAGCGCAGTGCCCGACCTATAGTAAGTTCTCAATACATGGTAGCGATCATCATTTTTAAACTGGCTGCTCTTAACCATGCTGGCTTCACAAATACCAGTAGTTCATATTGTATTTGCGTTTTAGTTCCTAATCCTCTTTAGGAATCCAATTGAAATTGTAGTCAGTGCCAGATAGCTGATTTCTGATGAGAAGTAACTGACAACATCCCTTTTTGAACCCCTAACGGGCTTTCCTTAAGGATTACACTACTTGCAAATATTTTGGTTGTATTATTCCGCAATGTCTTGCTGATATTGACAGGTGGTTGTAATTTTTTTTTTAATCTGAAATGTATTTCCTTTGTAAAACGTTGATAGAACTGTTAAGCAGTCCAGAGTCTGAGTCCTCCCAGACAAATACTCCCCCTGCTGACTTTCTCTAGAGCTGCAGGGACATCTGAGGGCCTGCCAAGTTCAAAATACAAGGTCCCAGGGAATGACAGCAGAAAAAGGGAAAGAACACGCTAACTTGAAGCTGGTCGCTGTGTACACATTATTCCATGAGCATTATTGTCTTGTTAAGATCTGAGGATATCAATCCTTTGGAGAAGCAGGCAGGGGATCCATTCCAGGTTAGCTGACATACAGATCCTCTTTTAAAATACAAAGTATATGCAGAAGAATAAAATATACAAAGGGTAAAAAATGAATGGAATCAAACATAACAGGAGCTCGGGGGCTCCATTTAAAGTAATAACCTTTCCTTTACTGATGTAAGAGCAGGGTCTTCATCCTACTGTAAATTCACTTCAAAGCAGTAGTGGAGTGATAATAAGTTAATTGTAATAGCAGGATTTTTTATTACAACTATTTCATGTCTTTTCTGCCTGAAAGCCCTAGTTTTCAGTTTGGGGGAGATGGTTAGTTATTCCCATCAGAGAAGACTAGAAGAGCAGAAGATTGATTCTGCACATTTAAAAAAAAAATCTGTCATAGACACAGCATTGAGTGGAGTGTAGGAATGACGCATACTTTGGAAGAAAGAAGGAAGCAAAGGAATGATGAAGAGTTTGTGCAAAGGAGAAGCAGTTTGCAGTTCCAGCTCTTCATCTTGTGGAGCTAGTAAAGTGCAGAATTCAAAATTTACTTACAGGATGAAGGTTACAGCACATTGCTCACTTTTATTATCATTTTAGAGGCCATAAAATACATTTTATTATTAACTCAGAAACTCTAGTTTCTTCTGATTACAGATAACAGGAGCATTGTGTATTATTTTGCAGTGTTTTTATGTCTGTTTTTCTCTTGTTGCTAATTTCCTTTCATTAACTTCATGCCTCCTCTTACATTCCTTCAAAAGGTATGATATGTTCCTTTAACACATTTATATAAATACTAAATGTGCAGCATTTTACAGTCATTTCATTATGCTAACCTCCAAATCTGTCTTGTGCAACAAAACTACTTGAAATGAATGTTAAGCATTTCGAAGCTGCATTAATGGAAGGAAAGATACTGAGAAATGACAGGTCTTTCTAACTCAACTATAAAGTCTTGTCTTGTTTTAATGGATCCTTTTTAAAATGTGATAGGACTGACCCATCAGTCACTTTTTATATAGCCTCCATGTGAAATGTGGGTTTAAATGGCTATAGTTTCACTAATGAGAAAAGAGAAATGTGAAGATTTTTATAGAGCTTCTTCCCAGTTAGTTCCGCTGCACACATTCTCTGTAAAAGAATTTAGGCATCACTGTCACACAAGGGAAGAAAGTGGTAGAAATTCCAAGACTCTTGTCAAAGCTACTACTGTCTTAAGGGGAGAATGCGGAGTGCATTCAATGCTGATTCCCAGGAAGCTCCTTTTTCCATCTATGCTGATGCTTGTGGATACTATTTTACCATTTCTATGTGGATATTCACCAAAAGTCTCTATGATCATAGGTCTATTGCAGTATTAACTACATAACTGCTGAAATCAATAACCATGTAGACAAGAGGTCACAAAAAAGACCAGTTTGCTTTTTAAGTTTATTTTCGGTCATGTCAACAATTTCAGCTGAGTCATATGGATCAACCACATGATTATCTGAGTCAGCTATTAAGGTGGCCAAAATAACCAGGTTATGATGTGCAGGCTTGATTTTAGATCACACAGATACAGTCACAGTCCATTAGCTGCAATAGCATGACACAAATGTAATTTCCATAAATTACTGTGTTGTTTGCCACATTTCAAATAGATAATACATAAACTACCATTAGTATTCACGGCAGCAGAATAGACCCCTTTTCATACCAAACCATGATTCTGGAAATACTCCAAAATCGGTTTTCCCCATGATCTCCATAAAACCCTATCATCCCAAATAAGGATGGCATTCACAGCTCCATTCCAAATGAACAACAGATAATAAACAATAATTACCCAAACATGTTTGGTTTTCCTGCAACGGTATTTCTCAGAGTTGTATAGAAGGAAAATTGCTCCTTCTATAATCTACCCACCATTCTGGATTTTCTTATATAAAATATTAATATTTTATACTATAAAAATATTGGCATGTCTTTCCTATTGTGTACATCTAGATGATTTATTTACTATTTCTCATCTCTTTGCCTCAGTTATTTATATGTAGAATGCCTCCATTTTCTTATCTGTAAAATATGACTTAAGCACAGGGATGGAGGATTAAAAGAGTTGACACATGTGAACAATTAAAACACAGTCTGACACATAGGAAGTGCTCTTTAAGTGTTATTATTTTTTTATTACTACAAATGCCACTTTGAACATTCATCTTTTATATAGAAAAATTATTTCCAGAGTCAGATCAGCCCAGAATAAATGAAATATATATGTCAACAATGAAGAAAGACTATGAAAGGTACAAATTCATAATTGAAATATTCCATATACTTTTAGCATTTGGAAGTGTGACATTCTTTCTGACTCATCCAGATGTTTTTACCTCTTCTGATTAAAAGGGAGATGTTCCCAGGTGAAATACTGAGTGAGTATAACTATTAGTTAGAAAAAATCTGTTGCAAAGCAGATTTGCACAGCCAAAAAACTAAAAGTGATGACACTCAGAAATAAATATGGGTTGTTTGAAGCATCCAGGGACCAACAGAAATTACAGGCTTTAAAAAAACCAAGTCTTTTTTTTTTACAGTTAATCAATAAAGAATACTATTTATCAAAACATGTGCCAAAATGATTTGATCAGAGTGTAAAATCTAAAACAACTGGATTTTCCAGAGGCTCAAAAAAGGTTATCTTGGGACAGAGGAATTTAACTTTGCTTCCAAGTGGTAGAATGCGTGTACAGACAGAGAAGAGCTTGACTTGCCAGCTTTCAGCCCAGAGCTGCCCTCTTCCCACAGAGCCTGGAGAGGTGCCAGGCTCCTACGCCTATTCTTGACTCTATGACAGAGCGGGTTCTTTTCCTGTGAGCTTTTCTGGGCATGAGAGAACACAGCCTAACCAGGATGGAGCTATGCCACAGAGCAGAACTATCCTCAGAATAATGTGGCAATGTTTTATGAAACCTAGCGACCACATTTCATTTCTGCACACAGAGCCAGCCTTCAGCAGCATTGCAAAGGAGGTGACATTTCCTCAGGACAAGCCTGTATCCATCTTTAAGCATTCGGGGTTCTTACACTGCCCCCTAACTTCCTGCAGAGCCTATCCCCAGGTACTCTCATGATGTAGGACCATGGCTCTAATCCTGGCTGCACCCAAGGAGCTTTATGAACATGCTGCTGCTGGGGCTTCCCTGGTGGCTCAGTGGTAAAGACTCCACCTGACGACACAGGAGACGCGGGTTCAATCCCTGGTCCAGGAAGATCCCACATGTCATGGAGCACCTAAGCCCATGCACCACAACTACAGAACCTGTCCTCTACAGCCAGGGAGCTGCAATGACTGAGTCTGTGTGCTGCAACTACTGAAGCCCACGCGCCCTAGAGCCCCTGCTCCACGAGAGAAGCCACCACCATGAGAAATCCACGCACCACAACTAGAGAGTAGCCCCCACATGCCGCAACTAGAGAAATGCCCGAGCGGCAAGGAAGACACAGCACAGCCAAAAATAAATAAATAAAAACTTTTTAAATGTTGCTGCTTAGGCCCAACCCCCAGAGATTCTGATTTCATTGATCTGGGGTGAAGTCTAGGCATTTTTTATTTTTTATTTTTGGTCATTGTGTTTTGTTTTGGTCTCGAGCTCCCCTGATGACATTGATATGCAGGCAGAGTTGAGAATCACTGATGGAGAAGAACAGTATTTCTCAATTTGACCAGCAGACCACCGCCATCACCAGTGATGCTTAAGAAGTCCAGATTTTTGAGCACTCAGATATTCGGAATCTGCATTTTTACAAACACCCCAAGTAATGCCTGTGCATAGTTACATTCAAGAACAAGACGTTCCCTGATTAAAACTTACACATCATCTGTCCCATTCTCCACTAACTAGATATACTAATCCAGAATGATAGTAAAGTGTGACATTTTGACCAAGCCTCCTGAAGAAAGCTCGGAAGATAATTCCAATAGTAAGAATGTCTAGAGCAGAGCAGTGAGGATGGTTTTATCTGTTTTGGTTATTTTGGAGAGGAAGGGTACAGACAAACGTTTTAGTGCCTCTCAAATCCTATTACACAATCAGTTTCCAACTTCACTTGAGGCCTGTCCTATGTGCTTAGTCTCAGTTTTTAAAAGGGAAGAGTTTCAATCCCTGGATCAAAACTCCTGAGCCCCATTAGCCATTTATATGAAGACAACAATAAATATTATCTCATGGCCCCTTGCCTTGTGATTAACCAACTTCACTAGAATGGCAATGTCTGTAGTAAATGTGTTAAACTCACAGTGAATAGTGCTCATTTACTAGCATCTACTCATTTCTCCTCAAATACATAAAGGTTTTTGACTCTGTGTCTCCCATGACATCACCTTACACCAGTGTTTTTCAACCTTGACTGCACATTGTAATCACCTGGAGAGATCTTTAAAAATACATATGTCTGGGTTGCAACTCTCAGATTCTGATTTCTTTGTTGGCTGGGTCTGAGCATGAGAGGTTTAAGATCCCGGGTGATTCTAATGTACAGGCAAGGCTGGGAACTATTTGCCTTAAAGGAAACAGAACAGTCTTCCCCAGGTGCACCCAGCAAGGCTCACAGAAAGAGAATCGGGTAAGTACAATGATTACATCTAAGCAGAAGCTGGCACAAAGAAGGTATTTATTCCTGTGATTAAATAAAGAAGCCTGTTTTGAAACCCTTAGGGGCCTGAAGAGCATTATGCATGTACCATCATCCCATGCCATCATGCCATGCGGTGTTGTTGTCAACGTGTCATTCTGTTTGATGTGTTCATACCCTGACATCATTGACTTCTCGATTTCATCAGCTCCACTGAAACCTTTCCTCTTTCCAAAAATAAAGATAAGGATTTCATAAACTGAAATCTGGCCCCTCTGGGTCCGGACGGGCCTTTGTTTTGTTTTGTAGATCACTCTCCGGGCGCATTGTTGGAGGGGTTTGGTGGTTCTTCACCCTGATCATAATTTCTTCCTATACTGCCAATCTCGCTGCTTTCTTGACTGTGGAGAGGATGGTTTCTCCCATAGAGAGTGCTGAAGACTTAGCTAAGCAGACTGAAATTGCGTATGGGACCCTGGACTCCGGCTCAACAAAAGAGTTTTTCAGAGTAAGTGCTTTTCAGTTAATTGGGCCTGCTGGTTTTTATTTTACCACCTGCTCACAAAGGCAGATTCATGGTGTTTTAAAGGAGGGTTGGGAAAGGGTGGAAATATTATCAAGGCAGAGCATCTTAAAGACAGAACTACATGCTTGATGACCTAATTCATTGTCCTTTAGATCCAAGACTCGTGTGTGACCTCACAAGTGGCATAGCAAGAGCACTGAGTTTGAACTCACAGGTTGGAATCCCAACCCTGCCACCAAGTGACTATTTATCCTTTGGCAGGTCATTTAACTTCTGTCAGCCTTGGTCCCCTTACTTGAACACTGAAGGCACTGAACTAAATATCTGTTCTCCTTTTTAGCTTTTACAAAAGCAGTGATTTTATGTCTCGGCAGTTCACTGAAGTTAGGTGATTGACTAAGAATCTGAGGAATCATGGACTATAAAATGACATTCTATTTTATACATTGGTTTTCTATTGAAATGTATTACAGTTGTTTCAAGCATTCCTGTACATGCAGATAATTCAATTTTCAAGGAAACTGATAATTGTTTTAATTTCTTGAGTAGATTTATTGACCCCTTTCTGACCCAACATGAGCCAATCTTAGTAGGGGAAGCAAGTTGTTCACTAGCAAAAGTTAGTAAGGCATCAGCACTGTGGAGGAGAAAAAAGAAAGGAGATAGAACATTATAGAAGGGTAATACAATGGACAAACGACTTTTACATAAAACATCAAGATCTTTGTTCTGTAGCAACTTGTCTTTTAAAAAGGCTATCAAAGGAATGTTTAAGAACTCATGCATTTATTCAGTTGCCCCAACCAGAGAAACATGGTGGCTTCACTGAGAAAAAACTGTTTTCATTCCCTGAAGCAGAAAGAGTTAGTTCTGATACCCTTTCAAGAATTCTCTTGGAAGGGATTGTAGGTGGAAAAGCAGAGGGGCACTTGATTAAAAGAAAAGAACTTTTATTGGCTTAGGATATCCCTCTCTCACCTCTACCACTTTTTATTGAGCAGCTCATAATCCCTAACCAGGGTGAGAGACTCGGTACTATTGGGGTTGGCCAAAAAGTTTATTTGGGTTTTTCCACATGATAGTACAGAAGAACCTGAACAAACTTTTTGGCTAATCCAATAGCAGCATCAAAATGATGTGAAGATCTTCTTGGACTAACCTGGCCTTGACCCTCACCTCGATGGCTGTTCCAGAAGCTTATCTGGGAATAATCCCCTGCCCTCATGAAATCACTCACACATTTCAGCGCAGGAAGCAAGGGATTTCCATCTGCTGAATAGTCAGCACACAATCAGCTCCATGGAAATTTGGTTTGGTGTCCAGCTTTAGCAGAGCCTATGTTCACCATCCCAACAGGCATCAAATTGCTACAAGAAGTAATTGACCACTTAAGCTATCAAGACACCAGACTTGGACCCTCCAATCAGGGATCCTTGTTCTGGGAAGCATTTTTCCTTCAAGGAGGATTAGAAATTAGGAAGGTGTGCTTTAAATGGTATTCACTAGGTGGCATCAATTCCCATTAAGTTTTCAAAGGCCATTCATCCATATTGCAGGCAAAGGAGGCTCTCTCAGTTCAGTTCAGTTCAGTTCAGTTCAGTTCAGTCACTCAGTCGTGTCTGACTCTTTGCGACCCCATGAACCACAGCATGCCAGGCCTCCCTGTCCATCACCAACTCCCAGAGTTTACCCAAACTCATGTCCATCGAGTCAGTGATGCCATCCAACCACCTCATCCTCTGTCGTCCCCTTCTCCTCCTGCCCTCAATCTTTCCCAGCATCAGGTCTTTTCAAATGAATCAGCGCTTCGCATCAGGTGGCCAAAGTATTGGAGTTTCAGCTTCAACATCAGTCCTTCCAGTGAGCACCCAGGACTGATCTCCTTTAGGATGGACTGGTTGGATCTCCTTGCAGTCCAAGGGACTCTCAAGAGTATTTTCCAACACCACAGCTCAAAAGCATCAATTTCTTGGTGCTCAGCTTTCTTCACAGTCCAACTCTCACATCCATACACGACCACTGGAAAAACCATAGCCTTGACCAGACGGACCTTTGTTGGCAAAGTAATGTCTCTGCTTTTTAATATGCTATCTAGGTTGGTCATAACTTTCCTTCCAAGGAGTAAGCCGCTTTTAATTTCATGGCTGCAGTCACCATCTGCAGTAATTTTGGAGCCCCCCAAAATAAAGTCTGACACTGTTTCCACTGTCTCCCCATCTATTTCCCATGAGGTGATGGGACCAGATGCCATGATCTTAGTTTTCTGAATGTTGAGCTTTAAAGCCAACTTTTTCACTCTCCTCTT